>NC_132855.1:9666702-10266702 GCF_048164855.1 Canis lupus baileyi | reverse complement strand
TGTAAAGTATCTCCTGCAATAAAGGGTCTCCTGTTGGAAATTATAAAGTATTTCCAACTATGTGCATACCTGCCAACTCCATGAGATGTTATGAAAAGAATGAATGAAAAGATGGGTTCTGCCCAGAGTTTATATGCTTGTTGGAATGAAAACATATTTATGTAACTCATTTTTTCTCATAACCAGTTTTCCATGACACAATACTTTAAAACCGTATTATACTTTTACTCATTGTACGAAGGACACCTGTACATTTTCTTAAGAATGGTAACAGGTTAGAATCCTTTGGCTTGGGGGATCCCTGTGTGGCTCAGTGGTTTAGCGCCTGCCTTTGGCCCAGGGCGCGATCTTGGAGTCCCGGGATCGAGTCCCGCGTCGGGCTCTTGGCATGGAGCCTGCTTCTCCCTCTGCCTGTGTCTCTGCCTCTCTCTCTCTCTCTCTCTCTCTCTCTCTATGTCTATCATAAATAAATAAATATTTAAAAAAATTTAAAAAAAAGAATCCTTTGGCTTGTGTTAGAAATGTATGCTTTGTAGACCTTGTCCACAAAACTGGATTTCTAACTATGTGCTTGACTTATACTTTTGTTGTTGTTCTCATGAGAACTAAGTTGGTTGACATCTTGAATGATTGTCCTCCCAAAACAAACAAAACCATAAACAGCAATATTCTTTAATCAGATGCTACAAGATGGTTAAGAGAATGCTACAATAGATGCTACAAGATGGTTTATTTATGCTACTTAAAAGTCAAAGTAGAAGTAGAAACTGAATAGGATGGTTGAACGTAAAGACAACTTTACTCTTCAATAATTCCAGCTGAAACCCTCTGAAATTAATGAAGTAGCTAGTGATGTCCAAAAACAGTTCCAATATGGGTATATATGAAAAATACCTAGGCCCTGTACACATGCATTGGCAAAGAATAATTTCCCAGGGCTGGCACAACAAGACTGTCAAGGCCTGGAGCTCTGGATGACAGATAATAGGCTGAGTGACATGGCTTGTTGACCAGAAGAATTACTGCTTTGTATGGCTCTGTCTGGTGCTGAAAGGCTGGGTGGGAGAGAAGGCAGCAAGTCCATAGTTTTAGGCTCCTCTGACTTGGCAAAGAGATCTCACATTCCATGTGGCAGCCATAATCACAAAAACCTCAGGTGTGTCTCTATGAAACACATGAAGCCCTGCATATACCTTGCAATATATATTCTTTGTC
The DNA here is from genome assembly GCF_048164855.1 of Canis lupus baileyi. NCBI lineage: Eukaryota > Metazoa > Chordata > Mammalia > Carnivora > Canidae > Canis > Canis lupus. The sequence continues at coordinate 10,265,487 of NC_132855.1, read as the reverse complement.
AGAAATGACCCAGAGTAAAAGCAAATTTGAACTCCAAGTCAATGATCTTGCCCATTTTGAATCTAAGTAAGACTCCTAGGTCTAGCCTAGCAGAAATACAAAGTAGGATTTAGAATTAAAGTTAAAAGTGGGTTACTAATAATTATCTTCTAAACTTTCATGAAATTGGAAGACTTGAGGTTAACTCAGTGGTATAATTGCATTGTGTGTGTGGCCACCGCTACTTTTTATATCATTTCCACATTGTTAGGTAGAATGCTGTGGTTTACTTCAAATTAATATCCTATAGCACTATTCCATAATTTTATTTATATATGCACTGTAAAATATTTAGGTTACAAAGAACTCATTATCTTGGGATATTATAAGTATTCAAATACTAAGGAATGTGTAATAAAATTGTAAGACATGGTCTTCTATTCAGGATATATATTATTAGCATGTTCTTTGTTATGGGTCATAAAAACCACTAACTATACAAAGTTTTTTTATTCACTAAGTATTTATGGAACATCTGCTTTCTTCAAACCACAACACTCAGAACCATGAGAACATAAAGCCAGGAAACAAAGCCGGTCCCTGAGGAACTTATAAAGAGAATGAAGTGTGAAGATACCTACGGAAGGCCAGGAGAGAAATTTCAAGGCACAGAGGCACATTCCTCAGCCCTGCCCAACACTGTGGTGCCTACTTCTGGACCAATTCTCTGTTCAAAGAGAGCTACAGGTGTGCTCCTTGCCCTCAGGGAGTTCACAGTCTACTAGAAGGATAGGTATGAACATTAAAAATGTCCATTTCTCAATACTACATGATGTTCCAGAAATATGCACAAGTACAGATTAAAAATGTAATTACTAGGAGAATGTCAAGATCAGCTCTACAGTGGTTTTATAGAGATGACTTCCTGTAATAAGGGAGTCTGAATCTGGGCATTAAAAGGACACAGAGGATGAGGACAGAAGAAAGGACAGCATTGCAGAGGCATTTTGGGTGATGGGAACAAAATGCACTTAATCCCTGAGACAGGAATCCATAGCAGGAGCTGTGTAGGGCTAATAAGGATCAGACAGACAGGAGACAAGGGATAGGAAAGCAGTGGTGAGGCAGGAGTTGCAGAGTTCAGGAATGGTCAGTGGAGATCAGATTTGAATATCAAACTGCAGGGTGGGACTCAGTTTGATGGCCACTGAGATGTACTAGGGGTGGAATCATTACTGTTGAAGAGTGAGATCTCTAGAAAGGCAGACTCTGAAACAAAGTTAAGGTTTAGAGAGGTTCTCTTGGGATCAACGCCTGGGCAGGAAAAAGGAGAAAGCAGAATGGGCCCCAGGGAGAAGTCCTGACTCCACAGGGAGCTTTGCAGCAGAAACGGCCATGGAGCAAGAGTGTCAGGTGTTGGGTCTTTATGCTTCTGCTGCAGGCTGTCATTGTATGTGGCCCATTCTGGGACAGGTGTGACCTTGGACCAGACAGCTCTCTGACACCACAGCAATCCCTAAAAGGGGCTGTCCACTTGTAATCCTTGCACTAGCTGGGACAAATCACTTTTTGAAAGAGGATCTGGAGAATTATGGATGTCAGATTTACATAACAGTGCAATGCAGTGGTTCTTGATGCATGGACCTGCAACCAGCAATAGTCCATCACTTGAGGCCTTGTTAGATATGCAAAATTCCTGACATCACACAAGACTTAGTGAAATAATCTCTAAGGAGATTGGAGAACAGGACCATCCAGGAATTTGCTTACCTAGATTTCCAGGTGCTTAGGATACACATTGAAAAATGAGTTAAGTAAACCAGTGAGTAAATAAAGAATAGTCTCATTTCCCAAAGTTCTACATCTACTGCTTTGAAACATGTAAACGCTCTTAAAAAATAATGAATAAGAAGCTTTATTATCTATATACAATAAACTCAAATATCAAGGATTGATAAACACTCACACTATGATCATGCTATTGGATATTTAATAGTCTCATTTCCCAAAGTTCTACATCTACTGCTTTGAAACATGTAAACCCTCTTAAAAAATAATGAATAAGAAGCTTTATTATCTATATACAATAAACTCAAATATCAAGGATTGATAAACACTCAGTATGATCATGCTATTGGATATTTAATTTTTTTTGGATATTTAATATTTAAATACTATCCTCCTTTCACTCCAGTTACTATTTTTGGATTAAAAAATTCTGCATAGTAAGAAGCTTGTGAACCCTGAATATGTTCATAGCACAAGTTCATATCACCCTAAACTCTTCTGTTACTGGTTGGTCTGCATTTCTGGAGCAAAACCTAACTTCATGCAGTCTGAGGTCTCATGACTAATAAATAGTTCACCTATCACTCATGGGATTGACCAAACCCAGTCAGAAGTCAGGGTACTTGGAACTCTGGTTTCAAATGTACACTGAATCCTGTGGTACCCTAACCCCCAAATGCATTCTCCTGTTCTTTCTGGGCACATGATGGCTCAGCTAGAGGCAATACCTCCTAGCCTTCCTTGCAGCGTGGAATGGCCATGTAAGTCCGGGTCAGTAGAATGTGAACAAAATGAAGCATGCAATTTCTGGCTATCTTCAAATAAAAGACAACCAGCTTTCCTTGAACTTCTTTCCCAACCCATTTTCACCAGGGGCTGGAATGCAGAAGTGTCAGGAATCTAGCTTTGACTATGCTGAGGAGTATAATTTAGAAGACATAAGTAAAGCACATAAGGAATCTAGGTCTCCAAATGGTGTAAATGTGCAAAAGCAACCCAGACAGTCTAGGACGGAAATTTGAGAAATAAACCTCTCCCATTTTTGTTCAACCGCTTTACCTTTACCCTGACTTGTACACTTATAGCCAACTGTGTCACAAGGCAGCATCCGTAATTAAATAAGGAAAGGAGGTCACTGATGTCCTTCATATTCCTGAACAGCTTGGAAATAATTTTTTTGTAAATATTATTATGGATACCACATTGAAGTGTTTCTCCTATTCTTGGACAGAGGATAAGTTAGCCCCATCTGCTTTTCAAAGATAGGAGAGCAATTCAGAAGTCCTACGGAATAAATAACAAAGACACCCAGTAAATACTTCATCTACTACTGATATAATGTAGATTACTTAAAGTTTAACAGAAAACTTAAATTTCCAAGGACCAAACTTACCAGAATGCTATCTGGTAAACTTTGGTCAGTAGTACAAATCAGTACTAGATTTGAAGGTAAGCTTCATGAGGGTAATGAATAGCATATTAGATAAATCCACAGAACCCAGAAAAAATTCCTGGCACGTAATAGGCACTAGGTAAGATTATAGAATGAATGACTTCTCTTGTGCTCTAATATTTGAATGATCAGAGTAGACAAGTAGAGAATAGCTAAAGATTTTCATGTATCCTAAAATACATTAAGCTTTCTCAAAATAAACTATAATCAAGTATTTTGTTATTACATAAAGAAAAATCCCATGATCTAATTAACCTAACTTTTGCTATTGAACTTACTGATTAAATTCAAGATTTATGAACAATTGTGTCAAGGGAAAAATATAAATTCCTAGAGCTATTAAGAAAAATATAGAATATGAAATTGCATCTTATCACAACTGAATAAACACAGGGAGTTCTCCTATAACAATGGAATAACATTGGCCATTACAATCAGGCTTGTTATGTTTAGACATGGTATTTTGAAGCTTTTCTAAAATCTGTAAATTAATAAAGAGATATGTCTAATGCTAAACGCAGAGCACATATTTTATATCAGGTAAAAAGATTAAAAAAAAAAAGACTATTTTGACATTCTCTAGTCTGTCTTCAAGCTTTCAGTAAACGACTCCAGCTGGATCAGTTGCTAAAGCAGGCAAACCATTAATCCAATAAATCCATTAGTGGACCAGTTATCTTTGTTCCATTTTAAGGAAAAAGACTCTACCCTTTACTAGGAAGGGTTATTATTGATCACTGAGGGAGTAGTAAGATGGATAGGTTAATCCATAAAACTGTGTACTAGGAAAACAGTGCAAACCTTTTGTATATTTTCAAGGCAAGGAGTTCAAATGTTAGTGTTCAAGAGAGTTGGTTCATGTTCTGGCTCTGAAGTTCATCAGTCTGGGTGACTCACGTTAGACTTCACTGTACCATAATTTTTCATTATATCCAGTGCACATGTTATTTCTCATCCATTTACCTCATGGAAACATTAACAGATTAACATGATTAACTGTCATAAAATAGAACCAGGACTATGGAAAGATGTATGGATCCAAGATACTATTAAACCTATTTTATTACTAGACAAGATTTATCCATAGTTTCAAAAGTATTCCATGTCTCAGTCCTTATTATCTGTGTGCTTTAGAAGATAATCCTCTTCATTCTATGTTAAGCATGAAGAATTTTTAATCTTAGGAGAAAAAAAAAAGAAATGGTTGGCCTCAAAAAACATATCCAATTAAAGGGATACTACACACTAAAATAGCAATTAAGATAATAAGATATTTCTGTGCTCAGATCTGTGCCTGCCAAATTTCTGGTTAACTTCCCAATATAGAAATATGATCCAATTCAAACGCTTTAAAAAAAAAAAAAAACCCTCACATTTTCTGGCATATTCAGAGAATGGTGATGTGAAAGAGGAGAAAATCTTAATCTTGCCAGAATTTACAAGGGAATGTGAGAAACTAAAAAGCATTAAAAAAAGTTAAATATTTTCTTAGGATGAATTGCTCCCATAATCAAGCAGTCAGTATCCATCTCCATATCACTTCTTGGTCACTATTGATCGGCTTATTATGGCTCTTAGTTTTAAAATGTTTCTGCGTGCACATTAAAGTCAATAACATGCTCTCATTTTAAATATCCTTGAAGACACTTACCCTGGTTTTCCCTTTTCTGAGCAGCTTTATTCTTGGAGCAGATTCTTCTAGTCCTCCTGGAGTTCTGCTCCATTTTAAAACTGATAAAAAAAAAAAAAAAAAAAAAAAAAGGAACTAACTCTAATTTAGTAGCCTCTTCCTTATTTTCAACCCAGAAAGACATTTCTCTGTTTGGCCGTGAACAAAAAAAAAAAAAAAAACCTTAAAGGGGCATCTAAACTTTCCAACATTTGGATGAAAACTCTTTTACTCCATCTCCATTGTGAACAAAAGAAAAAGAGGGAACAAACATCCCCACCACTTCCTAATGATTTCCCTTTGTTAGTGGCACCTTCCTCTTCCTAGTCACTCAGACACAAAGTCTAATTTATGCCAAGGAGTACTTGATAATTTGAAATACATTACTTAGGATTCACGTGAAAGTAACTGGTATTCCCAAAACAGGGATCTGAGATAATCACTTAAATACACACACACACACACACAAATTTTAAAAATGATTAAACTTTAATATTTTGGAATCTTTAAATTCATTCTTTTTTTTACACCACCTCATTAATTTTATAGTTATTTAGAGTGTCAGCCTCCCAGGTAAACAACAAATTATCAATTCCATATAGAAGTCCTATCATCCTCACAAAACTGACGCCCTCCCCCGGCTAACTTACTGACTCTGGACTTTCCTTCAAACCTGATAGGTCAGAAGAAATCAGGGTAACTTCTGCTCCAGTTGATGTTATGCATTGCCTTAATATCTGTGTGTTAGGATTATAATGGTTTTCTAGAGCTACACACCGCCTAAAGGTTCTTGCTTAAGAAAAAGTTACAAGTGAGCTGGCTGAAATATTTTCAAACAGTTTTAATTTTACCTTAAAAAAAAAAAAGATTGCTAAAGGTAAGGACAGGAAGTTGTAAAATAATGATTTTCTTACAATAATTACATTTCACTACATACTCTTCACTCAATGTCCGCTTAAAATACATATTTGGATAGAGACATAAGCTGTCTTAAGATAAGCTAAGGACTGTAAAATTCCATTTAGATACCTTCTGTTGAGAATAATTTCATTTTTATTTTGTGCCAATATCCTAGCACACACCTAGGAAGGTGGCATGGTGGCAGTAGGCTACAGAAATTGGAACATCCGCCATGGGCTAATGATCTCGTACATTTGCTGTCATCCAACATTTCAAATCTTTAGTCTGCAATTATAATAGGGGCAGGGAATCAAGAGTTTCTTTATTTTAGGCAGCCCTTTATTAATGAATGCAGTCACTAAAAGGCTAATTGTATCTTCTGAGCTATTAATTGACTTAGCTCCAAGACGACTGTATAAAACATATGGTGCAAGATCCAAGCAACTGTCCAGGGCTGTGCACAGGGGGCATTTGGCTTCTTTTTGAAAAGAAGAACCAAAGGTAATCCCTTTGCAGCTGCAGTGCAGATGGTTTTCTTTACACCATTTCACTGAATACTAAACAGAAACTGGGAAAAGTTTGAAAACATAATAAACAAACAGCTGAGTGTTAGCTTAAATGCTCTCTGCATCTATCAGAGAGAAGCATTCAGAATCTCTGGATGTTTACCAGATAGTTTAAAAGAAAAACAGAGATGTGAAAACTGAATGAAATGATTTTAAATTTGTACCTAAATACGGTTCTATGTGGTTCTCTTCAAAGTAACAATATAATTAAATCTCTCTGAAACTTCATTTATGGGTGTCATGATTCATAATCCTCGACATCATCAAAAGTTTAGGTTTTTCTGAAAATATGCTGAGATGAGTAAAGCTGCAATCACCTTTCCCTAAAGGAGTTACATGGAATCATGGAGACATCTGTTACTTTCATTCTTCCTCCTTTCTGTGGCAACCTAACACTGCCTTCCCTCAAAATAAAAATGTGCAGTGAAGCTCAGTTACCATTTCAACTTCACACTCACTTATTCTACTTTAGCAGGAAGAGAATATTAAATTGAAGACTGGTTTGTAGACAGGAAAAGAGCAAAATCATATCAATTAATGGGTGTGGCCTCTTAATAGCCTCAAGGTAATAAAAGTATATTAAGTTCAATGAAGAACACTAAGATATTAATATTAAAAAAAATCTGGTTACACAGATAGGGATTTGACACTCCTCTAGACATTGGAGTTGCAGCAATAACAAAACACTGTCATGCATATAGACATACACACCTAATACTTCGTATGTAACTAGAAAGAAGACCAAAATATCACCACTTTTAGTTTCAAATTATGGATTCAACTAATAGGATTATGGCTACTATTTATGCGTAATTTTTCTTGTTTTTGCTTAGCTGCTATCTGAATTTTCCAAAACTAACATATATTACATTTATAAGAAAGAGCTATTTAGAAGACTATGGTAGATGCATATTAACAGCAAGCAGTTTCCAACCAAATTATGGTATCACTCTATGTAAACTTACGGACTAGGTAAACACAGTAATTTCTTCCTGGGTTCTCAAACCTCCTAGAAAAATCAAGTATTAAAATAAAGACCTTCAAAAATCGAAATAAACCATTACTGCATTTCTCGAACAGGGCAACGAGGTGCTTCATCACTTAGATAGTTCTTGAGCTTGTAAACAGCACAATTCAGTCGAAATATGTTCTGAAGCCCGGCTAGCCAATGGCATCACACCCAGAATAACCTCAAAGAAAAGAAACACTCTACCTCTTCTCCACTGCTCTCCTCTTCCCCATACTTGAGTTCCATAAGCTTTTCACACACTTTGCAAAACAGCAATAGCCTTGCATTATGGAAAAAAAAAAAAAAAGCAAAGACAAACCAAGCCAACGCCAGCTCTAAGTGGTTGGTCGCTGGCGTGACGTCTCGTCTCCTAAATGCCTGCCATCTGGAGCGGGCATCCTTGCCGCTCTGCCTTGCCAGCATCCAGCTCCTTCCCGACTCTCAGCTCAGAGTGTGTTTGCTCATCCCTTGTTTAGGCCTCTTAATTTCTTTCTTCTCACTTGCTTGCCTTTCACTTAACTTGGTAAAACACTACAGCGGCTGCATTTCATTCACTTACCAATGTTCAGCTAGAAAGGACCATACAGGATTATCATATGGCTGCTGTTATCATTTCCAGCCCAACAAGTACAAAGATTCCATCGAGATCCTTCGGGCAGAGAAGTTGTGCTGTGCCACACTGGGGAGGCAACTGGTTGAAAGTTGAGAGGGTGCGTTTCCCATAGGAACCATCTTTTCTCCCCACCACCCTCCAAAAAAAAAAAATGTTAATAAACTGGGAAGCGTGGGAGCCCTTTCTGTATATTCGTTAGTTACTAAACAGCCTACAAAGAAAAAGATATGTTGAATTTTTGACATGAGTATGAAGGTCGAAGTCTAGGATACACAGCTGCTTGTGAGGACTTGGGCCATGAGGAGAGCTTCGATGGGCCTCAAATATCCCTAGAAGGTTACTGCTTCTCAGTAGCAGAGCTCGAAGCTGAAGGAGAAAGAGCCTACAGCCTAATTCAGCTTGAGAGTGGATTAGTCATGATGAAAGATACTCGAATTCGTTATAGGCTGCTGGGAAATTACTTGGGTCTCAAATATGTGGTCTTCTTCAAAGTAATAATACAATTAATCTCTCTCAAACTTTAATCATGAGTGCCATGACTCATTATGAAAAGCTTAGGTTTCTCTGAAAATGTTCTGTGATGGGTAAAGCTGAAGCCAATTCCATCTCTGTCAGGCCTGCAACCCAGAACACCACCGTACATTCCATAGGAGGGCAAAAGAGGCTGAGGTGGGTGACAAGGGACAGAGTTTTCAGGTGAACCAAAGACTCCCAGACCCATTTCCGAGGCTGAGGGTTTCTCCCATATGCTTGGATGTTTCTAACTTGTTTGTCAGGTAATGAGACCAGTAAAATGTATTAGTTCTTTATTGGCTTGTTAGTCCTTTTTCTTAAGGAACATTATTACTTCTTAGCAATTTTCTCTATTCCTACAATATTGCAAAATACTTTAATTTCCACATGGAATCCAAAAGCATCATAAGGTTTAATGAAAAAACTTTTACTTTGCAATTCTAGAATAAGCTTAGTGACTATAAAAGACGAGGTCACAGAAAAAAATCCTAAAATTCACAACTCTGAGACCTTAATGTCAAGCATTAGTCTAATGAGCAATGTGGTAAAGGGTAATATATTCATAAACAAATGAGGGTGGCAATTTATTTAGAAATAGCATACGGGGTTTATTCATCAAAGTGTCTGAACAGGTGAGGGCTGGGTATACAAACAACTTTACATTTTCTTTCTGTTTGGTTTTATCCCTATGAATTCTGGCATAAATGGTAGTTCAACTTCTGTAACAATTTACTTAGAATTGAAAATATTCTATGTATTTCGTTGTTTTATTTATTTTTAAATAATTTACCATATGTGACCTTGATTACTGGAGTAGTACGCAAATCTTGTAAACAAATCAAGAAATCTGGGACAATATTATCATGGAGAGCAGCTCTGTTTACTGTCCAGCATTCAGTACCCCTTCCTTTGGGAAAAGCCACCCTTTCCCAGCTGCTAACACGTGTGGTTTGGGTGGGCCTCACACTACCTCCTGGTTTTAGGGTGAGGCCCCCCATGAACAATAAGTTAACCATCTGACCACAGACATTGGCTCAGATACACCAATAACCCAAACCATTTATCAAGTAATGTTGAGAGCTTTGCTGCTACTTCTGCCTCTATTTCTCTTATGTAAGGATAATCACTGATACCAATTTGGTATGATTCCTTCCAGACTTATTTTTCTGTCACATGTAAGCCTATATATACACATATGCACACACGTATATAGACATTTATATACACCAATGCTTGCACAAATACCCCTACATGTATAGCTTCTAATTAGAGTGAAAGACTGTATGATACTAATTTACTTCTTTCTTTTACACTTAGATTATTCACATCTTTCCATTTAAGGGGAACATAGGTACTTTTTTTTTTTTTAAGATTTTATTTATTCACGAGAGACACAGAGAGAGAGAGAGGCAGAGACACAGGCAGAGGGAGAAGCAGGCTCCATGCTGGGAGCCTGATGTAGGACTCGATCCTGGGTCTCCAGGATCACACCCTGGGCTGAAGGCTGTGCTAAACTGCTGAGCCACCCAGGCTGCCCCAGAGGTACTTTCATTCGCTTAATTACTGCATAATATTTTACCATATATAGAAAACAATCTATCAAATAACCAGCAGGATATTCTATCCCACAGTGATCTATTAAAGGAGAAAAATACTGGCTCGAAGCAATCATCTCATTTCTGGAACACACCCTGTATCACTATTTGCCACCGCAGGAATGCCACCGACTTAGAGGGAGCTGTTGCTGGAGGGACAGAGTCCTGTGAAGAAGGTGGTGTTGAGGAAAATGAGAACAGAAACTCAGGACAACTCAAAAATAAATAAATAAATAAAAGAATGTAATCGGAACCAAATCTCATTTGCTATCTTCCTCAGATTCTCATCTGGAAGGATAGGATCTAGTCTCAGGAGGTTTTCTTTATTAGCAGGGGGGACAATGATCATTCGTTGGTTCTAGTAAAACCAAGTTGAGGTTAGCCCTGGACCTGAGCTAGGACTTCTGAGTTGGGAGTGGAAGTTTGCAATGATGATTTCAGTGGACTCACAGGAGAGGGAGAAGGGGGGTGGGGGGTAGGAATGAAGGCAGCATCCAGGGAAATTGTAAGTAAGTGAACACAGAGCTCTAGGACCACTGATGGGCTCATAACTGAGCTTCTGAAAGCCCAAAACTCCACAGGTTATCCAACTGTCCAGCTCACAGGAAATGCCCATATGTGAACCCTAGTGACTAGTAGGTCCTAAAGTGTCAATTTCTTAGGTCTGGAACCTTATTTACTCAATATTCCACAGACACAATTTTTTTAATGTACACTCATTCTATTGTATACAGAGTAATTACTGAAAATTGGTATCCCTAACCCTCCCTAGTTTTGAAAATTTAATCGACTGTAATGATTGGCTTAAAGCCTATTTTATTAGAATTTTAGTTCCTTAGGGACAGTAACCACATCTGTTTTATTCTGTAGTATATGACTGGCACATGTGCCATATGCTTCGCCTAGCCAATACATTCCATTCAGTATATCTGTACAGTGAACTGTGAGTGAGGGAAAGGAGGGGAGAAGAGAAGGAAATGAAGGAAGGAAGTGACAGAAAGAGCCTAAAGAAGAAAAAACTCATTTCAAAAATCATGTATGTTCATTGGTAACAGTATTCCATGAAGAGGAGATCTTTCTTGCAAAGAATAGGACACAGGATGAAAAGGAGATTACAATGGCTCCATTTGGTTTTTCTTCCATTCTTACCTAAAATTCTATATATAAATTGTACTTCCTTACACATTGTCCCTTCTTAAAAAGGCAAGTCAGGCAAATGCCAAGTCTATTTTTATTATATCATGATATATCTACACCCACATAACTGGCATTTTCAAATGGTATTGTGTTTTTTGTTTTTTGTTTTTTTCTCCAGCTGGTTTGCTTAATAAATCACCCTAGTAGACCAAAAGCTGCCAGAATGGAGTAAGGGTTATGAGAAATCACTCTACAGTTAAAGTGTTTTCCCCTTTATTTTAAGGCTATGCTTTCTTATCAGGATTACATACATTGCGAAAAAGTTATCATAAAAATCAAAGGATATTGAGTGCAAAGGGGTATCTGAAGGGTTTTTCTAACTTTCTAAATCATCTTATTTTTGCATCTTGATATTCAATAACTAGTTCCCATTCTAAATGAAACTTTTGTCATTTGAGCAAAAAATGAGGTCAAACTACTTTTCCTTTTTGATTGGGTCATTTCAGGAGGAAAAATGCAGAATTACTTCAGGTCTGTGCTGAATATGATGATTCCTAATTGTAGATTTTGGATTATTTAAAAACATCAAGGTAAAACATTTTTTAATCAAAGTGGAGCTACCAGAGGGAATGGGAGAAGGATGTTTGACTGTAGTTAATTGTAAATCTGACATAAGCAATAAGCAAGCCAAGGTTTTAATTCCACATAGAAAGATCAAAAATTCTAGGTAAATACTCAAGATTTCTTCATTTCCATATAGATACTGCCCTTGGCTATTTTAATATTTATTAAAATACATTTTTAGTACTTTATCTGAGTTTAAGATTTAAAAAAAGGAACACTTTAAAATTACACCCAAAGGAAAGTCATTTTACCATGCTGTTTCTGCAGATAAAACATTTTCATCTAAACTAACTACTAGACAGAAAAATATTTTCTGTACTTAATTTAGAACATAATCTATCCTCAAAAGCTTAAAAAAATATTTTAACTAAAGACCTTAATTCCCAATGAAGCAAAGGGCACTCTTGCTTTGATTGGCAGGACTGGGCCCCCTCTGCTTATGAAATTAGCCAGGAAATTGCTACATTTCAATTCCACTTTTTTCTTTTCAAGACCGCTCTAGATGAAGAGTCAAGCACCCTTCCACATGCCATTCCTGTTTTTTTTCTATGTCACAGAAATGGGGTAGAATGTTTTTATATCAGCAATTCCCATTTCAGTTGATAGCAAAGTCATTAAGCAGGGCCCACTTGAATTTTTAATTTTGATCAGTTTTGCATATTTTGGCACAGAAGTCATGATTAAACAAAGACTGAACAACAATATCTGCGCTTAACTTACTCCCAAGACTGAAACGTCTAGAACCTTGAATAAACAAAGTAAAACAGTTTTATATAGAAAACAGCAGCAACAACCCATTATCAGAGTATATGAATAATAGACAAAGGATTAAAACAGGTAGGGCTTAGGTCTAAAAATACCATTACAAATGAATTAAGTGTTTTGGCTGTTAATATGTTCTACATTTAACAAGACAATTTGATTTCTTTTTCACCAAAAATGGTGTCATGCATAGAGCTGTATACAATTAGAAGTAATTTTATATAAATTGCTAATGATTGATGGCTCAGAAAAAGTTGAAACTCACTATGAACAAGTATTGTAAATACAAAATGGACTTTTAAAAGCACGGTGCAGTCACAGTACTTAACTTGCTAACAGACATTTATGATGACGTTTAATCTATTTTCTCCTCACTGTGCTGGGTACTATGCAGGTTACAGAAATGAAACACATGGTCCTTTTCCTTTAGAAGCTTAAAATATAATTGAGACAATAGCAAGCCTCATAAAACCAACTGAACAATAATTGCTCAACTGTGAGGTGCCAAAAGAGAGTGCTCTAGTAGCAGATCATCAATCAGTGTGGACTGGAAAAGTCCACACAGGGTTCAGGATAAAAATGGAGATTTGTGTGGGGCCCTGATGGAAAACAGGAGAGAGAGGCAAAGAGAAGAGAAGCAGCTTTCTGTGTGTTTGGAGAGGTTATGAAGGCTTCAGGAAATGAGGCTATGATAGGGATGAGAAAGGCCTTCAAGCCAAGACAATCAGTGTGTGAGCTGGACATTCCTCTACATGAAAATGTGAGGTACATGTTCTGGCTGACACGCAGAAGTGGACCCATTAAGGCACAGAGTTGGAAATCCGGGAGGGCTGGTAAAAAAAAATGTAGTAGAGGTAAGAACAGGGACTCTGTACGTATGTTGATGAAGGGTTGCTTTCACTCACCTTTTTATCCACTTGAGCAAACCCAAGGTGCCAAGATCACACAGCAACAAGAATATGCCCACAGTAGCATGAGATTGCTAGATATTCACTATGAACTTTTCCCCCCAAGTTTTTATTTAAATTCCAGTTAGTGAACAGTGTACTATGAGTTTCAGTTGTGGAATTTAGTCATTCATCACTTACATACAACACCCAATGTTCATCATAAATCCTTTCCTAATACCCATCACCCATTTAACCCATCCCCTTGCTCCCATCGCCTCTAGTATCCCTCAGTTTGTCCTCTATTGTTGAGGATCTGGTTTGCCTCTCTCTTTTTCACCCCCCTAAATTCATTTGTTTTGTTTCTTAAATTCCACATATGAGTGGAACCATATGGTATTTGTCTTTCTCTGACTGACTTTTTCACTTGGCATAATACTCTCTAGCTCCATCCACATTGTTGTAATTGCACTACTAGGTATTTACCCAAAGGATACAAAAATATTGATCTGAAGAGGCACCTGCACCCTGATGTCTATAGCGTCATTATGAACAATAGCCAAATTATGGAAAGAGCCCCCAAGTCTATCAATTGATAAATGGATAAAGAGGATGTGTGTATACACACACACACACACACACACACACACACACACAGGAATATTACTCAGCCATCAAAAAGAATCTTTCTAGTCACCGTGAACTTCTTAAAACTGCGCAGTATGATTTTTTTTAGAAGGTAGGTCTTAATTATTTTTACAAAGTAAGATGTCCCACTGGAAAAAAAAACATGAATTTTAGAGCTAAACAAACTCAGAATGGAAAAAATGAGTAACACAAAATGAAAAAGAGGAAGAAAGTCCAATTATAAAACGTATCTTCCAAGCAAAGTGATAATTATTCATTTTCATAATGTGCTTAAATTAAGGCTGTATAAACATGTGTTAAGATCAACTCTATGTTTTAATTTCTCTATACCATTATAATTAGTATTTGCCTTATTGTTCATTTTGTTTTATTTGTCACCTTTATCTTGGTTTCTCATATTTAAGGTCTGACAATTCAGCTATTGTCTGGTAACACTCTCAAAGGTTTTATTTGGCACCACTTATTATGGGCAGATGATAAAAGTCTGTGCTCATTTTTATCACTTCTACCTAACTCCTAAAGTAGACTACACAAATTCAATAAGAATCCAAATCTACTTATCTTCAGGGTACAATGCAAAATCCATCTATTTATTCAAGTCTTTGATTAACAGCATCTATATTTATGAAATGCTCTGGGCTCTGCAGGTGAAAATATTTTATATGAAGCTCAAGTATTATTAAATAATATTCCTTGATGCTATCAGTGTTTTGTGTGCATATGTGCAAGTTCAATAACTTTAGCCTCAGGTCTATTATTTTAAGTTTGTAAACTCAGAAAACAAGAAAATATCTTCTTTATGTAGGAATTTAACTTATTAACAAATCAGAAAAATTAATAAGATCAAAGTTATATCAAGAAAATGTCTCTGGTTATCTTGGTGTTTTGTTTCCCATTGAATGCTGGGAAGTCTGAAACTACTACTGAGTAACTATTAAATATTATTGGCATGTGTGTGTGTATATATATTTTTTCTCAATATTATCTGATACTCACACATACATGGCCCCATAATAGTTCATGTTCAACTTGAAGTAACATCCATAAACAAGGAACTTCTGACCATTGGAAAATTCAAAGAATAAGGTTTCCAACTCCATTGTGCATGAGACCTACATATTACTGACTACAATTATATTTTCTTTTAACCTACTCATGAAGGCACAAGGTTCTACTTTAACGAACGGTGGCAAGAAGTGCACTGAGCTGAACAGTAGTTGAGCTTCAGTCCTGTCTTTTGCTAGGTGTACATGTTGGAAAATATCTTAATTATTCTGAGCTTCCCTTTCCTCATCTCTACCACAGACATAATTATCTCCGACACTACCTCCCCACCCCCTGGCCCCACCACTGCCTGCCCTCACTGCATTAACATCCTGCCAGTTGATGACAACAAGGGAGGATGATGCCATCATCATCTGATGAGGATAGTAAAAATAGCTCTTACACATGAGGACTTAATTACTTGTTGGCCACTGTCCTCTATACTCTATATATACTCATTTAATTTTCACAACAACCTATGTGGTAGAAACTCTATTTTCAGTTTAGAATAGAGGTTAAACATTTGGCCTAAAGTCCAAGAGGTAAGTAAGTGGTTGGTATCCAAATCCAGGCAGTTTGACTCTGAGCTCACACTCCTAAGTGTCATGCTACTTTATGAAAAATGATCATGTCTATAATGGAACTATAAATTGCACTTTTAATCAATAAATTTACTAATCATTCCATTGCTGCTGACCTGAATCTAAATCTTTAATTGCTATTTTTGTCATTCTCTGCTTGTATGTGCAACATTTTAAAGGGATTTGAATCATCAAAAAATGTGATCCTTAAACTTGTGAAGAATATTGAATAGTTTTTTTTAATTTGAATTTCATTTGAAAAATTTTAGAATTAAGACCCAGACATTGAGGAGACTTCCTAATTACAAAGTTAAGTTGCTTTTAAGCTCTCACAGAATAAGGTAGAACTTGCTAGTCATGAAGCCAATGGACAACATAGCCAGGTTAGAAACTTGGGATGCCTGACTTCTACTCTTGTCTAAATGTTTAGCATTCTTGAACCTTTTCTCCAACCTAGGTCTCTCCCCTAAGGTCTTGACCAACCATATTTAACAAAATGAAATAAAGGTTATTATTTTGTTGCAAACCTACACCTCCTAAATTCCTTCTTCTGATTAATGTTACCAATACTTACTTCCTTAATCAAAAATCTATAAAGCTCTTTTCTCCCACAATCTCACATTGTCAATCAATTCCATAAAAATCTACCTTCAAAATACTGCTCAAATCTATTTATGTCATTCCTATAGAAATAAATCATTTGTAGGATATAAAATGTCCTCTGTGATTAAGGACCATTAACTTACCCACATCATTTCAACTCTTCCATATTTAGGCTACAACTTCCACAAAGATCCACTGTTCCTTATAGTTTAGCACAAGTTCCATGCCTTTGTGCATGAAAAGTTCTCTGCTTGGAACTCTTCCCTTTGTTATGAACACCTCCCTCCTTATCCTACATACTCCCTCCTCTAAGAAATTTCTCCTTACCTGTCCCCATCTTTGAATTCATGACTCTTTACTTTCTTGTCAATGCCTATATTATAGTACCTTTCATGTTGTAGGTTAAGGGTAATAAGTACATTTCTTTTGTGAGATTTAGATCTAGACTTTGTTCATTGAATAGGTTTTGTTTAATCCACAAAAAAGCCCATGGGCTGAAAGTATCATCCCCATTTTACAGATGAAATCCTTGAAGCAAGAAGAGGTTAGAAGATTAATTCAAAAGTGATGAAAGTTTTAAATTTATTGATCTCAAAACCCCATACTCTTCCTATTTTACCATAGTACTTTCTTACATACTTGTATCTGTCTGTTCTACTGGCCACTGAACTCTTAAAAATGCAATAAACCGATCTTATTCAACACTGAGGCTGTAGGATCTGGTACATGGTCTGGCGTGCAACAAATGTCTGGTAAGTAAATGAATGAGCCCATGTATTGTTTGGCTCACCAAAATCCCACTGTTATTAACTACCATTTAAATAGAAATGGTCGCTTCATGAATATGACTAATAGGGAAAGAAGATTTGACCAATGTTTATGAGTTTTTAATGTAATTTTTATTGAGTTTTTTGTATCCTAATTCATTAATATAAGAAATAAAGAATAATACTGGTATGCTTTATCTCCCAACATTATTCAAATCGGCCTTTTCCTTTCAATAAGATGCGTAGGATAAATTATTAATTTCTGTTCTTCCAGAAAGGTCCACCTGTTTTTTTTTTTCACACAATAACCTAATAATGTCTTATAAAAATATTTTTTCATATAGTCTGTATACATTTGTGCAACCATATTTTGACCCTTCAAAAAGCAGTATTGGCAATCACTAAGTGATTTTTAAGGAATACAATAAAATCTGAAATGTCTTTAAGAAGGCAAATGTGTTCTTTGTTTTTTAGCCGAAACTTATCTTAAAGATAAGCTTATCCTAAGAACAGAGGCATCCTATGAAATAAATTCTCCTTTATTGAAATTAACTATTATGAAACAAGCATATTAAATTGTCATATATTATAAAGGACAGAGAGCTCCTAGCCACTGCAGAGCACCAAACAAAGTGTGTAATAGTCTCTATCCCAGGAACCCCTCCGACTTGGAGCGCAAAATTGAAGGGAAAAAGTGAATGCTGTGAAAATTAATGGATGAAAAGAATTATGAAGATTTTTAAAGTGGCTCAGAGAGAACCTTTTGGTGGAAGATATTTGGTATACATCTTCCATTCTTGAAATACTATGGCTGTTCTTTCACAAATATGAAGATCAGAGAGCATCAGAATTCAACCCTAGAAGTCAGATGTATTCAGGCTGAACTCTTGTCTCGGACACTTCTGTCAAGCCAGTATTTAGTAATTTCTTAGAGAATGCTCTGCTGATGGCATCATACAAATACATGAAGCAGTAATTCACTTGTCCAGCTGATACTTAGCATATAAGTCATGAGACTTAGCATTATCTCAACAAGTATCATCACCTCAATTTTTTAAAGAAGAAAGCACATGTGATAAAGAATAATAAAACAGTGTGGAAAGGAATGAAGCAAAAAGCAAATGCCCCTCAACTATCCCGTTCCTCAGTCTCTCATTACTGTTTCTCCAATACAACTCTGGATCCTGGTTTATGGCCATTTAGCTCTATAAAGAGAAATATGCAAATTATATACATAATGTAATCTTATTAAAAATAATTCTCTGGATCTTTAAAAATACTGTCATACTTTACTACCTTGAAAATATTTTCATAAGTTCCACATAAATATGCATTTTAATACCTATTTTTAATGTCTGCAACATATAGCTACCTTACTGTATAGGTAGCCTATTTAACCTGCCTCTATTATTATGTTTTTTTTTTTTTTTTTTTTAAGAACAGGAGGGCAGGGGTAGAGGCAGAGGGAGAGAAAGCATCTCACCCAGGTTTCATGCATAGATCAGAGTTCAATATGGGGCTCAATCTCATGACCCTGAGATCATGACCTGAGTCAGATGCTTAACCCACTGGGCCACCCCAGGCATTCCCCCTATTTCCTTGTTTGGCTGTTACAAACAACATTGTATTACATTGCTGATTCGGTGACCATGTGAAGTTTTGATAGGTATTGCCAAATTGTTTCCAAAGAGTTAATACAAATTTACACTCACCACAAGCTTAAGAGAATGCCCATTTGCCCCACATCATCTTAGGACCCCTGCCTACTCTTAATAATGAAAGAACTCTGTTTTTATTACATGAGTTTTACCTCCTGGTATTTAACATATTTGAAATTAGAGAAATTAAGCATTTATCTAAAATGAAAATTATAACCATTATAATCATTTTTATGATCAGTAACCATAATCTGAACTTTCAACTAAGGTTCATAGATTAAGTAACCTAGTCAAAGCCAACAAAAAAATTAGTGAAAATAGCTTTGTTTTACATTTTTCTGCAGGTTGGCTTTAATATCAGCCTCAACAGAAGACCCCTGGATTTTCCTATCTGCTCCAGCTTTCAATCTGTTGTAGGATGTTTTGCTTGAAGTATACAAATAAAAGTGACCTCACACAGCAAATATATAGTTGGAAAAGGGCAGTGCACTTTAATAGCCCTTTCACCTATTTGCAGATACTCTTCTTTGATACTACACCAAAATTTGACAGTAGTAATTTCTAAAAATCATTGCAATGTAAAATCTGAAACTTTATCAAAACTCTTAATGTAATAACTCTTGCATTAAAATTTATTAGTTGAGACATATCCATCTTGTACTTTGAAGGGATCTTTACCTGTGCAGGACTTTGTAAACTCATGTACTGGTCAAACACCAGTCTTAAACTATGAAGATCTTCCAAATATTATCTTATGATACAATATTCTAAAATCCCATTTATATCACCACCCATTTTTC
The DNA here is from genome assembly GCF_048164855.1 of Canis lupus baileyi. NCBI lineage: Eukaryota > Metazoa > Chordata > Mammalia > Carnivora > Canidae > Canis > Canis lupus. The sequence continues at coordinate 10,245,891 of NC_132855.1, read as the reverse complement.
AGAAAAGTCTAAGTACTGAGAAGTTCTCAAGCTCATGGTACAAGATACAAGTTTTCCAACATTTGCAACATTGCAAAAAAGCTTAATTCTATAATTGACAACAAATATTAGTTATTTTCCTTGAAGTGATAAGTTCATTTCATTAACTTTTGAGAAGATATCGGTCAAATACCAAAGTCTGAATAATTATAATGTGTTAGCGACTCTTCCAAGTTAAAAATAGCATTACTAGAAGCAGTGGCTAGTTCAGCTGGCAACTCAACAACACTAGTACTTTAAGGCCACAACTGTACTTCAAAATGTAGCAAAATGGATTTATACATATTTCCCATTTCATCACACAAAATATATCACACTGTATCTAAAGGTTGAAACTTACAATTAGTAATTTTACTCCTTCATCAAGGAAATTCTTAAACTAAATGACAGGCTTTTGTTTTTCTGACAGTGTATGATGAAGAGAAAATAATTATTATTGGTTAAACTTGGTATCTTTACTTGTGCAGAGGCAACAAGAGCTTCCCTACCATTGCTCTTGCACTACCAGTGAAGCTCAGTTACAAAGGCAAATAAGGTCTTAGTGTTCTTATAAAAATAGTTTTGACTTCCCAGACTTCTTAGAAGTATGTTAGGGATCCCCAGGGTTCTACCGACCATAGCTAAAAATTGCTACCTCTATCACTTCCACTTCAAAAGACAAGGAAACTGAGGTACATACATTAGGTCATCTACTCAAACGGTAAACAGCAAAGCCAAAATTCAAACCCACGCATTCTTACCTCGAGTTCTGGTCTCTTGAGGATGGTGCAGCTTAGAATATCTTTCTACCAGTTGGCAGTGCTGTTGCAAAGTTGTTTGTACTAAAATGTCACACTGGTCCTTGCTTTGCCCTCTCAGATTATAATATACATTCATTCATCAATCATTTAGATCTACTATGAGCCAGAGACTGAGCCCTACGATGGGGACGCCAAAATGAATAAGGTATTGTCCTCACTTTCAAGGATTTCACCATCGATTGGGGAGACAAATGTGTGAACCACTACCTGTAATTCAGTGTGATAAATGCCATAATAGTACACTGTACAAAATATTTTGGAAGCACAGGAGAGTGATTAATTCTGCCCCAGAAAGGGAGGAGGGGGATCAGGGGCTTACCAGCAGAAGTGCATTTTAGTTGGACTTGAAGGACAAATACATCAAATCCCTTTTTTCACAGGATAGTCCTTCACATACTTGAATACAGCTACTGTGCTTCCTGCTAAGTTTCCACTACTTCGTATTAAGTATCCATTGCTCTCAAAATGTATTATGAGGATAGGAAACAAATCCCTGTATTTTGGGAAAGGCCTTCTGAACATATGTATTGACCTTTCTTTTGCAAGCATATATTCACATCTATTAACAGTAACCTGTAATTAATTGTGAGAGCCAGAAAATTTTGCCTAATAACCAAACAGCTTATACTAAATTACAATCAGGACCAAATGTACTCAAGAAGCTGTTCACAAAGTGCCCCAATCAGACCTTTCAGTCACCTTTTTTTTTTCTTCTAAAGCAGAGGGCAGCAAACTTTTTCTGCAAATATAGTCAATATTTTACACTTTATGGGCCAGATGGCTCCTGACTCAACTATTTAGCTCTGCACTTAAAGTGTGAAAGCAGCCATAGACAATATGCAAATGAATAGGCAAGGCAGTGTTCCCATAAAACATTACAAAATAGTCCGCGGGTCACATATAACCCATAGGTCACTGTTTGCTGGTTGCTGCTGATTTCAGCCATGTTTCTTTTTGTATCCTTTTCCTCACTGCATACTGGAATGAACATTAGACTTGGAATTAGGACAACTGACTCTTAATTATGCCTTGCTAAAAACCCACTGTGTGATCTTAAGTCAGTTGGTTTACCACTGTTAGCTCTTTCTTGATCAAATCAACTATCTTTAGATTTTATGATACATAATGACCCTTTACACTAAAATCTGAAGATTCACTGCAAAGTAACTTTGTCCCCCCAGGTATTCCTATTTTATTCCATCATGGGATCAAAAGAGTGACATTGATTAAAAAAAAAAAAAAACGAATACGACCTTAGGTGATACTAATAGAAATGTTTATCTCAAATGAAGAGACCCTGCTTCACTCTACAAAAGCATAATTCTGAGTAAAACACTAATAAGACTGTCCAGGGGAAAGCAACCCACAACCTAAAAAAATTTGGAAGTTTTAGCAAAAAGAAAGAACAGGGCAAAGAGTAGAAAGCAGAAATTCAGCAGGCATAATACTACTTTTTAAGTGCTTGGAATCAAGGATTAGAGCCTAATTAAAATATTCTAGGCTGGAATGATCACTCTGGTTCCTGGATTTTGACCAATCAACAATTCTATGCCTTCTGAACTGTAACTCTATAAAGTTATTGCTAATAACAGTGTTGAAATAACATGATCACTAATCTCATATTTGTATCACTGTGGAGTTTACATGCTTAAGCATTCCATCATTTGAGTTTCCGGCCCCATAAGACTGGAAAAGATAAGTATTACTACCTTTTTGCAAGTAAGACGGCAGAAAATTCAAAGGCTTATATCGTCTCCCTAGAAGATTCTTGACTTAATGTCCTAAAAAGGGGCAGGGCTAGAGCTAAACTCCCAAATCAGATTAGACAATGTAGACCGAATCCTGAAATCAGCACCAAATATTTTGTACAACACGGTCTCTTTTATATCCTCAGGGGAAGGAGAGCTTGGGGGCAGTGGGATTTAACAGCTTAACAGCTTCAAAGCACTTCAAATTTGGAAATAGTTGTTTAGCATTTCACTTTAACTGTTAGTGTTCAATTCACCTAGTTTTTCTGCTAAGTGCTTCAATCAAATGTAAACGCTTTATTAATACACCTCATAAAATGTACAAGGGGGGTTCTATGCTAAAACAAATTCCGCTGGTAAGGGCTCTAAAAACATAAGGTATTCCTTCAATGTGACTGGCCTCATAGATAAAAGCCATATTCTTATAAAGATAAAATATAAGTGGCTGTGGGTAATTCAAATTGCTAAATGGCATGAATGGATTAATATTTTAATGCTATACTTGCCTTTTATCCAGACATAACTTTGAACATAATAAATTTGGTTTTAGAATGGAAATCCTCAAAATTCTGAATTTGGTTTCTTCTTTTGATATGTATAATTAAATCCACCTTTGAAGCCTCCTAAAGGTTATGGAGGGCAGAAGAAATGTATTTTTATTAAAATGAGTCTATCTGTGGCAGACCTACAGAGAAAACTACAAAGAGATTTGAGAAAGCAGCAACAAAGAAGCTAGATCATGCAACGACCCAATCTATTATGGATGAGGAAACTCCTCTTCACTGGCTTGTTGTTCCCTGGCAAAGAGGACGCCAGGGTGGAAACTACACTGGAGTAAATCATAGCTCGTGATTCCATCCTCTCCCTCATCCTCCATTTTGTCCATAGATTGGGTCAGGTTACTTATCACTAATACCTCAGACTACCTTGTCTGGGGATAAAAGTAAAAAGGAACCATCCGTGATGTGTTTAGAAAAGAGAAACGTTAGGGTCTACTTTTGCTTGGAGAAAATTGAGGGAACTCATGTGCTGACCTTGTACACAAATCTCAGGACTTTCTAGCAACACAGGGTGAGGCTCCTTCACTTTCCTGGGGACTGCCTCCTTCTAGAGCTTCAAATTCTCCAAAGGCTGTGGCTGGGAGAGAGCATGTGGGACAATGGTGTATGTTACATGTGAGTTTGTTTCTAAAATCAGCCTATAAGGCAAAAGTGACCTAAAAATCAAGAGATACTTGAAGATCCCTTATATTTTCCTTAAGGCATAGCAGGTATGGTTTTGCAAATACAACCTTGTACGTAACATACATAAATAAAATGCACAAAATGTACAGTTTATAGTAAAGAAGGCCATCTTGTAACAACAAAAAACCATGAATTATTTAAGTGTTAGAAGTACACTCAGTCCTGTGACAGACTAATATCATGAGGCATGCAACAATCCATTTGGTATCAGTCTCCTTAAGAAAAATGGAGGCTGACTTGCTTTCATTGTTCTTCCTGTTAGACCCCTTCTCTCCTTTTTGTTCTCATTCTTTCTTCCTCCCTTAATAGATCTCTCTTCCTGACTAGTTACATTCAAATTCAAGTAACAGTGGACCCTGAGGTACCCTAAGGCATTCTGAGTCTTACAAGCATGCGTTTTTTATTGCCACTGTAACTAATTACCACAAACTTAACTCTGACCAAACACACACTTGAAACAACACAGATCTGTTATCTTATGGTTCTGTAGATCAGAAAGTCGGAGGGGCTGCCCTGAGTCATCGGCTCTGGATTTTCCAAGGCTGAAATCAAGGTCTAGCAGACAAGGCTCTTGGAGGGAAATCCATCCGAAAGGTCATTCAGGTTGTGGGCTAAATTCAAGTCCACACAGCTGGAGGCCTTGGTCTTATATTTCCTTGCTGGCTGAGTTCCAGGGGTCTTTCTCAACTTCTAGAGGCTCCTAAGTCCCCTTTGTCCATTTTTTTTTCCCTTTGTCCATTTTTTAAAGCTAGCGGTGGTGGGTTGAGCCCTTCTCATGCTTCAAAACTCTCTGCTTTCCTCATCAAGCACCTCTCTCTGTGCAGTGTTCCATCCCACCAACCCAACAACCTCTGATTTTAAAGACTTCTGTGATTTTATTGGATTCACCTGATAAAACCTAGGCTCCTTGCCCTATTTTAAAGTCAGCTGATTACTAACCTTCATTTGGTGTGCAAAATGCTTTCACAGCAATTTCTGGGTGAGTCTTGGTTAAATAACATGAGATGGGAGACTTGGTCTTCAGTATTCTGTGCCCCCCCACCACCACCACTGTAAGGACAAACTCTTGGTCTCTCAAACATGCTTCCTTATAGCCCCGAAAACGTATCACACATCTAGGCACAAGTTGCAGGCTTTTAGCACTGGTTGCAGGCAGCCAAATTGGTAAATGAAAATTTGTTTGCAAAATGAAGAACCTGATGAAAGCGTATCAAAGGAAACATTTTGAGACATTACAAATATTTCAATAAAACCATAAAGAGGTGCAATATCAAGTGTAAAAATAAGCACACACTAAAGGAAGAATGCCCTGGCCTGACAAAGACAACCACAGAGAAAGAGCCTGCAGAAGCTTCATTGTTCTCTAGACATTTGGGGTCACTGATTTATTGAGAGGTGCCCAGGTGTTCCTTCTTGTCAGGTGAAACCTGAAGTGCTTCATGCTTTGAAACAAACAGAACTCCGAGTCTTGTTGGAGGCCTCACTGAAAGTCCCTAATTGAATCTAAAGATCCCAGCTGGAGTTTGAGAAACTTGCTTCCAAACTGACTTGACTTCAAAACCACTCTGTCATTCTTAGTGAGTGTTCGCACTGCGCTGTCTCTATCGTGGCACGTTCATGGGTTTTGCTAAGTAACGTCGGAGCAAAGTAAGCCATCCAAGAATTCAGGATTCCCAGCAGTTAATATATTTCTTGTCTAGTTGCCAGAGGTTTGTCTCCTCTTTTCAGACAAATCAGCCTCCCTTTATTGTTTCATTGTCTAAAAGGGGACTGCTGGTGATGTTTTGTCGCTTTACTTGGTCTGGATGCCACTGGTCAACTCAGAACATTGTGAAACCCAAGTGTTGCGGGATGCAACCTCCCCTCCCCTCACAGTCACTTGGAACTAGGTATCTATTATGTGGCCTGCCAGTCAACCCTGGACAGGGATTTCGCTGAAATTTCACATTGACAATGCTGAAAAGTTTGTTTTCTCACAAGTACCACCAACCAACTAAGAATTCTTCATAGGGATTCCAGAAACCAGAAATTACTACATAGTAAGAGAGTGCAGAGGGGGAATTCAAATGATAGAACCATATGTAACCTGGAGATGACTTTTTTTTCTGACCTGAAAAGCTAACTTTAGGTAACCAGGCCAGTAGGAGGGAGGATTAGAGGAGGCTTTTCTAATCCTTCTAGTACATTTTCTGATCTGTTTTCCTCAGGGAACTTTAGAGATGATGTACAATGCTCCTCAAACACAAGATGTAATCAATACACCTTGAATGGCATTGCTTCTTATTTAACTCAAGGGCTGCAGAAAGTTTTTTGCATTGCTAACTCCCAGGAATGGGAGATATTCTCTCCAGCACACGGAAAACAGGAGTTCTTGGAAGTGCTCTAATCACCAAATCGAAGTATCCTTAATTAAGTGTGTCCTGCCACCTAGGGGCATTCTTAGGCCACTCTGGGGCATATTCAATTTCTAAAGACTTCAAAGTATATTCAGTAAGGCAAAACAATAATATTAAATCTTCAGCTTTTCCAGAAGTTCAACTTTAGAAAGACCCTTAAAAGCAACGACCATTTCTGGGCTTTTCCAATAAAATAACTTATGCATTGTCCATTGTATTTTATGTTATAGGATGCCAAACAGACCTGTGTGATGCATTTCTTCTAGATTTCAATTGTAGTGAGAGTTACTAATTGATGTCTCAGGTTTTATTCAGTCAGCAAGGATTTTCCTCCAGTTTGGTTTTAGTTTGAATTCCTTTGGACGGTACAAAAAGAGGCTGGACCATTCTCTCTGGTTCACACCTAGCCTCTTTACCTACTTTCCTACCATCCTTGGCCCTGAGCCCCGGAATAAATAAGGAAGCTCTCTTTAGTTAAACAATGGGATCTAGATAAAGTAAAATATTTTCTTTCTTTCTTTTTTTTTTTTTTTTTGGCTTTAGCTGCCAATAACTTCAGAATTCAGTTTAGTGCTCATCTACATAAATAAATCCATTTGAAGTTGCTTCTATATCCTTTCTCCTTATACTTTCATTGTTCTGAATTTATATCAAATTTTCTGTTTTATTTTACTGCAATTTATTTTTAAAGCTTTCTCAAATCTTCTTTATAAATAATAAATAAATCTTACTTGTATTTTTAAAATAGGGGCTTATACAGAAATGTACCAGATGTGTGTTTCTTGCCTTAATAGAGGCTGCTCCTATCCTACCACAGTTGTCTATAATTTAAGACACAGCTGCTAGATGTAAATCAGACTTTATCCATCATATTAATACAAAAATCTAAGTGTGGTTTAAGCCTACATACCCATTACATACTGAAGGAGATTGTGACATGTCACCCCCCAAAATACCACTTTGGCATATTGAGTATTTTGAGCAGAAGACACTTAAGAGACAGCAGATGCAGAAAGGGCTCTCTGACCTCCCCCTTTCTACCTAAAAGCAGGTCAAAATTATCCCATAAGACACATCCACTCTCTGTAACAGAGAACATTCTTAACGCTGGAGACTGGGAATCTTTGGGAAAATGGTTCTATAAACAAACAACAACCATAAACCCTATTAAAACAGCCCTTTTCTTTCATTAATTTTCCCCATACATATCCTAGTAATGTTCCCACAATTTACTATCCTTAACCCAAATTCTTTTGCTTGTCAAATTTGTCATCCACTGATTGGGGGAAAAAAAAAGTATATAAGCTCTAAGTTCTAACTGCTTCTTTGAGTCTTTGATTTTTCTTATGAGGTGAGGACTCTCCTGTGCCTGTCAAAGTATTCAATAAAATTGGATGTTTTTTTCTTGTTGATCTGTCTTAGGTTAGTTTAATTCTCAGGCCTAGTCACAGAACCTAAGAGAACAGAAGGAAGATTTCCCTCCCTCACAATACATATACATTTACATAGCATATATGTATAAAAATTAGCCCAAATTAGTCCTGCAAGGAAGTGTCTAATCATTGTTCTTGCAACCAGTCATAAGGGAGAGTGACAATAGAACAAGAGACAACTGCTGGAGGGAAGAAATCTTTGTCTTCCTTCTAACTGTGTTACCAGTATAACATTTTTGAACAAACAACTGTAACTTTTGTGCTTTGGTATTTATTATATAATCAGAAACTTGTGAATATCACCCAGGTTGAAGAAAAGAAAATTATAGCATGTGACAGCACAGGGCAGGAAAGTAGACAAGGGTTAGGGTTTCCTCCTACAAAGAGAAATTGTAGAAATTAATAAAAAAAAAAAAAAAACCAGAAAGCACTAGAAGAATTGATTACAGTCAGCAGTGGTGATCTCAGGGATCCTGACGTTATGGAGCAAAGCAGAACCTGGTTCCGTGACATGAGTGCCTTTTGCCACCAGCCAGAAGGCCATGTGCTTTCCATGGAACCAATCAGCCTCAAAGAACAGACTGAGAGCCATCTGTTAAGGGTGGGCTTCAGGTAGAAGGCCTCACGTGGAAATTTCTTCCTGGATATGGACATGTCATCAGGGCTCGTAATGCCACCATAAGAGTAACTCAGAAGGAATAAGTATGTCAAACAGGTAACACATCACCTCCAGCACTCAGAGCAGGAAGAGCAAAATGGATTCTTGTCGCAAAAGGCTCAAAAAAGATATGGCCCAAGGACCCATGTTAGGGAACACTGTGCAAGAATGTGTCTGGATGAGGTTAGTGTGATCTGTCATTGTATACTGAAGAATACAGGTGGTTATTACCTGAGACCAAAGGTCTCATCACCTACCTAATGTGGGGTGTGGCCGAGCTTTTTATAAACTGGATAGTTTTGTCCTCAGAAGTCTTGGGTTATCAGACAAAGACTTAGAAAAATGCCAAGAAGTTAAACATCTCTGGCTTATCAACCTGTTCTCCCCAATGTAGAGAACCCTGGGGCCACGCACAAACAGAAACCGAAGCAAATGACCAGGGGTAGCAAAGCCAGAAAAATTAGGTTATTTGGCTATAAATTTCTAATTATTTCTCCAACTGACACATTTGCCTTTGTTCCTAAAGATAGTTTTGTGCTAAAATTAGCAGCTGTTTTTCTTTTCCTAAATAGTTTCCCCTACTTTGTGAATTCAACTGGATAGGAATGAGATCTATTATTTTTGTGTATATGAAATTATTTGACAAATGCTAAATAATAGATTAGAAATTTTTTTTGATTAGTATTTTTTTTAATAACCCTGTTTATTATTCTCATGGTCTATTTTCTCTTGTTCTTCTCGTTTAACAAATCTTTCTTTAAATGCATCACATTGGGGGGTTGCTATCTACCTGGATGGGTCATTGACTTTGTAGAGCATGGCATATGCTGAATTGAACACTGTAATTACATTTAGACCTAGGGCAACACCCAATTGTTCATTCTCATGTGAATCTGGAAGCACCTACAAATGACATATATTAATGAATTACAGATCCTGTGGTGAGTTAATAGGATAACAAATCTCAGTCAGTATTGGATAAATTGGGGTGGGGAGTAGCTGAACTCTCTGTAAACATATGAGCTGGTGTGATGGAATTCCTCTGGAAGCAGTTAAGAAATGATAAGTTTGAGTTAATATCAGTCCCTGTGTTCTCATTGTTCTGTCAACCTACTCGATTCATATGTTCCAGCTAGTTGTTTCCCTGAATTTCTCTTAGGGTAAGGCCTGAACTTACAAGTATTATTGTAATTTGGGGAGAGGGAGCATACACATAAACACACATGGAAAAATTCTCTCATGCATCATAGATTATTAAAGATCCCCTTAAAAACCTCTGTGACACTAGACTTCTGTTTACTATGCTCACATTTCAGGTGGCTGATATGGTATGATGAAACATAAAGCATTAATGGAAGTCTATTTTATTTTTAGCCATCAAATTGGAAAAAAAAAACATGGAAGAGATTGATAACATCCAGAACTAGCAAGGATAACTAGGGACACAGGGAAACTCTCATTCACTGCTAGTGGTCATGTTTACCATCACCACCTTTCTGGAAAGGGATACAGTAACACATGCTATAATTTAAAGGTAGAGATACCTTTGAATCAGCAAATCTCAGGTTGGGAGATGTTTTTGTACATATTTAAAGGAACATACATAAGGATTCATGTCCAAGGTTGCTTATTCCAGTACCGTTAGTAATGGCACAAAACTGGAAACAGGCTGAATGTTCACAGTAGAGGAATGATTAAATATAATACACCCGTGTGGAATATTATACAGCTATTAGAATGAATTAGATCAACAGGTATGAGCATCAGGAGAATGTCTATGATGCACTGTATAAAGAGAAGCCAGTTGCATGATGCATGTGTAAACTATCATTCCAATTTAGGAAGAGGAGGGAAAAGGAGTGGGGAGGAGAAAAGAGTGGAGAGTAATGGGGGGGGGGAGAGAAGAAAGAGATGAGTATAGGAAAACATAAAAATCTGTTTATGTATCTATTTTTATATGAGCATAGAGAAGGGATGCTTAGCTGCAGGTAACCACCTAACACTGGGCATTCAGAGTAATAACACAGTAGGAGAGAAGGTAAAGTTATAAATGTTTCTTAATACAGCTCTGTAGAGTATTACTTGGCTACAGAGAACGTGAATAATCTCTGTTGTCTTTGTTTAAAAATAGCAATAATTAAATGTGAAAATGACAGAGTGATTATGACCATGTACGGACCCTCAACTACCTGGTGAGAAGGAACCAATTTTTGGTTCAGTGAAGCTTTAAGATGGCCAGAGTGGAGTTGAGGGTGAAGGCTAAAAGCTGCTTTCCTTTCTAGCAGGAAGTCCAGCCTGGTCTGGACATGAAAAGGCCTGGAAGGCCTGGCAATTGAGTCTTCAATTTCTACCTGTAAATTTCAACCTATAGATTAGGAAACATTCCTGTTGACAGGCCAGCAGACCATGAAAGACCATACTGCTTCCTTCCCCATACTAGGGGCACCCACATTGTTTTTGCCTAATAATCCCTGAAATAATCGAATGCCACTGTTCTTCCAGGACAAGCCTTGGCTTAAGATATATGCTTATTGTCTTAGGAAGAAACAGTAGTTAGAATTTTTTAAAGACTAGTTCCTAGCCCCTTAAATAATCACTTTCAGTGAGCAGCTATCTGTGCCTTTAATCATATATTCCCGGAGTATCTCTGAACATGCATTCCAAATAAATGTAAATTTATTTATAACTAATATATATGTTCTACTGTCAATCAATAATTTAAGTAGGCTCCACATCCAGTGTGGGGCTTGAATTCACGATGCTGAGATCAAGAGTCACATTCTACACTGACGGAGCCAGCCAGGTGCCCTGTTAATCAATAATTTTATTTAATATTTGATGAAGAGAAATAGTAGGTATTTTATTATTTTTTCCTAATGCATCCCTGATGGATTGTTCTTTTTGTGTGTGTGAAGTGTATAGCCCTCTTTGGGATCTATGGCTTTATACATACTAATTATTTATTAAATCCATTTATACTTTCCATTAGAAACAGTTAATTCATTTGACTCAGAAATCATATCATAAGGATATCTGCCATTCAATTGTTGTTCTTAATGTAGCCTTAAATGTTTTGAAAACTAGTAATTTTCTTTCCCACGAATATTCAACATTTTAGATCTATTAAGATGTCCTTATTAATATGGCTGATAAAACACCGCAATCACTGCATTCTTCAAAGATCAGGTCTACTGTGGTTCAACAAGTCATGTCAGTGCTGTTGTTTGACCCTGAAATCCCTTGAGTTGAGCCATCCTGATACACAAAAGTCTAGACTTAAAAAATAAATTAGGAGATAAAGGTTCACATTAAAGGATTCTTTTGTTCGGTAAAGAAAAGATCTTGGGATATCTCTAAATAACTAACTCCATTAGTTATTTGCAAAATGATGTTATTTACATATGTTAGTTATGGATAGACAGCAGTAGAAACAGCATTCATTAGGTCTCGTAAACAAGCCTAGCTAGTCAAAACAAAAACAAAAAAAGTCTATTAGACTAGTCCAGGTTATGCGGAAAGGCTAATTTATTTTCAATTTAGGTTAATACAAATGTCATTCTCTGTTGACCTGGGTACATATTTATCAGAAATCATATTTATGACAGCAAAGATCAGTCCCTACAAAAATATGTTGGGTATGCCTCCCTGAACTCCTGTCTCCTCCTATTGTTATCCCCTTTCCCAAGTATTCGAATAGATATATGCTCAAATTAATGGCGTGAGAAAGAACAATGAAGTTTATTTAAGCCCTTTATGCCCCTACACCATCAACCAGAATTAAGCAAATATATTTTAGTAAGTTGAAACCTTTAAAGACTTTATCATTAATTCAACATCTCTGAAGCTAGGTCATCCCTGTTTGCAGGAGTGTCTGCCTCCCGCACATCCATCTCCTCTCTTTCTCCATCTTGCCCTATGCTTGTGGCTACAATCTTTGACAGAATATGCTGACTGACTTCTTTGCCTCTGGTTTTTGTTTGGGCTTAGACAATGGCTGGCCGATGAAAAGCAGTGGGAAGGCATCAGAGGAGAGGCTCCCTTTCTTCTGGGCTTCAGTTTTGCAGTAGCTGAGCTCCTCTAAAGGCCACAGCTCTTACCAGCAGTTCCTTCCTTTAGCTACAACTCTTGCAGATCTCTTCCCACTTCTCCCCCTCCAACCAAGGCACAGTAATAGCTCCCTGCTTTTGCTAGCCCAAGAATACTTCACAGTCCTTGTTCTCCCTATCTCAGCTTCTACCTTCATAAATGACCCCCTTAGTAAATACCCCACAATTACACCAATTAAGCAAGCCATCTATTTCTTTGTGGGATCCTGACTGACCATACATATGTATGCAAAAAGAAAAAAAAATCTACTAAGGGCTCCAGAACACATAAAAATAAATTAGAAATCGATTCCGCTCAAACAGTTTAAAATCTGGTGTAGGAGATGAGTGTGGTTCTTCTGATATCATTGGCTAAGGTCTGTTCAGATACAACTGAGAAGGTGATAGTATTGTCACATTAATGTAGGTGATAAAAAAGAAAGAAAATTCCATGGGATGACTTGTTATCTCCTGATTGGAATAATTCATGTTTACATATGACAGAATGAAACTGTATGTAGAAGCACTTTAACAATACTTTAAAATGTCTATAAAATTCAGTGTGATAATTGAAAGGGCAATTAAAAATTATGTGCCTTGCCCCAAATAATAATTTCATATAGACTTACTTTATGAAAAAACATCTTGTTTTCTACATATTTTTTAAACTTCCGCATATAAGCCCACATACCAGAAGTTACTTTCATAGGATTTTTTAAATAATCTGGAATTTAAAAGGGATACATTTTAGCAATTTGGTGGGGATATGCTCAATTTTGTTACTAATTTGATTGTAGTAAACAACTGGCTGTGTTCTTACAGTAAAAGACACTAAGCTTTCAAGCAAAAAGGATACTATTTAGTGCTTGTTTAATTCAAGGGTCCCTTCAACAAACTGGAAAAAGTAGCACATTTACATTTATAGTTAGCTTTAGATTTTAAAGCTCTAGAGGTAAATTAGCTGGGTTAACAAGTGTATAACACCTCTCAATAGAACATTTACTTCAAAAACTTTAACCGAGATTTATATTTTGTCAATATATAAACAATTTTTAAAAAAAGAGATGGCTCTTATCCTTACAATTTGTAAGGGGAAATCTTTGCATGGAAATTACTGATAGATTACAAAGTGGGATCATTTCTCTATAGGTATTTCTTTTTAGACAACTTACTTGTTGTCTAGGCTAATCTAGAATCATCTAATTTAATTGGAGTTTAGACAAATATTCCTACATGAAAATGCTCATGCTTGCCTTCCAGCTTCCTCCAGCTTTTCTTTTATCATAATAGATTTGTCATTCATACTGCATTTCAAATCAAAATTTACATGACTTCAATAGATACAGTAGGAAATTAAAAATATTGAAATACTATCCTTGAAGTTTTCTTTTAAAAACTATAGAGTTTAGGAGAAAATTAATGTGTAGGTAAGAGCTACTGAGTACAGGTTGGATTATATCTGGACTGGCAAAGGAATGGTGCTGAAGTATTTGCACAGGTAAGTGTAAAAAACGAGCACATGATCAAATCCTCTAAGAACAGAAGAAAGATTTTAAAACTTGCCTCTGTCCCAATGGCCTGGTTTTCAAAAGGGCACAAACATAAATATGTCTCAGTTAAAATAAACACTGGGCCAATAAGTCTCAAATTCATAAAATACACTCAAAGCTTTGAACTGTTTAGCCTCAAGTGATACATTAGCAGTACAGACATACATTAAAGCATTTAGCATGAAAACCATCCACTATAAAATAGGGCAGAGACACATTAAATATTCTTATCAATCTCAAATCCAAAAGGATTACAATTTAGAACATATGCAGGATCAGTTATGCAAAATGGACTCAACAGCTTCCCCAATAATTTTCTCACTATTTGGGGATTTTTTTTCCTCCTCTACTTCTGAATCAGCTGAACAGAACGAACAGAAAGGAAATATTTCAATAATTTATTTTTGTTTATTTGGCTAGAATAGCAAATCATGAAACACTCACTGAACATAATTAGCTCCTCTACACTGTGATTCCAAATCTCTTTGAATACAGGGCCAGCTGACCAGATGGTGTGCTGTAACATAATGCCTTTGAAATAGAGGCTTGAGTTCAGGTTCACAGGCCACAGGACAACAGAGGCAGATTGCGACGTGCAAGTGATATATTCAACTAGGAAGGACCTGGGCTGCCAAGAGCTGCCGTACTTTGCTGCCAAAGGGCAAATCAAATGCCATCTTCCTTACGCCCCTGCTCTATCTTAGTATGTGGCTGCTTACTGTGTTTTTAACCTTTTGGGGGTAGGGAGGGTAGGGCAACTTGGAGAGGTCAGAGAGACAAAAAAGGTGGGGAAACAAGTCCCCAAAAATCAGTTTCCAAAATACTCATAACCTGTTATGCTGAGAAAGAATATGTGGGCATTTGAAAATGATGGGCCATTCCTCTAAATTACCTTGTATACAAAGGGATTTTCTTAGAAATCTTATATTGCTCTTAATTAATGAAACTGATTGGTTAGCAGTCTGCCTTATGACTAAGTCTGACAGAGCTTAATGGAAGAGAAGCTTAATTGCAGAAAAGCAATGGAAGAAATTCATTAGAGAAGTCTTGAAACCTGAAAATTATGGGCAAAGCAGGCTACTCGAATGGAAATTGAGCAATTTAAGATGTCTTAATTAGATTTAAAACCAGAGCTTAGAAAAACTAAATTAGCTCTATCGAATCAGATAAAAAAAATCTAAGATAAAATGCATGGTTATTATTGGATTACTCAAGATAGTCTGTATAGCACTGTGTTGGTGATTCTACAAGTTAGCTTTTATGAGGAATAATATAACAACAACGAAAAGACAAAGAAGATACCAAGCATGAACTTTAAAAGTATTGCATTTATTCGTAACCTCACAGTATAGATTTTAAGATGTTTTAATAACTGCCCCCTGCCAAAATATCATTAAGAAAAGAAAGAAAAATGGGACGCCTGGGTGGCTCAGTGTTTAAGCACCTGCCTTCAGCCCAGGGCCTGATCCTGGAGTTCCCAGATAGAGTCTCACATCGGGCTCCCTGCATGGAGCCTGCTTCTCCCTCTGCCTGTGTCTCTGCCTCTCTCTCTTTATCTCTCATGAATAAATAAAATCTTTTAAAAAAATAAAAAAAGCAAAGGAAAGTTTAATTTCAACTCTGCTGGGCAAAAAAAAATAGAAGAAACAAACCAAATATTCCAATTTATTATTCATTTGAGTTAAAATTTATGCAAAAGACTGATTCAACAAAGGTGGTAACAGTATGAGTATTGAGAGGGCCAAAGAGTCTAAGAATAATATATTTAGTAGATAAGCATGGGGCATCAGGATTAACAATAAAGGGAGTGGAAAGGAAGAGAAAAATATCTACAGTATGCACAATTCTAGAGCTTGTCACTCTTTCATTCATATTCACTGGACAAGTAAGTCTCAGGCAGCATGCTGAGAATACATCTTGGAACAAAATATTGAAGGTTCCTGCTCTAATGGAGAATAAAGGCTGGTAAACAACACAGGCATTAAACAAAAATAACATAGATAAATATAAATTATACCTGGAAATGAGTACCATAAAATGTATAAAGTCACCAGTATAAAGGTGATACTAGGGAAATGTGACTTGGAGGCAGGCCTGGAGGAGGGAGTGATGTTCAACCCAAGACCTGAAACTGGAGGAAGGAAGAGCTAATCACTCCAAAGGGAAGAATGCCCCTCTGAGGGAGCAGCCCTGTGGAGGCACCATATATTTGAGGCGGAAAGGGTGGTCAGGGTGGCTGAGGCATGCTGCATGAGGTGCATGGAGGAAACGGAGGACAGAGGAGCCAAATGAAGGGTAGGGGCAGCCGGGTGGCTCAGTGGCGTGATCCCAGGGTCCTGGGATCCATCGAGTCCCATGTGGGGCTCCCCGCAGAGAGCCTGTTTCTCCCTCTGCCTATGCCTCTGTTTCTCTCTGTGTGTCTCTCAAGAGTAAACAAAATCTTTAAACAAAGGAGGGGTGGGTAACAAACAAAGGGACTGCAGGCTAGTAAAGATTGTGGATTTTATGCCAAGGTTTATCATCTACATGAAGCATGGAGATTGGATGGGTTTAAGCAGAAAGGTGACATGATTAGATGTGGGTTTTTAAGAGAGTGCAAAGCCAACAGTGAGCCAACAGTATTGCAAAGCAGAGGTCTCTGGATTCCCAGAGCACACTGGTTAGTGTATTCATTTAATACTCATTTAAGAACCATTTTTCAAAATCTATTGTTTGTTGGTTCCACTGAAAAAGAGAGAAATGCAAAGACTGATAAGGCTTGAGAGTTTGCTCTCAGGAAATGTAACAAACCATTAAATAAATATTATTAGAGGTAAATGCACATTTAGAAGTATGTATAAAATGCTAAGGGAGACCAGGGGAAACACTTCGCAGAAGTGATAAACTTTGATCTGGGTCTTGTAAGGCAGGAAGAGAGGAAAAATATCCCAGGTAATGGCAAAATGATGCAGGCATGCAAGAATATGGAATGAGGGCACCTGGGTGCCTCAGTCTGTTAGGCGGCCAATGCCCGACTTCTGCTCAGGTCACGATCTCAGGGTCATGAGACTGAGCCCCATGTCAGGCTCCATGCTCAGCAGGGAGTCTGCCTGAGATTCTTTCCCTCCCTTCTGCCCCCCACCCCTGCTTGTGTCCTCTCTCTCTCGAAAATAAATAAATAAATCTTTGTAAAAAGAGAAGAAGAGGGACGCCTGGGTGGCTCAGTGGTTGAGCATCTGCCTTCAGCTCAGGGCATGATCCCGGGTCTGGGGATCCAGTCGCACATCGGGCTCCCTGTGGGGAGCCTGCTATGTCTATGTCTCTACCTCTCTCTCTCATGTCCCTCATGAATAAATAAATAAAATCCTTAAAAAGAGAGAGAGAAGAAGAATATAGAATGGAATGGAAACAAAAAAGGTTCAGGAGTACTAGATCTAGAGAAAAGTATGGAACAGGGGGATGGGAAACAACTGGATTGGGATATTTTAGCTACTAAGGGATTTGAATTTTATTCTATGGTTAATGAGGAAACTGAATGAATTCAAGCAGAATTCAAGTCAGATGACATATTGTATTTTAGAACAATAATTCTAGACCCATGGTAAAGGCTGATGGAAGAGGAAAGCTTTAGGGAAAGGAGTATAGTTTAGAAATTTTTGTAGTAGTCTAGAGAAGAGATGCTGTTACCAACTGAGTATGTAGTAATGAATTCATATGTTAAAATCTAACCTCCAGTGTGATGGTATTTTATATATAGATACACATTTATTTACTTATATTTTTACATATATATATATATGCATACTTTACATTTTTATTTATTTAAATAATCTCTACACCCAATGTGGAGCTTGAACTCATGACCCTGAGACTGAGAGTCATGCACTCCTCCAACTGAGCCAGCCAGGTGCCCCTCCACTGTGATAGTATTAGAAGGTGACATCTTTGAGAAGTGATTAGATCATGAGAGTAGAGTCCTCACAAATGGATTAGTGTCCGTAGTAGCTCTCTTTCTGCCATGTAAGGACACACCAAGAAGTTAGCAGTCTAAACCCTGAAGTGGGGTTCTCACCAGAACCCAACCATACCAGCACACTTGATCTCAGATTTTCAGTCTCTGGAACTGTGAGAAATAAATTTCTCTGATTCAACCCGGTCTAACGTAACCAGGTCTATGTTATCTTGTTACAGCAGCCACAGCTGATGAAGACAGGAAAGGGATGACCCAAGGGAAAGTATGGAGATGCCAAGGATGGACAGAATTGCTCTCAATTCCTTCACATTTCTATCTTGGCTCCTCCCACGATGAACCTATAGACAAGAATTTTACAGGAGAGCCACGAGGTTCAGTAATCTGCACACCAAGGGCAGTATAAGAGCCCCCGAGGTCAGTATGTAATAAGGAGGAATAGAAGAGGGGTCCCAGAAAAGGAGACCAGGGAGCCCGAAGCATAGATTTCCGACTTCCTCATTTTGTCTACAAAACTGGATGGCTTCAGCTTCTATCTGCAAACTCTCATTAGCTGAGATTTTAAAGTGGCACGTGCCACAACTCCTTCGTTTCAACCTGGCATTCAAGAAAGCAGCTGCTTCACTGCCAAAACCTGCCCAGACTTCTCTGTCTCCCCTTCCTTTCCCCCTTCTCCTCCATTAATTGTCTATCATTTATTTGCATATCTGTCTTCCTCAGCACCTAGCACAGTGCTTAGCAAGTAGTGTTCACTGAATTAATATTGGTTTAATGTTTATTTATGAAGATAGTAATTGATGACTGAACGGATGAATGGAAATACACATTATTTATTTTTCTTTCAGTCCAAGAGCTTTTGAAAGTTCTGCTCCCCAATCCCCAGATTCTGATTTAATTTAATGATCTAGGGTGGGGACTGATCATCAATATATATATATATATCTTTTTTAAAGTCCCAGGTCATTCTCCTCTGCAGCCAGGTGAAGAACTTGTGTCCTATAAAATGACTGACTTTGTTGAGAGAGAATCAGAATAAGAATAATGCCTAATAAGGAAATAAATTCAGGGGGGAAAAAGACACATACCAGTTAATGCCTAATAAGGAAATAATAACGCCTAATAACGAAATAAATTCAGGGGGGAAAAAGACACATACCAGTTAAAACAAATCTGGAAATACAATATAAAATAAAACATAAGACTGAATGCTCAAAAGTTAGAAACTACACAACAAAAGACAGATTTTCATCCTCTGACAAGGGAGATGATAAACAAAATTAAAAGATGAATGAAAACTGGAAAATACATTTGTAAACTTAGACAAACCCTTCTTATTTATAATCTGTATAGTAAGTGAAAACATCAAAAAGAAAATACCCTCTATAAGGAAAACAGAAAAAGATACAAAAAAACAATTTACTAAAGGGAAAATGAGGATGATCCATAAACATGTGAAAAGATGTTCATCCTGACCAAAAGAAAAAGCAAGCAAGCAAGCAAGCAAGAAAGAAAGAAAGAAATCAAATAGAAACTAGGAAAACAAAAAGATTCGTTTGTTCATTTGCCTATTAGATTGGCAGTAATTAGAACACTGATTAAGTCTGGAGTATGAGATTAAGTTTTATTTTTGGTTCCTTGGTAGAGCATAAATGTGTATAAATTTTGCAGAGGGAAAATAAGTAATAATTGTCAATAAACAATAAAATTTAAAATATATATTCAATGATCTTGAGACTGTGATTCTTTAACTTATTTTCAGTATATAATTTGTTAAGTCCACATAGATTTATGTAGCCAAACAATCTTTCCACTATAATTCATGATGGTAAAAAAATAAACGTTCAATGCTTCTTATAAGCCACTTCAGGTTTACTAAGTTTGATGCAGAAGAGGCGTCATCCAAGTACTGCAAGATGCAGAGAGGAATGAATGTCTGATGAGAACACTTTGACCAACGGGAGATGAAACTCAACAGATGAACTACTCTCCCTTCCCTCCATGTCCTGAGACAATATTTATGCTGCTTCTTAGGAGTTCTGCAAGACTAGCAATCAGTTGGATACTGAGTGGTTAACTCAATGAATCAACCTCATTTTGGTTCTTCTTGTCATCCTTGTCTCACTCCCTTTCTCTCTCTCTCACTTACCCCCTAGGACTAGACTAACCCATAAAGTCATGGCACAAAATCTTTTGTCTCATACATTGCTATCTAGGAATTTCCAGGTTAAATGGAAAGTCTAAATGTCCATCATGAGGAATTGAAATATGCAGAAGTTAAAAAGGATGAGATTCCTCCATTTATTTTCATATGTGCAACAGATTGAATTTTCCAAAATGGCCTACCAATATTTTGATTTCACATTCTCTTCTAGAATATTGATCCTGTCCTATTAAGGATTAAATCTACTTCCTCTACTCCTGAACCTATCAGGCCTTTTGGAGTGACTGACTCATGAAATCCAGCAAGACCAATACAGTGGCTTCTGAGGCTATTCTATTAAAGGGGATATGACGTCCACCTGGTTCTGTCTCTCTCTCAAGACACTTGCCTTTTGAAGAAAAACACCATTTTTTTAAAAGATTTTTTTTTTATTTGGGAGAGAGAGAGAAGCAGAGACACAGGCAGAGGGAGAAGCAGGCTCCATGCAGGGGGCCTGATGTGGGACTCAATCCCGGGTCTCCAGGATCAGGCCCTGGGTTGAAGGCAGCGCTAAACCGCTGAGCCACCCGGGCTGCCGGAAAAACACCATTTTGTGAGGAAACTGTTATGTCAGAAACTGTGAAGGGTCTGAGATTTTACCTACTTGCAAGTAAATGATTTAGTCTGGCACAGTATGTGTGTCTGCATGCATGCATGTATGTATACAGATATACCCATGTATCTAATATTATAAATATTATCTGATACACACACACACACACACACACACATACACGTAGAGACAGACAGAAGACATGAGGCCTCTGGGTTAGAGATGAAAACTATTATAGCAAAAGCATCAACCAGAACAACATCTTATGTGTTTCCCAGCCCTAGTCCCACCCTGCAGGATGACACAGTAATGGCCAGATGGTACCTACATAGGCAGTGGAGTGTATCATAGGATAGAAACCCCCAAATTAGGAAACTCTGATCTTAAACAGACCTGCTGGTGATGTGCCAATCCTCCCTTCAAGAGAGAGAGATTGGCTTTATCTCTGTTCTGGAACATAATCAAATCTTCGGGGGCGGAGAAAGACGAGTTTTTATATTTACTACCCTGATTACCTCCAGGGAGAGAGAGAGACAGAGAGATACCTCGAAGCTTTACCATCTCCTGGAATATCCCCTTATAAAAACACTTCTAAACTGGCTGTTATGATCTTTGTTCAGAGGACCAGGACCATATAGAGACATGACATACTCATGGATCATCATCTCCCAGGCCATGTGGAGAGCCCAAGTGGAGATGTTCCATGGGGAGGCACAGCCAAGAACCATCATCAATTGCCAGATACATGAAGTGAACAAGATTTTTACTTTTGGCCTTAGACTTTGAGCCATTCCGGCTGATGCTGGGTACAATAGAGATGGGCTGTCTCTGGTGAGTCTTCCCCAAGACTGAGGATGCTACTATTGTTTTTAATCCTTAACTGCATCTTCAGCTGGTTTGTTAGGCAGCAATAGATTACTGGAACAAAGGAAAATGTCATGACAAATTAAACAACATAAGCAGTTGCAGAATGAAATGAATAACTTGGTTTTGATTAAGACATATACCTGAGTATGCATAGACAGACATAAACGGAAAGCAGATAAACACAAAAATATGATGATGATATACCAAAATGTTTCATTTGGTGGGACTTGAAACTTCTACTTTGTCCATATTTGTATTTATTAATTTTTTAAACAAAGACATGTATTAGTTTTATCAGAAAAAAAGATTTTTGCTTTTGTAAAAGAGTATGTATATACCTTAATCTTTGAAGTGTGTGTTCATATGTCTTTGGTTTTCCTTGTATTTTCCACCCGCCCTCCCCACCCCACTAAGTTTCTATAAAGAGTAGGCATTGAGTACATATATAGTGATGTGAGGTAATTAGGATAGCAGTGGGAATGCTTTTAGACAGTAAAAGCTGGTTTCTTTTAAAGTAGAAATGTCAGGCCATTTTTCTACAGCCTTGGTTACCATGTGAGATGATAGGACCTTTAGAGAACTTTTAAAGAAGAAAGTGCTCTCCCATATATGAAGATAGATAGCACTGGTTCTATTATTATTTCAAAACTTGATCTTGACTATCATGTTCCTATTTTTCTCTCTAGAAGTACCTGTTGAGAAAAGATTTAAGAAATTCTAAAAATTGAAATGATAATTCTTAAAGATAAAATGCTAGATACAATAACTTTACATAGCATTTTTCATGAAATAAAAATTCAATTAAAGATACTTTAAAGCAAAGTACTCAATGACTATTTATGTAGGTTATCTAGCAAACTTGTATTTCATTGGAAAATGTACTTTATTATGAAATAGCCAAAGAAACTATAACTTTTATTGTAAACAATAAAAAATCTGTATGGACTTCAGTACACCTTATAAATGCTGTCCTAACATTAGACAGAATTTTTTTCCTCATTAAAAGTGTGACTCACTGGAGCATTTGTCTGGCTCAGTGGGCAGAGCATGTGACTCTGGATCCCCAGGTGGTGAATTCAAGCCCCATGTTGGGTATAGAGCTCACTTAAAAGAAAGAAGGAAAGAAGGAAAGAAGGAAAGAAGAAAGAAAAGAAAAGAAAAGAAAAGAAAAGAAAAGAAAAGAAAAGAAAAGAAAAGAAAAGAAAGAAAACAAATGTATATTTAAAGTGTAACTTATTATTTACTAAGAATATTTTCAAATCAAAATGAAAACAAAAGAATGTATTTCTTATAATCATCAGTAAATAGTCCCAAATTCTTAAAACTAATTAGTTTTACTAATGAGGTGCATATGTTTTTTAAACACGTGCATTCTAATATTCTACAGATATATGATACTACCATAAATTTAGAAAAAAATAATTACCTACTTTTCCACTTAGCACCCTATACTTTCTAAAAAAATTTTGACAATGGTTATGAGTCAGCAAGAAACATAAAGAATAATTTTAATAGTATACCCACTATGCTTTACTACATCCCTCTGGAATGGATCCTGTGGGACAGTAACAAGGAACACATATTTACTCTGAGTAATTTTGGAAAATCCACAGGAAAGAACTATGTAGTCTTTCTTAACATTAATATAAAATACTGCTCTCTGAAACTGTCACACATTAAGGTTCATCTGTCAAAATAATACAACTATGCTATTTGCTCCTCCATCCTAATAATAGTAAAACTTAAGAAGTACACTGGAAACATTACTGAATAGAATACAATATTACTTGACCTTGAATTCTATGACAAATAGTTAATCTGGTCAAATGAAATAAAAAGAAAAGATAATTGATATGTGAACATGCTAAGATTCCAAGACTATCATTACTTTAAAAAACATATCTAAGTCACACAGACTCTGAAGACCAATACATAAGAATTGGCTAAGGGGATTTTTATCAAATGATCAGACGTCAAATTACATGACCTGAAATACAATGGTTTGCCTGAGTTCCTGGTATTATCTTTTGGCTTCCTTAGACTATTCCCTACCAGACTGTCATGTTCTGGAATCAGTGACCACATACATCTTTGTATTCCCTGGGCTTAGACCATGCCTGGTATATAGCAAATGCAAACAAAGAAACAAATCTCTTGAATAATACCAAAAAACAGGTTTCTAGAATTGTGGAATTTATTCTCTAAAAAACTATGTATTTTTTTATTCCCAAACTCATGTTAATGATGAATCCTATGAAAGGATTATTACTTTTTTTTAGGCCAGTTCCACCACAGTTTAAGAAAATACACCAAGATGAGAACAGTCCAAAGATATTCAGTCAATTTAAGAATACACACTAAGATAACAGGGAAAATATACCACTGTAATTGAAGATCAATCTTATCTTAAATGATTACTAAAGCTTTTGCCCAAGAAGAAATAGCTTGAAATAGGAACAAAGAAGATTAAATGGGTAATGAAAGTTATATAACCTAAAGTCCTGCACACTGGACACTTCTATCTTCTAAGTCTACAATGTTTAGAATAATAGAGATTCAGTGCCTAGGGGGTATATAGGGCTGTAATGTAGTGTAATGAACTGTTAGAAACCGGACATTCCGGCTGCACCTCAATTGCTGCCAGTTGTTTGGCCTATAGAAAGCCAGCTCGCTTATCAAGGCTTCATTTCATAAGGTACAATATGCAGGATAACTTAGCCGATCTTCCAAACACTTTTGATTCTACATTAAGAATCATCCTGAGCAGAAGCAGCCCCTGAAAAAAAAGGGAGGTCATGCTTCATGATCCTAAAGAGAACAC
Source organism: Canis lupus baileyi (assembly GCF_048164855.1). Lineage (NCBI taxonomy): Eukaryota > Metazoa > Chordata > Mammalia > Carnivora > Canidae > Canis > Canis lupus. The sequence continues at coordinate 10,221,548 of NC_132855.1, read as the reverse complement.
CTAGTATCCCTTGTACCCTTAGCCATCTGTCAATTTGTTCAACTGGGATATTTCTATTTTCTCAGTCCAAACTTGCCCCTCCTCTTTCAAAATCTGTCAAAACTCATCTTCTTCAAGATTCCTTGCCAAACATCTCACCTTTATTTGATCACTATAATCAGTCCCACAATAGCTCAATTAGCTGTGCCACTCCTTAAAGTTAAAATTAAACAGGCACTTGTCAATCTGTGTCTTAATTTATATAGGGGCACCTATCTGGGTAATCTCTTCACAAATTATACTTAATATAGGAGCATTAACTAATCAATCAACTCTATGCTCAAAAAAATAATGTGATAGGCACAACAATGGAAAACTGTGTGCTTATAGTACAATACGTTTTAGAAAAAGTTTTGAAAATATCTAGTCTCAAATTGCCTCTTCCACATACTTCTTATGAGGTTTGAGCTGCTCATCCACTATAGCACCATTTTTCTGACTTTAAAGTAATCTTTTTCAAAACTATCACATTTGTAAAACTTTCAGAAAAAAAAAACAGAACTGTATCAAAACTACCACCTAAAAATACTCATAATCAAGTCTGTTAAAGTGAGATTATAGGGGAAAAAGGCAGTTGAAGGGTTTATATCTTTTTAAGACAAGGGTCTTTTTTGTGCCAAAAAATTTTTTTTTAATTCCTCAACTAAAAAGCCTGTAGAGATTCTGGAAGTTTATAAGTATACTTAGTTAAGGGCAGAGTACAGCCATGCCAAGATAGGTAGAAAACCCATGTTAATTTCTAGAAGAGAAACCAATCACCTAGAGCATGAGGCAAGGCATCTAGAAATTAAGGCAAGACAAAAGCAGTCGTCCATAAGTCTAGTGATGTATAGTGGAAGTGACATTATTTTATCTGATACAAATTCATGAAAAGGGAAAATAAGTCTACTTTCTTATAAGAGATCAAAAATTATATAAGTGTCTTGAGCAGCTGGCAAGACCTGACATGTCAACTCAATCTTCCACTTAAGAGAAATTGATTTGAAAATGGGAGAATGTCGATCTCATCTTTCTTTCTGATACAAAACATAATAGTGGTGTTTAATGAACACTTACAACCCGATATGCTTTATAATGTTACCGTCATTCTAAAGTTAACCATCAGCAGCTGGGACCAAGGGCCTTTAATGAATAAGAAATAAAGACTCTGTATTTTAGCTCTCCTAAATGCCGATGAAATGGCTTGATGTTCATGAAACAAGAGTGGACTGAAGACACAAGGGGTTCTGGGATCCACCAGCTGTTTAGAAGAATGATTCATCATTAACCTTGATGAAACAAAAACCACTGCCTCTGGCAGACATTCCCTAACATTCCTCTGATCGATATTAAATAGCACCATATTAGAGGTCAATGTGTTCAATCATCTGGGGGAACATTTAGCCGTTCAACTCATCCTGGCAGAAGTATCTGGAGACTTGTACAGGGTCATTGTTAAGGCTTCCTGGACAGCTATGATGTTACATTGGTAACACTTTTTCCAAAGATTTCCAAACAAATACTATCTCTGACTGGTTCTAACCTGACATTTGAATTCATTAGTGACCTAAGTGCTGGAGCAAACTCAAACTTGTTTCTTAAGGGAAATCTGGCCTTGACCAGGAGACACCTATGGATGGATGATGGCCTCTTATCTAGCCAACGGTGCAGGCCTGGCTCTGTAAGTTTTATAATAGAATAAAAGTCCTAGCATCTGCATGATCTCTGTATCAGCACTATACAATACCTGTCATCTAGGCTGTCTTCAGATAGTGTCACACTGAGTTATGTGTAATCTAATTTCTATAAAAATTGTTGACTAACATAGAAGAAATCTGAAAAAGAAAGTCCAAGATAATTGTCTTCAAATGCTAGTTTGACTAGCTGAATTACAGTTGTATCATGACAATCCAAACTCATGACTTAGAATTCAGCAAAAATATAGGGGGCTGAATCTTATCTCAAACTGACTAAAGTATACATTCCAGGAAAAGAGCCCAAGAATCTGTATTTTAAACAAGGACTTTATTAGATTTTCATAAACACTCAAATTGAAGACACCAGTTTAAGGAATTCAGAATTCAATCAGTCTTTAAGGTACCTGAGGCTCTTGTCTTTGACTTGCATTAAACCACTGCAGAGATTAACTACAACTTCACCATATGAAATATTACTTTGATTTATAAGTGTTTCAATGTTAAAACATCAGCTTTTTTATTTTGCTCACTATCACAAACAACTGTGATTTCTGCTTCTGTCTTTGCTATTAAAATTGTTAAGAAGGGCACTGCTAATATAACACTCAGTGTTAACTCTAAGAAGTCATTTGAATTCATTTTCCTAATTATAAAAACTGTTATTCATAACATCTCCTTTTCCCCCTGGGCTGCCAGGAAGCTCAGAACCAAAACAATGCCTAGCTACAGCAGTCACATTAAACTCTACTATAAGCATGGTTGTGTTTTCCTTCTTTTTGATCTCTTCTCCCTTTCAATGATATTTATAATAATCTTTTTTTCTGTGAGTTAAAAAAGGACAAACTCATATTTCTCTTGGAAAGAGGCAGCCCACAAATTTCTGAATTTTAGTGATATTATAATTTTTAACCTCTTTGATTTAGAATATTCATTGGTAGCCATTTGGGGACGGGCTTGCTCTATTTTTCTCCAACACTTACCTGGACAGAAATTTAGTAGGTTGAGATTAGTCATAAGGAATCCTTAGCTCCTAATAAGAACTCTAGAGTGATATCACTTAGCTCCTAATAAGAACTCTAGAGTGATATCACTGTTTCCACACTAAAGTTTTCATAACATCCAAAAATAAATAAAATTCCTTGGAATAGCAAGGGGAGAGAAAATTAAAACTAACCATTAAACTGTTTGAAATCCTACAGTCCACTGCCAATCCAAACTCATGACTTAGAATTCAGCATTGTGCTTTAAAAATGCCTGAAATTCATCAGATTGGCTAGAGTAGACTTGCGGGAAGCTAGTATCAATTTGAATGAACTTTCAAATTACTCCTTTCTGCTTTCTAATCGAATCTTTTTAAGATGATTAGATCAACTCTTTCGGTGAAAAAGATAGGCCAAAACAGATAAATAACTGGTTGATGTTCTTTTTCTTTATTGTTTCTTTCCTCTTTCACTGGAAATGACTAATTGATTAGACCCTTTGATTAGTGTAAAATGTTGATTTAGAATTCTATAGGCAGAAATGACAATTTCATGATAAAACTGAGAATGCTCATCAAAATTCTGAGGATCTCAAGGTCTCTTTAAAGCCTTTTGACTGAAGGAACCGTATTAGAGAACTTTGAGCTTTTGAAAGTCATTTTTTTTTTCAGTTTTTAACTATGGCAGTCTGATATCTGCTACACAGAAAATCATAAATGCAAAAATAGAAGAAATTCAAATAAAGTTCTTAGAAAACATTTCAGGGTAAAGTAGGATATTGAAATGTTTAGTCTACAAACTGATTTTTGCCAATAGAGATTTGATATTTCAAAACATGGTGCTCAGACAACTGGACATTCACATTTATAAAAAGTTAACTAAAAATGGATCATAGATCTAAATGTAAAGCACAAAACTATCAAAATCCTAGAGGATAACACAGGAAAACATTTGGATATGTCTGGGTACAGTAAGGACTTTTAGATATAACACCAAAGCCATGCATCATCAGTGAAAGAAATAATTAATAAGCTGAACTTCATTAAAATCAAAACTTTTCTGTGAAAGAATGAGAAGACAAGCCACAGCCTGGGAAAAAAAATATTTCCAAAGCACCTCTCTTATAAAGAACTGCTATCCAAAATCTATAAAGTACTCTTAAAACTCAACAATAAGAAAACAACCTGATTAAAAATCGGGCAAAAGACCTCAATAGACACTTCCCAGTGAGGATACATAGATGGCACATAAGCATATGAAAAGATGTTCTGCATCAGAGTCATTAGGAAATTACAAATCCAAACGATAATAAGATACCGCATATCTATTAGAATGGACCAGATCTCAAACACTGACAATGTTCAAATGCTAGGACAGGATGTGGAGCAAAGGGAACTTTCATAGTATTGCTGGTGGAAATGAAAACTGGTACAGCTGTTTTGGAAGATAATTCAGCAATTTTTTTTAACACTAAACATACTTGTACCATATGATCAAGTAGCACACTCCCTGGCATTTGTTGAATGAGTTGAAAAGTTAGTGTCCACACAAAAACCTGCACATGGGTGTTTATAACAGCTTTACTCATAAATGCCAAAACTCAAAAGCAACCAAGATGCCCTATATCAGGCGAATGGATAAATAAACCATGATACATCTAGAAAATGGAGTATTCTACAGCAATAAAGAAGTGACCTGCAAACCAGGAAGAGACATGGAGGAACTTAAAGGAATATTACTCAGTAAAAGAAGCCAATCTGAGAAGGCTGCATACTATATGATTTCAACTATATGACATTCTGGAAAAGCCAAAACTATGCAGCTGGTAAAAAAAAAAAAAAAAAAAAAAAAAAATTCCGTGGTTGCCAGGTGTTAGTGGGGAGTGAGAAATAAATAGGTAGAACAGAAAAGATGTTTAAGGCAGTGAAACTATTCTGTATGATGGTGAATACAAGTTATTATACATTTGTCAAAACGCACAGAATGAATGCACACCACCAAGAGTGAACCCTCATGTAAATTGTGGCCTTTGTACGGTAATGATGTGTTAGTAGAAGTCCATTGATTGTAATAAATGTGCCGTGCTGGTGTGGGCTCTTAATAGTGGGAGAGGCTCTGAGTATGTAGGGACAGGGGCTTTGGGGGAAATTTCTGTAACTACTGCTCAAGTTTGTTGTACACCTAAAATTGCTCTAAAAAACAAAGTCTATTAAAAACATGTCTTTGGGGAATAAAATGTCATACAAATACAATCTTAAAAACTGTCCCCTTCATCAGTGGTATAGTTTTTCAGTTTTAAACTTAGAAATAAATGCAAAATATCTAAGTTATTAGAGACCATCCTTCATAATCATACTTCTATGGAATTCTGAATTATAAATTTATTGCTTGATCTTATCTACAATGGACTTACATGCCTGCTATATTTTTGGTTTAAAATATTAATATTAGGAATTCATGAACTAATCTGCAATGCGTATTATTGTTTATTTTTGCCATTGTTATATTCAGCAGTTAGTCTGTTCTGAACTGATTAGGCTGAGATCAACCTCAGTGTTCAGTATGGTCAGAGCAAACAAATCAACTGCTGGGCAGCATTATGTTCCATTGTGTAGTGTGGGCAAAGTAAACAAACTGCATTGGGTTAAAAGACAACTATTAAAGGATTAAACTACCTAACTTTTAAATAACACATTTTCCACTTTCCCTCATATTTCTAAGCTGTTTCAGTCATTTGAGTATGCTATGAATAGAAGAGTAAGTTGATAGAGAATATTATCTCCAATAGAGAGGTGTTTGCATATATAGTGTGTTCTTGGATTCCCGAATATCAGTTAAAAAGCAATGTCAAGTTGAGGGTAGTATTTTTATTGGCCAATTTAATGTTGACAGACATACTTATAGAACTGAAAAATATATTTCCTGGAATGCACAGAAAAGATATCTTCTTCCCTGAAAGCATGTCTGTCGCTACTGTATAGTTAGTACAATGAAGGTATTATCAGAAGCTTAGCTTAAAGATTCATACAGCTGGATTAGTGCTAGTATCATTTGCTATTCAAATGGGGAAAAATAATTTGTCCTTCCACTGATGCTACAACTCTACTGACAGTTTACTAATATAGAGATTAAATTTATAGCAGCAGCCTTTACATCTGTCATCAATACCTCCAAAATCACAATGTGCTCTCTTCCAATCACACTTTGTGAGTGAAATCACATACTTCTTTTTGCATTTCTCAAAGCCATTTTGGGGAAAACAACAACACAACAACAACAAACTAAGAAAACTAAAACAAAAGTTAACTTCCTTTGTTAAAGTTTAAAAAAGAATCAAAACAGTGCTTTGAATTTTGAAAGCTCAAATAGTTACACTTACATGAAATTAGTCATATTAGAAATATTAAGCAATTCAAGTGTATATAAAGAACCCAAGCAACTATGGAAAAATACTGACATCAATATTTTCATTCTTTTCTGTGTGTGTGTGTGAGAGAGGTAGGGGGAGGGGCAATGGGAGAAGGAGAAAGAGAATCTCAAGCAGGCTCCACATCCAGCCAGGAGCCCAATGAGGGGCTCGATCTCACAACCCTGAGATCATGACCTGAGCCAAAATCAAGGGTAGGACACTTAACCAACTGAGCCACGCAGGCACTCCTGACATCAGTGTTTTCTGATTACAAAAAACTTACAAATTATTTGAAGAGATTTGTTTTATCTTAAAGTCAAGAGCAAAAAGAATGATGAACATGTTTTGGGTTGTCCCGCTGATGGATTTATTGTGTGTGAGGAAAGAATCTATTGTAGAAAAAAGAGAAGACAACTGAGCTAAAATCAGTTTGGCTAATTTAGTTTCCATTAGGAGAAAATCAACTATATTTCTACCAGATAATGCTTTTCGGTGGTTTTCATTAAGGAGAAAAATCATTAAAAAAAAAAAAAAAGGAAAGGCTTTACATACCAAAACATTGGCAAACCTTTGAGAGGTAATTTTCTTACACTGATTAAGAGCTTAAATTTTGGTAATCTGAAAACACAATTCAAAAGTCTCCAAAGCTGTGACTTAACCAGAGGCCAGAAAGAAGAAAAAAACAAACAGAAATATGTATTTCTTATTTCTCAATTAGCTCTAGAGTTTGACCAATTATAAGTATATTTCTGAGAAAAAATTTAATATAATGACTAGAGTAAAGTAATGTAATATAAAAATATATTTATTGCAATGTCCAAATGCCTAGAGTACATTCAGAGAACACGGAAAATAGAGTTATTAATTCAAATTAACATTATAATTTTACAAAAATCATGTTATGTCTACATGACCAACATGATTTATTTCTAAAACGTGTATTTTATGTGGTACATACATACCTTAACTTATATTTTTTTAACTTTTTTTCATTAACTTATGTTTTAGAAATTTTTTAGGGGATCCCTGGGTGACTCAGCAGTTTAGTACCTGTCTTTGGCCCAGGGCATGATCCTGGAGTTCCAGGATCGAGTCCCACATCAGCTTTGGATGGAGCCTACTTCACCCTCTGCCTGTGTCTCTGCCTCAATCTCTCTCTCTCTCTGTGTCTATCATAAATAAATAAATAAAATATTTAAAAAAAAATTTACACCTCCAGTATACCATGTGTCTTTTTAAACAAATTGTGTGTAGTTGTATAAACAGCATACATTACACATTCATACATACATATATGCAGATTTTTACACAGTCATTTTTCCCCAGGGGGTAGCTGGAATTTCTTTAAAGTAGATTTTTAAAGTGAAAGTCAATAGAAAAAGAAAACCTTTAATTTGGATTCTCAACATGATTAATCTTTATTCATTATTCCAGTGTCTATAAAGACCTCTGTATTTTCTGAACATACTAATTTATTTCAAATGATTTTTTGGGGGGGATGCCTGGGTGGCTCAGTGGTTGAGTAATGGCCTTTTGGCTCAGGATGTAATCCCGGAGTCCTGGGATTGAGCCCCACACTGGGCTTCCTGTATGGAGCCTGCTTCTCCTTCTGCCTATGTCTCTGCCTCTCTCTCTGTGTCTCTCGTGAATAAATAAATAAAATCTTTAAAAATTAATTAATAAATATTTTTTCGATGAGGATCAATTATATTTTTATTATTATATATTTAAATGTATTTAATAATAATGCAAAATAATGACAAATATCTAAATTTTGTCATGAGAATATGATAATTTTGAATATATTCTTCTTAATTGATTAATGTCACGGTTTGTTCTGCATCACTGCTGGAAAATATATAGAGGATAGAAAAGAAAAAAATTATATTTGGTCCCAGCCTTCTGAAATTGTAAAAGGAAAGAAAACAGTCTCAATGCCTCCCCTTATAAGGGTCAGGAGTCACTACCATCGATAGATGGTAGTGTGTATGCCCATTTTATCTCTTCTTACTAATCTTTCCCTAACTTCTCATTAGAATGGAAGGTACTTGAGGGCTGGACTAGTTCTCAGCACTCAACACATTATTTGTTGACCCAATTATTCAAGAGACTCTACCCTTCAGGTTTACAGGTTCAAATTATTTCAACAACCTAAAGGTTCTAGAAAAAAATGCTCCTGCTCTTCATTGCATAGAAATTGTGATGATGTTTGTTTAAATTGGTGATTTTCTGGAATACAGATGTCTGTGGGAAAAAGGCCATTTATCTATGGCATATTTGCTGTATCCAATCCTCTTTACCTGTGGATAATAATTTTTAAAAATAGAAACTGACTACCTTCCCCACAGACACTGGTTCATTTCCTTATTTTATAAATTCTCTTGGCATGATGTGGGCTTTATTTTGTAGCATTTGTTTTGGTTATCATTTTATATACTATTTATGAATGTCTAATGGCTTCTGTTGGCCATGTGATCCATAAAGGCTGATCCCATTTCTGTATTGTCCTCCTAATAGCTTAACATTATATATAATATATAAATAATTACATAATACATATAATTAAAATATATATACATACATAAAATGTAAATACATACATACATATATACACAGAAATTAACTTTGAATCAGGCCCTCAAAATTCCATATACAAACTCTCAAAAGAATATACACCTATATTCATTTAGAAGTTTATTTTGTTCCCAGAACAGATCATGAGATTGCTATTGGGGTGTGCTAAATACCTATTCCTTAGTTTCTTTTGTTATGAATCCTAAATCAGCAATGGCAGTGTTCCAAGGGGTCTAAACTACAAGCAACATTCAACAACCCAAATTTGCTTAACAAAGTACATAAAAGTTCTGAAAATGACGGTCCCAGAAACCATGGATGCATATACAACCATTTAGAAAGGAAAGCATGGTTTAAAGGGGCCAACTTGTGTTTAGTAAGAAAAATACAAGAAAAGACATGCAATGTAACATGCATTCTCTTTTGTGATAGGGCCACTTGATGGCTAGGTTGAGCAGTTTGACCAAAATCCCCTCACAATATCCTACGGCAAAATGAAAATGTGAGGGATGGATGACAATCCAGGTGGGTGGATTCATAGGTGGTTAAACATTAATACCCAGAAAGTTGCTGATGAGGAAGTAGATCCAAGGTACAACAGGAATTTTTCCTTGGCTCATTTCTTGCTGATGATTTCATCAGAAAGACTTGGTAGCATATTTATTTGATGTAAAATCACAGCTTAGTGGGAAGGACTGACTTGAGGGACACACAAGTCCAAATCTCAGCTCCTCAGATTAATAATAGTATCACCTTGGGCAAACTATTTAACCTCTTTGGAGTTTGGTTTTCTCATATGCAGAACAGAAATAATAATAGTACCTAGCAGACAGAAGTTATATGTTTCAGTTCCTAGTACTGTGCAGAGCACTTATATAATGAGCACTCGATAAATTATTGTTATTTTTATGATAACACAACAAATGAAGAGTCCTCGACAGATAGGAAATGTTTTATTTCCAGTATGGTGTATGTGGTGGCTTTTGCTAGATTATACTGAACTAAGAATTGCTGGGAGACCATTTCTCATAAGTCTCTTGCAATATGGTGCATCTGCTGGGCAGGGACATAGACTATCTTCATTCCAAGCTATTTTTCAAGGACGTTTGTAGAGTAAACAGCCTTGGAAAATGAAGATAATGTCTTCCCCGCCAGCAAAGGACAGGTTTCCTTATAGCCTTAGAAGATGGAGATATCTCCCTCAGAAGCCTTGGGCTGGCATACGTACCTCTCCTCATAGAAGATTCAGATTCCCTAAGCTCAGGATTCCTCTCCTGTAACACAATGCACTATATGTGTGGTTGCCACCTGGCCCACTTCACATCGCCCTGTAGAAATTAGAGCTAAGGGAACCAGCACGAATTCTGATCGTATAATCGCTGGGGTTGCTGTGAGTAGTAAACTACCCTCTGTCTCTGGGCCAGGAGTCTGTAGTCCTCTGCCAGCATCCATGATCCTAGTGCAGACTAACTCATTAGCTTACAAGTAGGGTAAAATTTCAGACCCTCTACAGCTCTTAACAAGTATCTCCAACTCTCAGGAGTTTATCCTGGCATAGGTTTATTTCTCACTTTCCTTACATTTTGTTCACCATAGGTCAGCTTGGCTCTGCTCCCCTTATCTTCTTCCAAGGCGAAAAGAACAGCCCCAGTCTGGGACATGTCTGTTCTCAAGGCACAGAGAAATGAGCAATAAAGAAGCCATATTATGGTGGTTTTTTTTTTTTTTTTAGATTTTTTAATTTATTCATGACAGAGAGAGAGACAGAGAGACAGAGAGACAGAGACAGAGACAGAGGCAGAAACACATGCAGAGGGAGAAGCAGGCTCCATGCAGGGAGCCCGACATGGGACGCAATCCTGGGTCTCCAGGATCAGGCCCTGGGCCAAAGGCAGGCGCTAAACTGCTGAGCCTCTCAGGGATCCCCCATATTATGGCTTTTAAAGTGTTTATTTGGTTATGGCATCCACCACTTTCTCTTATACTCTGTTAGCCAAAGCAAGTCACTTGACAAGCCTGATATCAATAGGGTGAGGAAGTATACTCTTCCCACAGAAGGACTAAAGTATTCTCATCCCATGTGGAAAAAAAGCAATGATGCATAATCTTCCTACAAGGAAGGAGAGTGAACAGTGGAGACATACTCAGTAATGATAGTTACATTAGGACTAGTTATATTAGGATATGGCATAATGTAACAACTAATTGTATTAGGACAAAACAAACACCTTAAGAGATCTAAATTATTTCAAATATTACTACTTGTTCTGTATTATACTTAGGATAGTAAAGAATATACCAAACTTCAATGATTATTTTTCTAAAACTTGACAAGATAGAAATGGGCCCAATAAGATGGTATATAAATTGGAATAAATGTAGTACAATTTGTATGCATGTGTTTAAACATGCACGGGGCGGGGGGGATTCAATCCTTTTAAAAGGAATGAGGAGAAATAAGTTTGTTATAAGTTTGTTACTATTAACAGAATATGTATATAATGCAAAGTTTTAACCAAGCTATAATTTAATAATCACAACCAAAGCTCTGAGAATTCTTTAAAACTGTGCTTAGCCTCTCCCACGTTACCTTTTAAATTTTTCTGTTGTTTTTCTCAAATTACAAGCAGGAAACAGAGGGTGCATAAAGGGTTATTTATCACTTTTCCCGTAAATTATTTTAGACATAATCATCCTCTGAGCCATCTTTTCATCAAATAAGATCTTTGAACTCATTACCTGTGCATTGCTACATATTATACTCTAACTGGGCATGAAATAAACATGTTTTAATTTGAAGCCAATGAACCAACTAAAAATTATCTACTTACCTGATACAATTTCAAATCAGAAGTCATAATTTTGGAATTCAAAGACCTATCAATCAACTTCATTCTACCCCCCTCCCCCTTTTTTAACCTTTAAAGGTCTTTTACCTCCTCTTCAATTTAACAGGCCCCTGTACCCTGGTGTATTGATTACAACTTTTTTTCTGTAAGTGGCTATGTTCCACTCAAGGGGTATTTTCTAAATTATCTAAATGATTAAATATCTAAATATTTATCTGTTATCATGCTATTTATCTAACATTATCTGGGATATTCAATTACTTAACCATTCTCATCCACATGTATCATAAATGTATTTACTGTAGTATTTGAAATTTATATTTTAAAAATAAATTTTATCTATTTTTATTACTTATATGAGATTTCGAGTGGCAAGAAGTGCATATACCTCTGTGTACACACACATACACACACATACACGCACACATAGTTTCTTCACTCATTGTTGAGACAAGTATTCATTCAATGAGTGAAAAGACAAATACATTAAATTTTAACCATCTTCTTAAAGAATTAAGATTGCAATTTTTCTGATATTTTTCCAAAAAGAAATGTAAACACACTTCCTGTCCACATCTTGTCTCAGCTCTCCCATGTTATCCTTCATTTCATTCTTATCAACTACATTCAATCAGCGTTTACTCTGAATTCTATTTCTTAATTATGAACAATTGTTTGAAACTCTAGCTATAGCTGATGTATTTTTACCTTACAAATGCTATTCTCTTGAACTTCCTGCCGCAAGAATGTTAGTAACAGATGGTGGAGCTTCTTGAGATATAAAATGAGACTTTGCATATCAATGCAAATCTGACAAGTGACTTAATCACAAAAGACACTCTCCTTCAAAAAACAATCAGCGAGGCAGCATTGATGAACCCGAAGGAAAAAAGTCATCTTAGATATAGACTTTTCTGTATTTTTCTCTTTTCATTAATTGAGCAGGTTAACATTTGAGGTAGCTTTCCATTTATAGTGTTTAACCTGATTTCAGCTCCATTTTTAATGAAGGACATTAAGAACCTCGTATTAGTTTTTCAAATAAATTTTTTCAAGGAGTATGTGGGCCTTGGTGCACTTAAGTATAGATGAATAATTAATCAAAGCAGAATTACTTCAAAAATCATCTAGGTATGTCAGGATGCATCTAAGCATTGGGTGGTGTGGGAATAAAGGAGTAGAGAGAAGGCGAAAGTATCTCTGAGAAAAATTAATTCAAGGATTTTGTCTAGCCAAGAGATTTCTATGATTTCTATCCTTTGGATAATATTTTAAGAACATAATTGACACGTTTTAAAAATTGTGATTTTTTTCAATAGCAAAAACCTGATCACAAATCCTTACCCACCATAGGACTTACTATATTTGTTGTTTTGGCTTGAATTTCAGGCTCTCTGCTGTTACTGTACTTTGGGTAATTTCTTATTGTGTAAAGAGAAGAAAAGATGGAAACCATTAATTTCAGCAAGAAATCTAAGTGACAGAAAGGGAAATGGGAATAAGCAAAATGTAAGGGTCATGTAACTAGTCTGGGGTCTGGTACTTAGTTAACAGAGATGGGAGCAAGGATTTAAAAAACAAAACAAAACAAAACAAAACAAAACAAAACACAGAGGGCAGCCCAGTGGCTCAGCGGTTTGGTGCCTGCCTTCAGCCCAGGGTGTGATCCTGGAGACCCAGGATCAAGTCCCACGTTGGGCTCCCTGCATGGAGCCTGCTTCTCCCTCTTCCTGTGTTTCTGCCTCTCTCTCACTCTCTCTCATGAATAAATAAATAAAATCTTAAAAAAAACCCCACAGAGGTAGTGGTTCGAGAACATTCAGATTATAGGGCAATGGCAGAGAGAAGGGAGACTGAGCCACAGAACAGAGAGGACAAAGTAGCTCCTCCTACAGGCACATTCCAGGTGCTTGGTGCCATCGGTGCTCCCTTTGTCACCTGAGCTCTCCCATGAAGCACTCTGTGGTGCTTCCCCTATCTCCCCGTCCCTGTGGCATGTCATGGGCCCTCACTGTGCAACTCCCCTATTCTAATCTCCTCTCCCTCAGCTGCTTAACTCTTCTTTCTAAAATAACAATTTGCCAATCTTCAAGATTACTCCAATCTTGGAGAAATTACTTGAGAAAAGTAATAGCAGTTTCAATTTATTATTCTTTGAGGAATATTTACATTTTACCAAGGGTTTTCTGGAGACACAAAGGCTCAAACCTAAAGGAATGAATCTCAAATCCTGGACATTTCATATTCATGGAGCAGTTCTTAGGACATTTCAGTGTTCCCTAAGTCAAGCCATAGATATGCAGTTGCCTGCTCTGCTGTGCACCAGCCATGGCAGGATTTTACAAGATGCCAAAGAATCTAAAATGAGTGCAAAGAACCTTCAACTACAGTTAACCAACTACTAACACACCGATAAATTTTCATATACAAAAAAAAAAAATCACACTTCTGTGTACACTGTTGGCCAAAAGAAATTTTATTTAGGTGAGATCTTGTTAGTCACACCCTCCTCAACCAGTAACCCATTTATATGGTAACTAATTATTACTATGTGAGTGTATTAGTCTACTCAGGATAGGTCAACAAAATACCATAGCCTGGGTGGCTAACAGAAATCTATTTTCCCACAGATCTGGACACTGGAAGTTAGAGACCAGGGCACCATTGTGGCCCGCCTCTGATGAGAGCCCCCTTCCTGGCTTGCAGATGGCTGTCTCCTTGCTGTCTTCACATGGCAGAGAGAGCTCTAGTGTTTCTTCCTTTTCTTCTAAGAGCACTAGTCCATTCACGAGGGCCCTACTCTAGTGACCTCATTTAAAACTAATTACTTCCTGGAGGCCCTCACCTCCAAATGTAATCATGTTGGGGGCCAAGGCTTCAACATATGAATTATGGGAAGACGTAATTCAGTCCATAGCAGTGACAGAGGACTCCTGAGAAACCCTTTTACAATAAAATGTAACGGAGTAATAAAACAATGTATGTGAACGTGGTGGAAATGAAAGGTGAGGGGAAAAAGCACAATAATTACCAGAGAATTAAAAAAGAAAACAACCTACCATTTTTTTTTAAAGAAGTTTCTCTGAGTTTAATTGTCCCTGCATATCTTTTCTTTACCCTCATCTCTAGATTTCACTTTGGATCAAGTTGAATGGCAATGCTATTCCCTGGCATGTGAAAGCAACCACCAATCCGGATTCCTCCAGGCTTTTGTTTGAAAGCTCCTTATTTTAGCAGGTGAGCCTCAAGCTCTTATATTTCAAAAATAAGCATGACTACACTTGAGTGCTGTTCTCTGAAGCTGGTTGGCTTCTGAAATGCCTGAACTCATTATCCTCATGTTGAGCTTTCTGACGCTGACACCCCCCAGCCCCTTGAATGCACTGCTCAGTCAAGGCCCTGCCACATTAGGGACGACTGACACCCCTCCCACCCCCCACACTCCCGCTCTTTAGGGCTCCAGATGAAAATAACACACAGGCAACAAAAGAGACCAATTAACTAAAAAGTCAGCTGGCCTTTAAAGACACACAAACTCAAACTGAAAAGTTCCTATCTGAAGTTCCTTTTATTTTAAATATAAAGTTCTTGGGAGTTAAAAAAAAATGTGTAACCGACTTTAAAATTCAGTGATACAGACAAGCATGAGGTAGTGGATGAGCAAGACTAACTACATCAAGCCGAGAAAAAGAACACCTGGTGTATATTATTTTGGCTAAAGGTTTGTTTGTTTTTCTTATTCCCCTAGCCAATTTTTTTTTCCTGTTTGAAACAAGAGGCATGAAATTTGTAGATTCAGAATTACAGAATTACAGAAATAGTAACTATGGTGGATCAAGACTAGTCTCTGAGCTGGTTTAGCCACAAGAACCAAAATCAATCACCCCAAGTCTACCAGCAGCCTAGGAGGTCACCTAGTTATAATTTTGATCATCAGATGTGGGCCCAGGGGCTCAGGGGTCCAAATAACAGCACAATTATTGGACACCATATTCCAAACTGCTCCAGTCAAATCTAGACATTCATTAACCTTTGATTGTCAGGCTTTGGTATGGGCAAAGACACAGGAAGATCGCGAAGGCTTTTCTATCTTCAGAAAATCTCTAACCGTAGGATATATGAAGTGGTATAGGGCAGGCACTGCTCTGTTTATACCAGCAGTCAGCCACTGTCTTTAAATGAGTCATTGTAATGCACAGAACACCTCACTAAACACTGTATTTGGTGCTTTTTACACATGCAATTTTCCTTGAATCAACTTGCCTATCCCCATTATTCTTTCTACAATCTAATCAATGCCTTACTCTGGAAAATAGCCAAGTTTTAACAGTTCTTGAACTGAATGCAAAGAGAAACTTCAGAAAAAGGAACAACATTTCTGGGGGAAAAAAGGGAGTGGGGGAAGGAGCAAGGAAGACTATTTTAACATTCTCTTGGAAAAGTAGCTCTACATATTTCTAAGGCAAGAATGTTTCTCTCTATGGATTGCAATCACTTTTGCCATTTTTACAATTTAAATAGTTTCTTGGGGGACTTGGGAGGCCCAGTCAGTTGGGCGTCCAATTCTTGGTTTTGGCTCAGGTTGTAATCTCATGGTCGGGGGATCAAGCCCCACAGTGGGCTCCATGCTCAGTCCAGAGTATGCTTGAAATTATCCTTCCCTTTCCCTCTGCCCCTCTGCTCGTGCTCTCTCATTCTCTCTCTCTGAAATAAATAAATCTTTTTGGGGGGATTCCTGGGTGGCTCAGAGGTTTAGCACCGCCTTTAGCCCAGGGTGTGATTCTGGAGTCCTGGGATCGAGTCCTGCATCAGGCTCCCTGCATGGAGCCTGCTTCTCCCTCTGCTTGTATCTCTACCTGCCTCTCTCTCTGTCTCTCATGAATAAATAAAAAATCTTTAATAATAAAAAAATCTTTTTTTTTTTTTAAGTTTCTTTAAGGGCACCTAGGTGGCAGAGTTGGTTAAGCACCAACTCTTGGTTTCAATTCAGGTCATAATCTCAAGGGGGTGAGAGTGAGCCTGGACTCTGCACTAGGTGTAGAGCCTGCTTAAGATTCTCTCTCCCTCTCACTCTGCCCCTCCTGCTCATTCTTTCTCTCTCTCAAATCAATAAATAAATATCTAAAAAGTTTTTTTTTCTTCAGTTTTTACTTGGTCATATGCGAACTACTTAAGTAAGTAACAAATAGTGGAAATTTTGCTCCCAGAGTTCAGGAAAATTATGTTGGGTAGAAGCAATTACATGTGGGGCCATTAAAACTTCTAATAAGAGAAAATACATATTTAATTAACATACTCTCCCATTTGTCCCTTCTAATTTCCTAATTTAAAGTCTGATTCTGTAAATTCAAATAATTTGTAAATTATCTGAAACTAATTACATTTTACAAAACTCAACCAAGAAAAAAAAAAGGTAGAGTATGCATAAGTGTAATAAAAATGAGAATGTTCAATCCTTAGAATGAGATGTGTCTGGAGTTCGCTATATCTATATAACCAACAATTACAAACACACACACATACTTCAGCATTCCCAGTATTACTGAATTCTGTTTAAATGCTATGTGAAAACAGATAAAACTATAGGCTTCTATAAGTCAGTGTTTATCAAGGCATGGCCTGACCTTGCATTAGAATGGCCTTCCAAGTCCAACTGACTTGGAAAATACTTGCTAAAACGCACCTTTCCAAAACCCACACAAGTCCTACTAAATCAGGATCTTAAGGAGGCCAGAAAATCTCTATGGTTAACAAGCACCCTCAGCTGTTTCTGATGCACCCTAAATTTTGAAAAACATTGTTATTTTAGTATGGATCATAGAATTCTGTTGAGAAAGCTTCAGAATGAAATGAGAAGCTTTGGCTCCATCCTTTCTACTTTCCGAGGGATATTTTATCTACCCTTAGATGTCAGGTTATCCTGTGCCTTCTTGGCAACCCAGTGATATCCTGATAGCACCAATATCTTATAGTCCTACTACTTATACCTTAGATGAGGAAGTTAGCTTTCTGTTGTCGCCATAGATTCCTATCACCCCCATTTCTACTGAGTCCCTCTCTTCCAGGTCTCAGCCAGCCTGGTCCACTGACCTATTACAAAAGCCCTATGTGCCACCTAAAATAAATCCTTTCCTTGGCCCTGTTTTACCTTGTCCTGTTTGCTTTTGAATGAATCTCTATCATCTGTTTTTTTTTCTTTGATTGTTTTATTGTTCTTTTATTGTTAGTTTAGAGCATGAGTGTTCTAGAGCAAGTGCCTATTTAAGTAAGCTTTATTTTATCCATTGTCTTTTCTATTTTTTTCAATTTTTTCAGTTTTATTGAGTTATAATTGACAAATGCTATTTTTAAAGATATTTAAAGTATACATTGTGATAGCTTCATATATGTATGCACTATGAAAGCATGCTGCCCATCTAGTTAGTTAACCCATCCATCACTTCAACATTATATATTCAACCATTGTCCTCAAGTTACATGTTACATTCTCAGGCCTTAATCATCTTATATATGATACTCTTAAACTTTTACCAACATCTCTTTATTTCCCCAACCCCTAGTGCCTGGCAACCACTTTTCTACTTTTTGTTTCTATGAGGTTTGATTTTTTTTTTTTTTTTTCAGATTTCACCTGTAAGTGATATCATGCAGTATTTGTGTTTCTCTGGCTTATTTTACTTAACATAATGCCCTCCAAGTCCATCCATGTTGTCCTAAATGGCAGGATTATTTTCTTTCTCACAGGTGAATTATATTCCACTGTGTGTGTGTGTGTGTACACAGAGCTAAGCTCATTTACAGAATGAAATTCACTTACCGATTTAAAAAAAATAGATGTTAAGTGCCTATTACGAGCTAGGCACTGTTCTACAATAATGAACCCAAAAAGACAAGGTCTCTGATCTCATGAAGTTTAATTTCTATTAGAGGAGATAAAATTTAAAAAAATAAAAAGTAAATAAATAAATGAAATGTAAGATAGTGATAAGAATTATGAAGAAAAGTAGTGCCTGGGTGGCTCAGTCAGTTAAGTGTCTGCATTTAGCTCAAGTCATGATCTCAGGGTCCTGGGATGGAGCCCCACATGGGGCTTCCTGTTCAGCAGGGAGTCTCCTTCTCCCTCTCCCTCTCCCTCTCCCTCTGCCCCTCCCCACACTTGTTTTCTCTCTCTCTCTCTCTCTCTCCCCTCTCAAATAAATAAAATATTGAAAAAAAAGTTATGAAGAAAATAACAGTAATGATAGTGATGGCAGAGGTGTGTGTTCCATTTTATAATGGGTATACAAACAAATCTTCTCTGAAGTACGGAAAGTAAGGAGCCAGCTATACAAAAACCTAAGAGAAGAGAATTTAAGAAAGAAGAGTCATTTAGCACAGAAAATCTTGGCTTGCTCAAGGAACTGAAAAAAGACCAGAGTGGTAACCAGCATTGAGAGGAGAACTATGCAGGGAGGCCCCTGAAGGCCATGGTCAAATGAGTCAGAGAAAACTTGGTGAGGGAGGCCTTTCATTCTGATAGGCAGAGAGCCACTGAAGTGTTTCATGTAGGGAAGGTACCCATTTGAGGTACAATGACCTCAACTGCTATTTAGATATTAGAGTTGAGAAGATTAAGAGGGAAAGCCCGGAGGCCAGTCAGGAGGCTATTATGAGAGATATGACGATGACTTGAATTAGAGAGGCAGCAGAGCAGATGGAAGAAAGCAGAGGAGTTTGGTATATATGATGGTGGAAGAGCTGATAGGCCTTGATGGTGGGCTGCAGTTGGG
Source organism: Canis lupus baileyi (assembly GCF_048164855.1). Classification (NCBI taxonomy): domain Eukaryota; kingdom Metazoa; phylum Chordata; class Mammalia; order Carnivora; family Canidae; genus Canis; species Canis lupus. The sequence goes on along the minus strand of NC_132855.1, from coordinate 10,202,252 downwards.
AGTGATGCAAAGTGAGACATCAAAGAGGCCTCCTAACTGCTTGTCTTGTGTAACTGGGTGGATAGTGACGCCCTCTACTGAGGTGGGGGAAGTCTGAGGAAAGAAGATGGGGGCGGGAAGAAACGGAACAGAGAGTTTCATTTTAGACACCTTCACTTTGAGACGCTTATCGAACATCCAAGTGTGATAAGATCTAAAGATATAAATCTGAGCACCAGTGCATAAGAACATCATTGAAAGACCTGGGATCGATTTTCTTAGGGAGAGCTTTAAATAGAGATGGGAGTTCAGGACACAGCTCAGGAGCATGCCAAATTTACAGAGCTGGCAGGGAAGGGTGGAAATGCAAAAAAGGCCTAGAAACAGTGGCTGGTTGTACAGGTTCGAGGAAGCTAAGGGAAGAAAAAAAATCTCAAAATGTTTTAAAGAGGAAGTGGTCAACCATATCGAATACTGCTGAAAGGCTGAATAAGATGAATACATGGAAACCATCACTGGTGTTGGCAACAGGAACGTAACCCTGACAAACCCTGAGCCAAGTGAATGAATTATCTTTTCAAAGCCTAGGCATCTAGCTGAGCTGCAAAAGAAAATTACGGAAGAAAGGTAGAATGGTGAAAAGGAAAAAGAAGAGGATATGAAGAAAATCTTACTACGGTTTCAGGACTTTAATAGCTTTTAATCTTCGATAAATTATGGTGAGACATACATAGCACGCAAGAATGACTTACAGTAGAATAAAAAAAATACTATCTGGCACACACATGAAATCCATCTAAATTTGGATCTTAGAATTTATCAGCACAGAGTAACCATGTTATTGCTCCTAATTCAGGAGACATAAGGAGACTTTTTAAAAAGATTTATAATTATTTAACAAAGAACAGCCACACAAAATCTACTAATACACCTTTCCTATGTAAGTATTCCTGGGAGTACTTAGCACTCCTCCCTCTCTCCAGAGCAAGACTGCCAAAAACCAGATGATTAATACCAATTTCCCATGTGTTAAACAGCCCAAATCACCCTTTGTCATTTAAATTGCACTGAATTTGAATTTGCATAGGTTGCAAGTAGAGAACAGAATCTTGAAGCCACATAAAATAATCACACTTAGTCTTAAAACAGAATACATTAATCTTTTCTGGCACTGCTCCCCCACTGTAACCACAGAACTCAGTGCTACTCTTCGAGTGAGTCATGCTGTAAAATTTCTGGTTGACTTCTCCACAGAGAGACGGCACCACGTGAAACAGAGCCCACGTAAACTTTAGAGAGGAGAGAGCCTTCATGCCTTCAGCTTTCTGCGTGGCTCAGTGTACGACACCAAGACCAAGGCTGACTTCCAGAACTCTGAAAGATCAGCAAGTTGCAAGGGTGAATAAGGGCTCTTTAAAGCAGCAGGCCTAGACATCTGCATTTTATTTATTTATTTATTTTTGACGTCTGCATTTTTAATAAGCTACCCAAGTGCCTCCCAGTAGACTGAAGTCTGATCTGTTTACTGTGGATTATCCTGTAGATTCTGTAGGTTCAGGATTTTCAGCTTGTGTTTCTTCATTCTTCAACTCATTTTACACAATACTGCCAGAGGTTGCTCTTAACTGGCTGTTCTAATCATTTCTCCACTATGCTCAAAGCCTTCTGGGTGCTTCATGGCCCGCAGGATAATGTCCAGACTTCTTTGTGTGACATTCAAGGTCCTTAGTCATGGCTTCAGACTTTGCCCTTTCCATAGCTGAACTTCAACCCACATGAAACTGCTCAAATACTCACTATATGTCCTAAGCACTTCCACCTCCCTGCTTCTGCTAATTTGCCTTCTACCCCTAGAAAGTGACTTTCCACTTGCCCACAACCCAAATACTACATATTCTTCAGAGTTGAACTCATGGAAGCCTTTCCTGCTGGAAATAACCACCTCTATAAACTTGGTACTGTCTCTGTTGTGACATTGATGCTTTCTACTTTCTATTATATGATAGTATGGTCTATTCTTTGGTCTGCCCAGCACTCTATAGAAACAACAACCTCCTTCTCTATGCTGGCACCAGCAAAATAGGTTTTCAGGGAACTGCCACACATTTTATAAACCCTTGCCCCCTGGCCATACTAGTTGGTCTAGAGGTAGATATCTGATCCAAACTACAGTTACCAGAGCACTCCACCCCTTGACAATAATTGTGCCAGGACGCGCACCTGACTCAAGCGAGGCCAGTCATAGTCTTTTCTTACCTAGATCTTGCTCCACTGGTCACAATTAATTGGTTCAGGATTGGCACATAATCTGAACTGACCCTGTAGATTGAGAGCCAGAGGTTATCCCCTCTCCTCTGGCTCAAACTGGGAAGCTGTCCAGAGGAGCCATGGCCAAGGGATCAGGCTTCTTCACAGCTTCAGAGGGCCTTGAGACGCAGGGAGATACGCATCTGGTCAGCATGAGGCTTTAGCTCTCACAGTACAAAACACTCTCAAAGCACTATTCACCGCTGCCTTCAGAGACAAGGGAGGGGACCTGGTGATATTTTGAGAGAGTATCACCACACAATTCCTCTGCCCACTAGTTGATATCTATATTATTTTTAAATTTTTTATGGTGATGCTGAGTGGAAGAGAAAGGTTCATGCTACATTTATAAAAAGTTAAAAGTAACTCACTCTGTGAAGGTTATTAGATCTCCTCCTATGGGGGGAGGAGCAGAGGAAGAGGATTTTGAGAGCAAGAGAGATCAGACTCTTGAGGTAGAAGGAGGAGGTTTACTGCGGGGTAAGAGAAATCAGGAGCTGGGAACACAGAAGGTATGATGAGCCTTGAAGATGTTAAAATTTACTCTAGGCTAGTTTACTTTCAATTAAGCATGAAGAATGTACAAAGCATATTTTTCATGCATTTGAAAATGATTCTGCTTTGCATGATTCACGATGTTTTGGGCTGGTTTATTTTTAAACTGGACTGAGGTTAGAGAAAAGCACATTTGAACAGATATACTAATCCAGGGATCATGATAATAGTCCCCATGGCCATGTTGGAGATGTTTAGAAATTAAAAACAGAGAATATAGAAAATAACTTTATAAAATTTTATAATTATTATCCTAAACCTAAAGGATAATAATACATCACTTCAGTGTAATGTCCTCATACACAGGCATATCCTATTTAAACCCCTTCCTATAAAGGGACATCTTATTCATAATCTTTTTTTTTTAAATCAAATACCAAATTTCTTTTGGTGAGATAAAAAAAAAGATATTGTGAATAATGAACTCCAAAAGAATGAGGAGTGAAATAGGGGCGATGACAGAGTGTAGAAACAAATAATAAAATTTCACATTAATATTACTGTTATATGACACATACAAAGGCTATAGAGGGAATTTCCTGCAATCAAATAATAGTTTCGTCTAAAGGGGAAAATACTGCGGCTAACATGTGATTATTTTTTTTTCAAACTATAATAAAATCAAATAAGAACTTACTCTTGAAATTTTATTTAAAGTTCTTATAAAGTATACTATTATGTGACTCAACAGTGTCATACTAGTTGAAAAGATATTGCAGTTTAACCAGCTATGTCCATCTGGGCAAAAAAGGTTATTCAAATACCATGCACTTTGATGAATGACCTTTTAAATGGCCTTGCCCATTTTGTTCTATTAGTTTGCAGTTAGTTCAGGGTAATGTATTAAATCTGGAACAGCAGCCCAGTGAAACCATACCTGTAGATGTAAAGAATTCATTCATTTAATGGCATTACCATTCTCAAATCAGTACTTAATTTTTTCTTTGTCTGAAAGACTGAGCAAATACTTATATTTTCATTTGGGGGAGGTTTTTTTGTTTTGTTTTGTTTTTGTCTTCAATGTCAGAAGAAGCACACAATTAAGTTTATTTTAAAAACCTCTGGACAGGGCAGCCCGGGTGGCTCAGCGGTTTAGCACCACCTTCAACCCAGGGCCTGATCCTGGGGACTCAGGATCAAGTCCCACGTCGGGCTCCTTGCATGGAGCCTGCTTCTCCCTCTGCCTGTGTCTCTGCCTCTCTCTCTCTCTCTGTCTCTCATGAATGAATAAATAAAATCTTTAAAAAAAAAAAACCCTCTGGACAAAATATTTTAAGATTATAATTTTTCCTTGACCAGATTTACAAAATTTCAATCATAAATTGTAGAAATGACATAATATATAAGCTCATTAGCCTTTCTTGTAAATGTAATAATTTATATGAATGACCTAAATATAATCATGGCTCATTTAAGAGGGATCTTTCATTTGCCTGCAGTTTCCCAGTAGATAGGAGACAGATAGAATTTAAAGCCTCTGTAGGGAAGAGCAAATATAGTTCACAACAAGAGATATTTAAGTAGCTTTGAACATGGTTTGGTTAAAGCTCTTCAATTATAAATAAAGTCACTGGAAATCTATGTAAAACTTTACCCTAATATAGTTGTTAGTCTGAAAGTAGATTCTAATTAATAATTATTATGGTAATAGAAATCAGATTTAGTATCAAAAACTAAACCCCAGATTTCACAACTTGATGAAGACTTATAATTTCCCCTTTCCCTTCACAGATCACAATATCAATATATTTTTAATACTACAATTTTATTTAAAAAACAGATTAGTTATTGTAAACTGAAATTAGTGTGAATGTTTTCTATATTATTCCATCATCTAAACAAATAATTTCTTTTCTTTTTTAAAAACACTTTAAATTTTGAAATATATAAATTTATATTTTAAATAATAATTTTAAATAGTAATAATATTGGAAAGGAAATCTTTTTTAAAGAGAATGAGAGCACATAAGGGGGAGGAGGAGGGACAGAGGAAGAGAAAGAATCTTAAGCAGGCTCCATGCCCAGTGCAGAGTCAAATGCGGGACTCTATCTCAGGACCCTGAGATCATGACCCGAGCCAAAATCAAGAGTCAGATGCTTAACCAACTGAACCACCAAGAAGCCCTGAAAGGAAATTTTTTTAAACTTGCTTTTCTGTCAGCCAGTTTAATAGTAAAAATATTTACTTTTACAAAATATATTTCCTTCTCGGTGTCTACATTTCTAGGAATTCCCTTCTCCTCTTGAAATATGTGAGAACTTTAGAAAAAGAACAAAGAAGGTCTGTGAAATGGGTGGGTAGTGCATCAGCTGGGATGGATGCTAAGTGTATGGGGACAGAATTTTGATGGAATAATACTTTGCTCTAAGTTTTAATGAGTCATGAGCACGACTCAATTATCTCTCCCACGGTCAGGACAGCAAGTGTAATCATGACGAGGCACGATAACTCTTGTCAGGTAGCCAAGACTGCTCACTGGAATCTCTCTCCAAGTGCTCTGCAAACTAAAGGAGCTTGGATACATAACTTTATCACTTCCATCTTTTGATCTTCAACATAAAAATGATCACAAATATATGGTTATTCTTTAAGCTCTTCATGCTTAATTTTAAGGTTTGATCTGTCATAGGTGAACATGAAGGCAGTTCAGTATTTCAGCTGGTGAACTTCTCTAACAGATATGGTGCATTAATTCCAGGCCACAGAATCTAACATGCATCCAATCAATTCTTGGTTCCCAAGGACTCTCAAATCAATCCACTTCTTCATATTTTTATTACAGCCATTTTAGTCTAGGGACTAATCATCTCCCACTTGAACCAATGCTATCATCAATAATTGCATTCTCTACCAATAGCCTGTTTGCAATCTAATCTTTCACTCATAATATTCCCAAATAAATCTTCCTGACATGCCTCTTCTTATTATGCTCCAGTCCAAAAATTTAAATAACTTTTTAGTGCCTCTTAAATTTGTATGTATGTAGTTCAGGATGTAACATGCATGAAACACAAGACTAACTCTTTACAGGGACAACTATAGAAACAGACCCTTAACATGTACATACCTTTATTTTTATAACAACATATGAGATTAATAGATTTTTCAAATATTTTAAAATTCAGTTTTATTCCAATAATTTTGATTTTTTATGTCTGTTAGCAGTCATTTTATCTTGCCTTTTGATTTTAAAGGGGATTTTTGATATTTTTCCAAAAAAGGTTTTGGAAAAAATCCAAAAAGAAGTTACTTTTGTTTATATTTATTTTCACTTACATATTGATAAATATATATTCAGATTTTCTCCACCACAAATGAAGTTAAATACTATGTTAATCTCTTATATAACTATTATAAATACAATTATGTGAAAATCTGTATATAACAGCATAGTAATTTTGCTGAAATGGAGACCAGAAAAATTTTAGTGATATATATAATAAATTTTGAATTATATGTGTTTTTATTATATTACTCTTCCAAACATCACAGGCCTTTCAACAGAATATGCAGACTAGAAACAATTAAATTCAGTCATCTTTGTTGTGTTTGCCAGTTTTAGCCATCCGAAGGTACATTTATCAAGTTAAGAGAAAGGAATATATTTCATTTAATAGTTTTTTAGTTTGGTTTATACCTGTTAAATATTTAAATATATAGTGTGTGAGCTTCTGTGCCGTAGACCCCACAAATATTAGGGGAAACCTGCCATGTGACATATGGCCACTGATACCAACTTTTAATATTTTTTATGTAGTTATTAACAATATTATCACTCATAATCAGGGAAATACAAATCAAAACCACAATGAGATATCATCTCACACCTGCCAGGATGGCTAAAATTAACAACACAAGTAACAATAGGTGTTGGTGAGGATGCAGAAAAAGGGGAACCCTCTTGCACTACTGGTGGGAAAACTGGTGCAGCCACTCGAGAATAGTATGGAGATTCCTCAAAATGTTAAAAATAGAACTATCTTACCATCCAGCAATTGCACTAGTAGATATTTACCCAAAGGACACAAAAATATGGATTCAAAGGACACATGTGCCCCAGTGTTTATAGCGGCATTATCAACAATAGCCAAATTATGGAGAAAATTCTAATGTCCATCAACTGATGAATGGAAAAAGAAGATATACATATACAATTGAATATTACTCAGCCATCAAAAGAATGAAATCTTGCCATTTGTAACAACATGGATGGCGCTAGAGTGTATTATGCTAAGTGAAATAAGTCAGCCAGAGAAAGACAAATACTATATGATCTCACTCATATGTGAACTTAGAGAAAACAGATGAACATATGGAAGGCAGAAAAGACAAAAAAAGAGAGAGGGAAAGAAGCCATAAGAGACTCTTAATGATAGAGAACAAACTGAGGGCTGATGGAGGGAGGTGGGAGGGGAATGCGCTAGATAGGCGATGGGTGGTTAGGGAGGTACTTGTGATGATGAGCACTGGGAGTTGTATGTAAGTAATAAATTGCCGAATTCTACTCCAGAAGCCAATATTGCACTGTAGGTTAACAGCCCAAAGTTTAAATTAAAAAAAATAAATTCTATCATATTTAAGACATAAAAGGCATAAAGTATAATATCATGAACACCTAAATACCTCCCCCAACTCAAAATATAAGATTGGACCAGTAATTCGGTATCCCTATTCACCCCTGCCTAATCACATTTGCACCCTCCCCTTCCAGAAGCAACTACTATCATGAATACTTTATTGCTATTTTAAATGGCAAATTCTTTAAGGGTGTATTTTTATTTGTTGATGATGTCCACACAGGGTTAATGTTAATGATCGTGTATGATATGATACTAGTAAAGTTGCAAGATTGTCTTAATAATTCTGCTGATTTTTCTTTGGTTTTCTAAGTAGATAGTAACATACTTAAAGGGGAAAACAGTTTGGAATCCTCCTTTCTGAGCTCTACATCTTTTGTCTCTCTCTCTTGCCTTAACCTGTACTAGTATTGACATTTAGCACAACACTCAACAGAAGTGGTGAGGGTGGACCTTCTTGCCTTGTTTCTGACTCAAAAGGGAAGACTTCTAACATTTGTTCATTAATTATGATAGGTGCTGTAGGCTGATGATACTGCTTTAAGAAGTGGCATGATGTATGTGATCAGAGCTCTTCTGAGAAAAATTCTTAGTGACAGGATGGATTGGAGCAGAATTCTCAGGGAGTTGCTGGGTCAGAAATCACTTATTGAGCACAGAAGCCTTGGTGTCTCCAAGGTCCCATCAATAGGACACGTGTTTCTTGGCTCTGATTCTGACCACCGTACCAGAGAACTGCCCTTTCACTTGCTCGATCCACCAAGTTTGACAAATTTTATTATACCACAAACCCACATGGGTCTTCCTATCAATAATATCTAAAACTGTGGTTACTGTGATTCATTATAGGCTCCACACATGGTTCTATTACACAGAAAAAAATCACCCAAGTCACTGACAATCAACTGATCTTTTAATTCTCTTTCAAGTCATTTCAATAAATAGAACCTGTAAGATGCTGACACAAAGCAGTCATTTCTTTATATTATCTTACAAGCTTTAGGAAAATTTAAAATTTCCAAAGGAAGTTATCTACCAGAATCTCAGTCAAAAGACAAAGTCTTTTATATAACTCATTGTTTGCATACATAGAGAAGTGGAGAGCAAAAAATTATCTGGTAAATATTTTATAAGTAGATATCCATTGAAATGAGGAAATTCACTCTCAAACTTTGAATCACTATATTTAATAGCAGATATTTTTCTCCTTTTATTGTCTAGACTAGGCAATAGCAAGTTTGTCTCCTCTTCTGGACTCCTATTTTCCATTTTATTTTTCTGTGAAGACACCAATCATGTAGACAGACACCAATTATGTCTTACAAATAATAAGATAAAGGTTTCAATTCCACTTTAAAAAATTCTAAAGGCTTATGAAATTGCTAAATTAATAACACTGCATGGATTTCACCAAATCTTGGCTCCTGACCCACTGTCAGTAAATATACGTTTCTAATAAAATGAACATGCTTAATTCTGTAACTAAACAGCCCAAAGGAATGGTATCTGCCATAGCAATGAAGTCTAATGACAATTCTGCTGACATTTCTCCTATCTGAAAATGAAGCCATGTGGAAAATGATTTCTACACCAGCAGAATAATTAAGATAGAAGGCAAAATTTGATTCGGTGGAAATGGAAGCTCAGATTGTCCGTGTTCTCAGTGGGGCGCATGGGGAAGATGATATTATTTCCTTCACCATTGTCTTTAGTTGGCATCATCTTTCCACACTCTCGTTTTTAAATCATATTTTTTGATGTTCTAGCTGTACAGTAACAAATCCAACTAAAAGCAGTGGTAATCCCAAGGGACCTTGGTTTCCTTTTGCTGGACATACCTTCCTCTATTCTGAACATTGATCCAGAGAACAGGCTCTTTACTGACTCTTGGCTGTCTTTGGCTATACAGATGTTTTAATTAAAGGGTATTTCTTTTAGCTGGCTTCGGAGTTTTTATGAAACACGTGCCTTCGTTGACATCAGCCAAATGAAAATTGTACCTAAATAAAAGGTGAAGTTGTTCAGTTCCAGTACTACTTAAGGGGAACTGTTAGAAACAATGGAAGGAAAACACCAAGCTATAGATGTTAAGAATCATTATTTTTCTATAACATATAGATTATTTTAGTTCCTAACAAAAATTTTTAATGAACAAAAGCATGTACTACAAGAAAACCAGAAAATATCACCAATTAAAGTCTAAGCAACATGTTTCAAAGAAAGTGTGAATAGAATACTTTATTTGGATCCTGTCAACATAGTCTAATGACCTTCTTCTCTATTTGAAAATGGCTGATTTTAAATAAAAGTTACTCTAGCTGCTCAAGAGAACTTATGCAAGGAAAGTGCTACACTTCAACAATAAATAAAATGAAATGTCAATTCATTCTCATATGTCCACAAGATTATTCTGTATTGTATAAGCAGAGTGTTTTCAATGCAGCTGAAACCAATTAACCACTCCAGGCATAAACCACTTCATTCACAAAACATGCAGCATCTAAAGTGTTTCATGCAATATGAGATTTTAACCAAATAGTTATTATTTCACAGATTTCAGAACACTCTGTTCTATCAAATCCTCCCAGGAAATTATCCAGTTTTTTTTTTTTTCCTTATGGGTTTTTAGTACACAAACATCTACTCCTCTAAGAGGCCCTATCACATTCCTACTTAGATCACCTCTTATACTGTGTTGTGACTGTCTGATTGTCTGCCTCCCCTCTAGGCTATCCCTCCTTAAAGTAGAGGTTAAAATTTAGTCATTGTTGTATCTGTTGACTCTCATTCCTGATTCCTCCAAGTATCCCTGGTGACAGAGACAAAGGTTTGGGAAGACCCAGAACACTGCTTATGATCCAGAACGTGAATCTCTGTCCTTATAACCCCCGAAAGTCTTTAATGTCTCCCAAAATACCACCTCAATTCCTCCTTTTGTGCTGTGGTTTTAAAAATACAAAAACTTCCCAACTGTTATCTTTCTTTCAGCCTTCTTGCATCCTAAGAATCTTGTTTTGTTGCCCTAATCACCTATTGTATTTCTCCTTTACCAAAAATGTGTAATGTAGGGAAAAGTTCCAAACAGGCAAGGCTAGATAGTAAACTTCTTAAAATGTTCATTTCCCAAATGTATTACATAATCTAGCAATCTATCTCTAGTTAATACAATCCCCATCTCTGCTAATCTATTCTACCCATCAGAATCCAGGCCCAAATCAAATCTGGACTAATAGCAGATGCTCAAAATGTGCTCTGATGACATAAACAAAAGGTTCACATGATATAAAAACAGAAAATTTGCTCCTCTCCTTTACTTTTTCACTAGTTTTTTAATGAATATTTTATATTTTTATTTGAGAGACAGAGATAGAGAAAGCATGAACAGGGAAGAGAGGGAGAAGCAGGCTTCCCACTGAACAGGGAGCCCTATGCAGAGTTTAATCCCAGGGCCCCAGGATCACAACCTGAGCCAAAGGCAGACACTTAACCTACTAACCATCCGAGTGCCCCTCACCAGGTTTTGTTTTGTTTTGTTTTGTTTTTTAAGTAAAAGACTGGAGGGCAGGGCAAGATGGTGGAGAAGTAGGGTCCTCATGTCACCTGTCCCGACCAACTTACCTAGATAATTTTCAAATCATCCTGAAAACCTATGAATTCCACCTGATATTTAAAGAGAAAATAGCTGGAATGCTACAGAGAGAAGAGTTTGTGCTCCTAACAAGTACAACTCGTTTTTAGCCACTCTGCACTGAGCAAAATGACTAGAAAGAACTCACCACAAAAGAAAGAATCAGAAACAGTCCTCTCTGCCACAGAGTTACAGAATTTGGATTACAATTCGATGTCAGAAAGCCAATTCAGAAGCACAATTATAAAGCTACTGGTGGCTCTGGAAAAAAAGCACAAAGGATTCAAGAGACTTCATGACTGCAGAATTTAGATCTAATCAGGCTGAAATTTAAAATCAATTAAATGAGATGCGATCCAAACTGGAGGTCCTAACGATAAGGGTTAACGAGGTAGAAGAAAGAGTGAGTGACACAGAAGACAAGTTGATGGCAAGGAAGGAAGCTGAGGAAAAAAAGAGAAAAACAATGAAAAAAACATGAGAAAAGATTAAGGGAAATAAATGACACCCTCAGAAGGAAAAAAAAATCTATGTTTAATTGGGGTTCCAGAAGGCGCCGAGAGGGACAGAGGACCAGAAAGCATATTTGAACAAATCATAGCTGACAACTTCCCTAACTTGGGGAGGGAAACAGACATTCAGATCCAGGAGATAGAGAGATCCCCCCTAAAATCAATAAAGACCGTTCAACACCAAGACATTTAATAGTGAAACTTGCAAATTCCAAAGATAAAGAGAAAATCCTTAAAGCAGCAAGAGACAAGAGATCCCTAATTTATATGGGGAGAAGTATTTGATTAACAGCAGACCTCTCCACAGAGACCTGGCAGGCCAGAAAGGGCTGGCAGGATAATTTCAGGGTCCTAAATGAGAAGAACATGCAGCCAAGAATACTTTATCCAGCAAGGCTCTCATTCAGAATAGAAGGAGAGTAAAGAGCTTCCAACATAGGCAGAAACTGAAAGATTATGTGACCACCAAACCAGCTCTGCAATAAATATTAAAGGGGAACCTGTAAAAGAAAGAGGACCCCCAAAGAAATAATCCCAAAAACAGGGACTGAATAGGTATTATGATGACATTAATTCATATCTTTCGATAGTAACTCTGAATGTGAATGGGCTTAATGATCCCAACAAAAGGCATAGGGTTTCAGACTGGATAAAAAAGCAGGACCCATCTATTTGCTGCCTACAAGAGACTCATTTTAGACCTAAGGACACCTACAGCCTAAAAATGAAAGGTTGGAGAACCATTTACCAATCAAATGGTCCTCAAAAGAAAGCAGGGGGAGCAATCCTCATATCAGATAAATTAAAGTTTATCCCAAAGACTGCAGTAAGAGATGAAGAGAGTAAAGGATCTATTCAACAAAAGGACCTAACAATTATGAATATTTATACCCCTAATGTGGGAGCTGCCAAGTATATCAATCAATTAATAACCAAAGCAAAGACATACTTAGATAATAATACACTAATAATGGGAGACTTCAACACGGCACTTTCTGCAAATGACAGATTTTCTAAGCACAACATCTCCAAGAAACAAGAGCTTTAAATGATACACTGGACCAGATAGATTTACAGATATTTACAGAACTTTGCATCCAAATGCAACTGAATATTCTTCTCAAGTGCCCATGGAACTTTCTCCAGAATAGACCACATACTGGGTCACAAATCAGGTCTCAAGGGATACCAAAAGATTGGGATTGTCCCCTGCATATTTTCAGACCATAGTGCTTTGAAACTTGAACTCAGTCACAAGAAGAAATTTGGAAGAAACTCAAACATGTGGAGGTTAAACAGCATCCTGCTAAAAGATGAAAGGGTCAACCAGTAAATTAGAGAAGAGTTAAAAAGATTCAGGAAACTAATGAGAATGAAGATACAACCATTCAAAACCTTTGGGATACAGCAAAAGCAGTCCTGAGAGGGAAATACATTGTAATACAAGCATCCCTCAAAAAAATTGGAAAAAACTCAAATACACAAGCTAACCTTGCACCTAAAGGAACTGGAGAAAGAACAGCAAATAAAACCTACACCCAGCAGAAGAAGAGAGTTAATAAAGATTTGAGCAGTACTCAATTAAAAAGAGACCAGAAGAACTGCAGAACAGATAAACAAAACCAGGAGTTGGTTCTTTGAAAGAATTAGTAAGACAGATAAACCATTAACCAGCATTATTAAAACCAAAAGAGAAAATACTCTAATTAATAAAATCACAAATGAAAAAGGAGAGATCACAACCAATACCAAGGAAATACAAACGATTTTAAAAACATATTATGAGCAGCTATACACCAATAAATTAGGCAGTCTAGAAGAAATGGACGCATTTCTGGAAAACCACAAACTACCAAAACTGGAATAGGAAGAAAGAGAAAACCTGAACAGGCCAAAAACCAGGGAGAAAACTGAAGCAGTCATCAAAAACATCCCAAGACTCAAAAGTCCAGGGTCACATGGCTTCCCAGGGGAATTCTATCAAACATTTAAAGAAGAATCAATACCTATTATACTAAAGCTGTTCCGAAAGATAGAAAGGGATGGAATACTTCCAAACTTGTTTTATGAGGCCAGCATCACCCTAATTCCAAAGCCAGACAAAGACCCCACCAAAAAGGAGCATTATGATGAACACAGATGCAAAAATTCTCAACAATATACTAGCCAATAGGATCCAACAGTACATTAAGATTATTCACCATGACCAAGTGGGATTTATTCCCGGGATGCAAGGCTGGTTCAACAGTCATAAAGCAATCAATGTGATAGATTGTATCAACAAGAAAAAAAACAAAAACCATTTGATCCTCTCAACAGATGCAGAGAAAGCATTTGACAAAATACAGCATCCATTTCTGATCAAAACTCTTCAGAGTGTAGGGATAGAGGGAACATTCCTCAGCATCTTAAAAGCCATCTACGAAAAGGCCACAGCAAATAGCATTCTCAATGGGGAAACACTGAGAGCCTTTCCCCTAAGATCAGGAACAAGACAGGGATGTCCACTTTCACCACTGCTATGCAACATAGTACTAGAAGTCTTAGCCTCAGCAATCAGGCAACAAAAAGAAATAAAAGGCATTCAGATTGGCAAAGAAAAAGTCAAATTCTCCCTCTTTGCAGATGACATGATACTGTACATAGGAAACCCAAAAGAGTCCACCCCAAGATTGCTAAAACTCATAGAGCAATTCGGCAGTGTGGCAGGACACAAAATCAATGCCCAGAAATCGGTGGCATTTCTATACACTTACAATGAAACTGAAGTAAGAGAAATTAAGGAGTCAATCCCATTTACAATTGCACCCAAAAGCATAAGAAACCTGGGAATAAACATAACCAAAGAGGTAAAGGATCTATACCCTAACAACTACAGAACACTTCTGAAAGAAATTGAGGGAGACACAAAGAGATGGAAAAATATTCCATACTCATGGATTGAAAGAATTAATATTGTAAAAAAGTCAATGCTACCCAGGGCAATTTACACATTCAGTGCAATCCCTATCAAAATACCATGAACTTTCTTCAGAGAGTTGGAACAAATCATCTTAAGATTTGTGTGGAATCAGAAGAGACCCCAAAGAGCTACAGGAATATTGAAAAAAGAAAACCAGAGCTGGGGGCATCACAATGCTATATTTCAGGTTGTACTACAAAGCTGTGATCATCAAGATAGTGTGGTACTGGCACAAAAACAGACACATAGATCAATGGAACAGAACAGAGAATCCAGAAATGGGCCCTCAACTCTATGGTCAACTAATATTCAACAAAGCAGGAAAGACTATCCACTGGAAAGAAAGACAGTCTCTTCAATGAATTGTGCTGGGAAAATTGGATAGCCATATGCAGAAGAATGAAACTAGACCATTCTCTTAAACCAGACACAAAGATAAACTCAAAATGGATGAAAGATCTAAATGTGAGAGAAGATTCCATCAAAATCCTAGAGGAGAACACAGGCAACACCCTTTTGGAACTTGGCCACAGCAACTTCTTGCAAGATACGTCTATGAAGGCAAGAGAAACAAAAGCAAAAATGAACTATTGGGACTTCATCAAGATAAAAAGCTTCTGCACAGCAAAGAAACAGTCAACACAACTAAAAGACAACCTACAGAATGGGAGAAGATCTTTGCAAATGACCTATCAGATAAAGGGCTAGTGTTCAAGACCTATAAGGAACTTATTAAACTCAACAGCAAAGAAACAAACAATCCAATCATGAAATGGGCAAAAGACATGAACAGAAATTTCACCAAAGAAGACATAGACATGGCCAACAAGCACATGAGAAAATGCTCTGCATCACTTGCCATCAGGGAAATACCAAACAAAACCACAATGAGATACCACCTCACACCAGTGAGAATGGGGAAAATTAACAAGACAGGAAACCACAAATGTTGGAGATGATGTGGAGAAAGGGAATCTTCTTGCACTGTTGAGGGAATGTGAACTGGTGCAGCCACTCTGGAAAACTGTATGGAGGTTCCTCAGAGTTAACAGTAGAGCTACCCTGTGACCCAGCAACTGCACTGCTGGGGATTTACCCCAAAGATACAGATGCAGTGAAACAGCAGGACACCTGCACCCCGATGTTTATAGCAGCAATGTCCACAATAGCCAAACTGTGGAAGGAGCCTCGGTGTCCATCGGAAGATGAATGGATAAAGAAGATGTGGTTTATGTATACAATGGAATATTACTCAGCTATTAGAAATGACAAATACCCACCATTTGCTTCAACGTGGATGGAACTGGAGGGTATTATGCTGAGTGAAGTAAGTCAGTCGGAGAAGGACAAACATTATATGTTCTCATTCATTTGGGGAATATAAAAAATAGTGAAAGGGAATAAAGGGGAAAGAAGAGAAAATAAGTGGGAAATATCAGAGAAGGTGACAGATCATGAGAGACTCCTAACTCTGGGAAACGAACAAGGGTTAGTGCAAAGGGAGGTGGGCGGGGCGTGGGGGTGACTGGGTGATGGGCACTGAGGGGGGCACTTGACAGGATGAGCACTGGGTGTTATACTATATATTGGCAAATCGAACTCCAATTAAAAAATATATAAAATATTTAAAAAAATAAAGTAAAACACTTTTTGAACTTCATTAGGTTCAAAAGGAATTCTATAGAATTTTAATCTTCATTTCAATGACTGCTTTTATATCATTACTTTTAGAGAATCAGTTCATTTAATTAATACGTAATATTTCTATTACTCATTTATTCTAAAACTATAATTTCCTGTTAGGTATATTTTCTTCAAGAAAAAATTCTAGAGGGCTAATATTTTATTTCATTATGTATCCATGAAATAGGTGATTAGATTGCCTCTTTTCCAGATGACTTGGAACTAAAAAGAATTCATATTTAGTATAACTTGCAGTTTCCATTCTTAGATAAAGGCAGTATATCATGCATAGTTTCTACATCCAAATTGTTCAGTTCTGCTTCATGGCATCTGCACAGAAATTGTTCACAAGGTGACACTATGATCACAAACCTAAAAATCAAAACACTTTCATACATTTTTGGAAAGGTTATCTTTGCCTTGAAATGTTTAAGCCAAAAGTTCTCTTTCTAATGCTCCTTGATCAATGAAGTAAAAATAAATTACTCAATTTAGATACTAAGTAACTAGAATTATAACATATATTCTTTACAACAAATCACTAGACAGCAACCACTGAGAGGATCTCAGTGGCTCATGACTTAGAGCTAGATGGAATGAAAAAAAATTTCAAAGAGAGAAAATGTATAAACACAATGGAAGACATGGAGAGTCACATTTGTGTTTTCACCACATAGAATGAACAGCTCTGAGAATATTTCAAATATAAGTAGTGAAAGGATACAATAAATGGAAGAATGAAATGCTATATACATTTTAAACTGATGAAAGTTCTGCTAATCTGAAATAGTTAAAAATTTCTATTTGAAAATTCACAACTATGCATGCATACACACAAATACTTGCTTTTTAATGCACTTTCATTTAAATGTTTTTTAAAGATCTTATTTATTTATTTATTTACTTATTTACATATTTATTTATTTTGAGATAGAGAGAGAGAGCATGAGCAGGGGTTGGAGCAGATAGAGGAGCAGAGGGAGAGGGACAACCAGACTCCCTGCTGAGCAAGGAGCTAAACACAGCCTGGATTCCAGGACTGGGATCATGACCTGAGTCAAAGGCAGTCACTTAACAGACTAAGCCACCCAGGAGCCCCAAATGCACTTTCATTTTCAAGCAAGCAGAAAATTCATCAATATCGATTATAATCAGTTACTCCTGAGCGCTAGCAAAGAACAACAACATGGCTACAGGAGAAAATGTCTTAATGTTATCTATGTGGAAGTAGGTACAGTAATTTCATAGAACAAAAGAATTGGTTAGAGAAGAGTTTATCAAATATCCTAAACAATAATAAACCAATATATCAGAATCATCAGATATCTTTAATACATAATCCAGTAAAATAAGGTAGTTAAAAACACAGGAAAATACTGTGAGATAATTATCATAATTTTAAAGGAAAACCACAGAAGCTATATTTCACACTGGAAATCTAAACTAAAGTCATACACTAGTGAATCCATATTATGAGAAAATAGGACATTTTCTATCATTGTGTTATGATGATATATTCAGGAGTTTTAATATGATGATATTCCACAGAGATATTTTTCATAATTGAAACATTACCTACCCAGCGACACCTGTGATACTTTTCCCTCTGGCCATAGAACCATAAAACATATTTATAAAACTTAAGAGTCAGGATGAAACTTGGAAGTCATTTACTTTAAATACCTTTATCCTCCTTTTTAAAAGTGTTAGTTTTTCTTTTTCTAATTATAAAAATGATAAAAACTTGTTGCAAACCTTTAAAATAAAAAGTACAAAAGTATAAAAAAGAATCAACCGTAGTCATAACATCTGTAGACAATTAATATAATACTCTACATTCATGTCTTTGTGTTTTTATTTAAAACAATGTCATGAATATTATGTCATGCCATGTCACAAATATAATTTTTAATGACTGCATAATATTTCAATCTCTGAATGAACCACACTTTATTTAATTATGCTCCTATTTTAGGTTCCTGAGGATGCTCACTAAAATTGTGATGATATATCTTTTGAATATATATATTGTAGGAGTACAATTAAATAAATTTTATCACTCATTGATAAAATATATACCCATTTTTATTTATTTAAGATGAATTCAGAGAAAAAAAAAAACTCTTCCTTTTATACATATGGAAATGTAGACCCATACAAGTTTACTGACTGATGAGGTCCATAACCAAAATTATCTGATTTTCTGTTTCTTACTATAATGTCATTCTCTATAATTTAAAAGTACAGCTGTTGGATCTTATTCTGCTGTATGTATTCTATCGCTATATCAATATTGCTATCTTTAAATTCATAATCCATTATTCATCTTTTACTCATAACTATTTCATTCCCTCTTGAAAGCCTACATGGAGTGGCAATAAAACAAATCAGAAAAGCAAATTGAAATGTTAAAGAATAAATAAGAAATAATAAAACAAACAAGAAAAACACCAGTATGAGACACTCTTTCTTATTCTTCTTTAGATTTCAACCGAAAGTCTACCTGAATATGGAAAAAGGCAGCTCCATTATGATTGCTAGTAGGCCACAATTTAAAATAAACTAGGTAGATTCTATCAAAAGTACAATTACTATTCAAAGAGTTAAAGCATGTAAAATGATTTGGATACATTTCTGAAATTATTTGGGAGGCAATTGAAGGGTAAAGGCTTCAATCAGTTTCCACAAAGTCACGATAAGCATCTCAGAGACAATCCTGGCTGCCTTAAGATAGATTGTTTACATCAAGAAGATGTGCATTCCCTACTTCCAAGGGGAGAAATGAATCAACCATCCAGAAAGCCTAAAGTTTACTGACCTTCCACATATGACCTTCAAGTACGCTGATAAGCCAAAAAATGCAACTTAGAATTATTGGAAAAATATAATTTTCAAGTATATATGAATTTTAAAATTCAAGATTATTTTAGTTTTTTAGAATTACCAAACTTACCTTTTAGTTTTTAGAATTATAAAAACTTTAAAATAATCACTAAAATATTACAATGACCATTTTTTAATAAAAAATGCAATAAGAAAAAAAATGCAATAAGAGGGATGCTTGGATGGCTCATTAGGTTAAGCACCTGCTTCTTGATTTTGGTTCAGGTCATGATCTCCAGGACCTGGGACCCAGCCCCATATCAAGCTCCATGTTCAGTGCTCAGTGCAGAGTCTACTTGAGATTCTCTCTCTCTCCCTCTGTCCCTCTCGCCACTCATGCTCTCTCTCTCTTTATATATATATATGATATAATATAATATAATATAATATAATATAATATAATATAATATAAATAAAATATTGTAAAAAATGTAAGAAAACTCTATACTCCAACATCACAGTTTAGCTTTAAAAAAGGATTTCAGGGTTTTATTTCACTTCTTTCCCCTTTTGTCCTTTTAACATGTGCTTAGGATCATCAATATATTAACTTTTCATACTCATAAGTGCTATTGGTACACAAAACATGAGAGTTCATTGTAAAAGTAAAAAAGATGTACTGTTAACTCATCAAATACAAATAGCTTTATACATGAGATGACAAATGTTTTCCTTTATCCTAGAAAGGTTCTTCACCTAATTATGACAAATAAAAATGAAACTAGTTAAGTGAATGGATATTGATAGTTTAGCCCACCCCATCAACCAAGAGCCTTGTGCTTGTTTATAGAAATTAAAAAGAGAAGAAAAAAAAACACTAACTTTCAAATGCTTTTTTTTGTGCCTCTGACTCTTATGATCAGTCATGTTATATTGAACAAGCATATTTCATTTAAAAGCACAATTTAAACCAAATGACATCAAAGTGCTGCACACAATATAAATGTCAATGCTTTGAATACTGTAGTTTCTTATTATAATAAACACACAGAGATCCTTCATACATGGTTCTTACTTTCTTCATTTTATTTATTTATTTAGAGAACATGAATGTGAGCAGAGGAGGAACAGAAGGAGAGGGAGAGAGAGAATATTAAGCAGGCTCCACCTCTAGTAAGGAGCTCTCTGAGGGCTCGATCTCAGGACCCTGATATCACAACCTGAAGAAAATCAAGAGTCAGATGCTTAATGACTCATGTGCCCAGCTCTCTCTTCCTTTTAATTTTTATTTATTTATTTATGATAGTCACAGAGAGAGAGAGAGAGAGAGGCAGAGACATAGGTAGAGGGAGAAGCAGGCTCCATGCACCGGGAGCCTGACGTGGGATTTGATCCCGGGTCTCCAGGATCGCGCCCTGGGCCAAAGGTAGGCGCTAAACCGCTGCACCACCCAGGGATCCCTCTCTCTTCCTTTTAAAGATACAAGTGACAGAGGATATTCCCAGAGCTGATACATCTTCCTGGGTATACTCATAGTTCAATGGTACAAAATGTTGTTAATAAATGCACAACAGAAGACTGAGCCCAGTAAGAACTGCACAATAGATATGATACACTGAGGGTTACATGCAATTTCTAGTATTCTGGCTATCAACTCTATCCTTTTCTCCCCCAAGTAAGAAAGCATATGGAATAGGATTGATTGACAATAATATTAATTATATAAGCATTATTGTATTGGCTTTATTCATAAAGAAAAAACTAAGCAATTTCAAACTTTATTACTTCATTATGAGTATCTAATTATTCACTACACATCCCACACCTGATAACAAAACATAATAAATTTAACATTTGATTTCAGAGTCACTATCCAGATTAATTAAAATCCAAACTAAAGATAAAAAAAAATTTTAAAGATTTTATTTATTTATTCACTAGAGACAAAGAGAGAGAGAGAGGCAGAGGCATAGACAGAAGGAGAAGCAGGTTCCCTATGGGGAGCCTGATGAGAGACTTGATTCCAGGACCCTGGGAACATGACCTGAGGGGAAGGCAGACACTCAACCACTGAGCCACTCAGTTCCCCCTAAAGGTAACCAAAATTTTAATGTGGACTTGGTCAACAATTTGATACACTAAATAGATTTAATCTAATTGATGAGAGAGAAATAAAACTGCTTTTAGATTATCTATTTTCGCTTTCAAGTTGTTACTAAATTTTTTCCTAAGTCACTTCTACTACACTCTTGATGACCTACAACATCTCCACTCTGTTCATCCCATCTTTGATATACCCTAAAAAGATTAAATTACATTTTAGTAATGATTACTATTCAAAAGCAAAAAAGACCTTAGAAGGTTCTATCATCATTGCAACATCTCCTCCAAAAAAAGAAGAGTAGCCTCCGATAAAGTTTTCTTCCACTTATCCACAACACCCAACCAGCCCTACCTTTCTTACTGTACTTTTAGCCAAAGGTAAGTCAAAGTGGCTGCTTCTCTAGTAACAATAACAGTGATCACTCATAATATGTGATAGAAATCCTTTTATAGACCACCGACATTTAATTTTAGACCAAAGAATGTGGGTAACTGTTTTTGCAAACATATCTAAAAGTGCTCAATTTTAATTTATACATACATAACAAGGATAGAGAGGTCTAGCTATAGGAAAATGTGCTAAAGATCCAAGTTTTTAAACAGATTAGGTAACTAGAAGTCAGGTTCACTTTCTGTTAACTAAAATATTCTTCACTTTACATAATGATTTATTTCAGGAGTTCATAGAGAACTTCTATATGCATTCAAAATGAAAACAATTACAAAATATCAGTTTAGTCGCATATTTCATAGGATATAAACAAGGTACAAGGAATGTCTGCATTTCTGATATAAATTAAATGCGGACACAACGGGACTCACTGATATGATTTCCATTATAGCTTTCATTTAAAAAAATGATTTAGAAAATTGATGCTTGTAGGTCTTTTACACTTTATATCTGTTAAACACTAACTGAAAACACACGGCACAAAGTGTTTCTGTGGAGAGGAAAACCTCCTACTGGGTTTAGACTTCCTACTGGGATTACTTTCTCAGCTAAAACCATCTTTGGTACTTTACTGACAGTCTAAGTTCTTTTCTATGAAACATACACACATACAGCTTGACAGCTTATATTTTCTGTATAATATTTAAAAGGAACTTTTCAAATATAAACTGCTTCACTATACAATTCACAATCACTCTTGGCTGGACTACCAGAGCAACCCACCTGACATAATTTTGTTCCCACATGTGACATCCAATAATTATCATGAAACAAGACGACTTACCGGCCCAAAAGAATTACTGTCAAAACTGTGTCCATGATGATCACCTTCAACCCAGATGTGACCCCGGGGAACTTTGACATACCGGTTTTTGTGGCCCATGGTTCTAGAAATAAAGAGCATACATAACCATTGAGATAAGAACAGAAAGACCAAGTAGTTGAGCATA
The DNA here is from genome assembly GCF_048164855.1 of Canis lupus baileyi. Taxonomy (NCBI): domain Eukaryota; kingdom Metazoa; phylum Chordata; class Mammalia; order Carnivora; family Canidae; genus Canis; species Canis lupus. Next base: position 10,179,721 of record NC_132855.1, on the reverse strand, counting down.
CAAAGAAACAAAGGGCAAAAATGCTATTATAAAAATGCCACAGATATTTACAGGTGACCATGAAGCTACCCTATAACTATTTTTAAATAACATATAGTTAGGACCTTATAAACCTATGCACAGTATTTTTTTCACTCTTCTGTTAAATATAATGTACTAGCACCAAATACAATGTTTTACTATCATATTAAATTCTCAATATCCTAAGTATGGTTTTTATGAAATAAACTCTAACAAAAATACAGATTAATTTATTTTCTGATATTTGCTTTTATGTCAATGTTCAACATGATCAACTGTAACTTCGTTTTTTTAGTCAAACTTTTCAAACCAACAGATGGCATTTTTCATGACTTCTTAATAGTCTAAAAATCGGCATATATAGAAACAACAACAAAAAAACCCCTGAGAGATCTCCTGTCAGATTTAAACTATCAATATCAGCTGAAAATTTTTTATCAGTATTATTTTATTTAGTCAATTATTCTTGAAAATGAGGAACTTTTTAACAATTTTTAAGACTATTAAATATTAATAATCAGTAATACACATTTAGTGGAACATTCTTTACATTGCTTTTTTAAAAGATATTTATTTATTTGAGAGCGAGAGAGACAGGAGAGGGAGAGAGAGAGAGAGAGAATCCTCCAGCACTCACCACTGAGCACAGAGCTAGATTCCACAACCCTTAGATCATGACCTGAGCTGAAATCAAAAATCAGACGCTGAACTGACTGAGCCGCCCAGGCTCCCCAGGAACATTCTGTATTCTTAAGGCTAACATGGAAAAGGAATAAGGAAAGGCTCTCTCATACAGTATTGGTGGCAATATAAATTTTTTTCCCCTTTTTGCAATTTGGGGCTTATTTTCATTAAATTTGTTAAGAGACTAAAATGTACATGCCTTTGATCTAGTTATTACACTGTTCTGTAGAAATCCATTCCAAAGAAATAATCAGAAATATGAATAACTATTTATTATCAGGAGTGTTCAACACAAGCTTTTTTTTCTTTCTTTTTTCTTTTTTTTTTTTTTTTTTAAGAAGGGCAAACTGCCACATGTAGTGCCTCATTTGGATGTCTGGAGCTTGACTACATTACTTTCTACAAATGGACCTGGACAGCTCATTTGGAGGTTTTAGCAGGGGAATGCAGCTACTCCTGTACTCTTGACTGAAGAAAATTCCTTCCCTATTGGGAAAGGTCCCTCTCTTCTACAGATCACGTGTCAGGAGGGATGCTCAGGGAGCAGTGATGAGAAGGGACACCCGCCTAGCCAGCCAGATCAGCTGAATCAACCCCGGTGATCAATGGGGTGACAGATATCGCAGCAAGATCTCCCTCATATCTGCAACACAAGCTTTTTAAAAGAAATACATAAGCTTTTTATATCATATATGTATTTTCTAAATATTCTACAACATGGCAATGGTTAAATAAATTATGACATAACCAATTTAATAAAATGAACAAGATTATAATAAAATATTACCTGATATATAATAATAAATTATTTTGAAGACAGAGACTATTTTTTTTTCTTTTTTTACTCCCCAAAGCATCTGGGAAAATGCCCAGCCTAAAGAAACCTATCAATAAATATTGGTTGAATGAATGAATGAATGAATGAGTACATCTCACCCCTAAGTGTACAGAGTTAAGCACAGAAACTGAGCTTTGTGAGCTATTCTTTGATGTAGAGTCCCTTTCAGGCCATTTTTGTTAGTTAGCACGTTGTATGTGTGCAGAAGAATACATAAAAAAAAAGACTACGCATAAATTGGTGCTATAGAAATTGAAACTATTCATTATCTAGAATGGTTTTTAATTTTCAAGATAACTTCAGTGTTGAATTACTTTACTTGAGATCAGTAAATCATTCATGCAAGGAAGCAATGTTGTGGCCATTAGAAGCCCACAGTAAGTTAATGACTGCTGTTTATTTTTAATTACTACTGGCAAGAAGAGTTTCAGCTTTTTAAAGAAAAGCAAAAAACAAGCTGAACACATCTCACCGTCATATACTCTGTAATATAAGTGTTCTTCAATTAAAATCTGTCAATTAGTTCTTGACATCACTACTGCTTTTATCATGAGATTGCCTCTAAGAACTAATATCCCACATCAAGTGTTAATGATAGGAGAAGACCCTTTTATTTAATTGTTGGCAAGGCACACTTTCCTAAAAAAGTCCAAATGTTTGTTTACCTTATAAAGCTGACTATTTTGGATAGTTAGAAAGAAAACAATTACTCATTTTGTCTCTTCAAAAAAAATTATGAATTAAAACCAGCATAAAATCATTTCTGCAATGAGATGGTAGATGTGAAGTCAAGCATATTCTTTTGGAAACCAGAATGTTATGAAACTCAGATTCAGTTTCAATGTCATATGAACCAGGGAGTCAAGATACTTGTGATAGAAAATGACAGTATCGTAAAATTACCAGTGACAGTTGCATATTCCCTTGCATTGACCATCTTATCTAACAGATTTGAATACACCCATCTTCCCATCATTGTCTAGCCTCTTACAATGCCTTATTTTTCTTCATTGCAGCTACCAGCACTTGACATTCATGTATTGGTTTTTTTGTTTATTGCCTATCTCCCTCTCTACTAGAATGTAAACTTCAGAACTTTGTCTTTCTTCTTCCCTTTCTTTGTATCCCCAGAGCCCAAAGGAAAGCACTGTACAAAGTGTTCAACAAATATGTGTTAAATAAATGACCAAATGACTGAATAACTGAAGAATAAAAAAACACTGCAACAACGGCAGAATAATAGAATAGAAAGTTCAGAGTCTGGAACCAGACTAAACTAGTTCTACTCTTGCTACTAGGACTCATAAGTAATCCTGTGCAAGTCACTTAGTTTCTACTTCCATCTGCCTATTTTTAAAATAGAGTGAACAAAATATGCCCCAACTGGGTTGAGATGAAGGTCAATAGTTAAATGAGAATATAATGGAGAAGTTAATAGAGAGCGTAGTCTCTGCAATCAGCCTATTTTGGCTTTTATAGCTGACTGAGTGCTTTCAAGTTCATGTAACCTTGGGAAAGTTGATGCAACTCTGTCAGTGTTCTCACTTGAACAATGGAGCAAATAATGGTACCTAACTCAAAAAGTTGTTCCATGAATCAAGTGGTATGTATTAGACACTTGATAAATGGATTCTGGTATACTTGAGACTGTTTTTAAGACTCAGTACCATTCTGATATATGGTAAGAATCCAATAAGTGGTAGTTATTATTGCTATTGTCTTCCTTGGTCCACTATTTCCTTTCTTTTCATAATTCAGAATGTATTCAGCTTCCACTATCTATTAGCATCAGTCTCTTAAAATTACCTGAGCTACGCTTCAATAATTTCTTTTCCTCACAGTTGCACTGTGACTATAGACTATTTTTTATGGTACAATAAATCTTTTTTTTTTTCTTTTTATTTGTATGTCCTTCTGGGATACTCTAAAACTTCTATGTGAAAACACAACCTATCTGTTTGTGCACATTTAAATATGCAGGAAGTAGTAGGTGAAAACACAAATAGATTGTATTTTCACTTACTAATCACTTGCATTTTTGAATGTCACAGCGCTAATAGGAGTGGTTTACTGTGATACCAGACAGGTGTGAAAGAACACTTTGAGCTACAGAATTCTCATAAAATTCATTCCATTTGCATAGTGCATATTTCTTAGGTTTCAATCTAACTTTTAAAAAAATAACCCAAAGTAGCTTTAAAAAATATGATGTTAAAATATCGAGCTGGTTCCTTTTAGGACTGCCAAAGAAATATAAGACTCCTAATAGAAGTCCTCTGGAGAAGGAATTTTAAATAGCTTTGTGCTTCCGAATTCACATAAAAGAAAGACAAGATAATCTTTCAGGTGATTTAACAGTTAAGTGAGGTGTCAGCATACAAGGTTGTATGTATCTATGGCTTGCAAATAATTTTGGTTTGACAGTCAAAATGAGTTCTGTATGGTATTTTAACTACCTGTCTACAAAGAGGCATTTTTTAGTACTAGCTTTACCATGACAAGTTACTAGATCTTTTAAATGGAATGAAGAATGATTGCCTCCAATTTGATCTGACCTTGAAAACATTTTTTAAAAAAATTCAGTCTTTAGAGGTCATCAGTTGAATACAAAATTATCAATATGATCCTTGATTACCACAAGAAGGAAACAAATTCATACTCAAAGTATGTCCCAAATACACACACACACATATACACACATTCGTAACTTAGGTAACTAGTATTAATAATTCATGATTTATTGTAGTATTTTTATTTTTTCAAATAATATTTTTCAAACAATTGCATTGATTCTCATTATGCAAAGTAGGGGCTTCCATGAATATGTTTACTACTCCCTAGGTGCTAGACCCCTGGGATTTCATTGTCCTGAAGGAACTAGATGTCAAGAGTTCAGGACTCGGCTAGATCAGGTTTTTGAACTAGATCTCTTTCACCATCATCATCACTGATAGACTAGACTAGAAAGACATAATCTACCATCAGGAAAGGAGAACAAGAAGGACACTTGTCTCTCAAGGGTTGGCATCTAGAAGAGACAATAATTCTCCTGGGGGAATCCACATCCTGCCTGTAGGTGAGATGGTGGTTCAAATTCACACTGCTTGTGTGGTCTAAGAAAATTAAGAATTAACTTTAATTGGTCCCCAGGAATCTGGCAGAAGGAAATATGAGTCTCTTTAAGAAAAATCACTCATTTCAGAATTTTCAGTTTCTATAGGTAAGTACCAGTTGGTAAGAACTCATAATCCAAAATAATGGAACCCACAAGGAAACAGCAATATTAATGAGTCAAGGCATATAATATACAGCAGAATTAGATCCTCAGAAACTTAAAATACTGTATTTATCAAACACAGATTATAAATTATACATATTTAATTATTTTTTAAATTAAAAAGGGAACTTTTAAAAATGAACAAGAAACACTACCCTATTTTTAAAGGCCACTCGAAAAAAATCAAATAGAACTTCGAAAAAAATCAAGTAGCACTTCTAAATTTTATTTTATTTTTTTATTTTATTTTTTAAAGATTTTATTTATCTATTCATGAGAGACACAAGAGAGAAAAGCAGAGATGCAGGCAGAAGGAGAAGCAGGCTCCATGCAGGGAGCCCAATGCGGGACTCGATCCCGGACTCCAGGATCACACCCTGGGTCAAAGGCAGGCATTAAACCACTGAACCACCCAGGGATCCCAGAACTTCTAAATTCTAAAATGCAGTGGAACCTTGAATAATGTGGGAGTTGGGTGCTGACTCCCACCCAGTGCAGTAGAAAATCCTCATAAAAATTTTGACTCTCCCAAAACTTAACTACTAATAACCCAATGTTGACCAGAAACCTTAATGATAACATAAGCAGTCAATTCACACATATTTTTATGTTATGTGTGTTCTATACTGTATTCCTACAACAGAGTAAGCTGAAGAAAATAAAACGCTATCAAGAAAATCATAATGAAGAAAAGATATATTAATAGTAGTGCACTATGTTTGTCAAAAGAAATCCACATATAAATGGACCCACCCAGGTCAAATCCACATTATTCAGGGTTCAACTGTATATAATTAAATAGGTGGACAAAAAAGCAGATTACTAAATGCTAAAGAAAAAGCTATTTAGAATTTAGAATGGAGGGGTAAAGAAATAAAAGAAAGTATAAGAGGTGCTAAGAGACATGGAGGACATTACTAACAAATGTAACATACATAAGTGTAATCCGAGTCTCAAAGGAAGAGAATAAAAGAAAACAAGGGAAGGCAATATTTGAAGAGATAATGGTAGAGAACTTTTCAGAACTGATGAAATCAAGAATTCTGAGTATGCAAAGTGAACCAAACACAAGGAAGATCAATATGAGGAAATCACATCTTGATACAATGTAATGAATCTGTAGAACCCTAAAGATCCTCTTGCCTCCACTATTTTTTGAGAAGCTGCCAGAGGAAAAAAAAAGGTAGATTATCTTTAAACTAACAGTATTGTTCCCATACAAGGGTATAATTTACATGAAATATAACCCAGTCGTTTTTAAGTATATAATCAATGGATTTTAACAATCTATACAATCATATAATCACTAGATCAAGATATAAAACACTTTAGGGCAGCCCTGGTGGCTCAGCGGTTTAGCACCGCCTGCAGCCCAGGGCCTGATCCTGGAGACTCCAGATCGAGTCCCACGTTGGGCTCCCTGCATGGAGCCTGCTTTTCCCTCTGCGTGTCTCTGCCTCTCTCTCTCTCTCTCTCTCTCTTTGTGTCTCTATGAATAAATAAATTAAAAATCTTTAAAAAAAAAACCACTTTAATGATCCAACAAAGTTTCCTCACACCCCTCAGGAGGCACATCTGTCCTCACTCACATCTTTGGTTCTAGGTAACTGGGCTGAGCTGCTCTTATCACTACAGTTTTGCCTTCCTAGACTTTCCTTCAGATTGTATCATTCAATATGCATTCTTCTATTCTTGGTGTGTTTAAATTAGTCTAATGTTTTTGAGATCAATTTATGATGTTGCATGTACTAGAAATTTGCTATCATTTTTTTCTTAATAATATATCATATAGGTAAACAGTTGGTTTGTCAAGTAATAGTTCATGGACACATGGGTTGTTTCCAGTTGGGGCCATTATCAACTAAGTAGCTATGAATATATCAGTATATATATTTATGTGGGCAAGTTTCTATAAGTGAAATATGGTAACTGAATGCTAACCTGTCTTTTCCCTAATGACTAATATTTCTGAGTATGTATTTGTTATTTGCTTTCTTCTCTGGTGAACTATTAAAGCTTTTATAAATTAATTTCAGTGGTTTGTCTTCTTATTATCAAGTTGTATAACTTCTTCATACTGGATATAACTCTTACCAGATATATGTTTTTGCAAATATTTTCTCCTAATCTGCGGCATGCTTTTTTTCATTTTCTTAACAGTTTTTCTTCAAAGAACAAGCATTTTTTTTAATTTTCATGAAGACTATTTAGCAATTTTTTTCTTTTATAACACCTGTTTTTTATGCCATAAGAAATCTTTGCGTAATCCAAAGTCACAAAGCTTTTTCTATTTTTTTCTTCTACCTTTCTAGTTTTAGGCCTTTTTTAAAAATATGGTACAAAAGAAAGTACATGTTTGTTTGTTTGTTTGTTTCTTTCTTTCTTTCTTTTCTTTCCTTCCTTCCTTCCTTCCTTCCTTCCTTCCTTCCTTCCTTCCTTCCTTCCTTCTTCTTCTTCTTCTTCTTCTTCTTCTTCTTCTTCTTCTTCTTCTTCTTCTTCTTCTTCTTCTTCCTCTTCTCGCATATGGACATCCAAATTTTCTAGCCCATTTTTTAAAAAAGATTATTCATTCTTAATTGAATTACCTTGTGCTATGGACTGAGTTATATCTCCTCAGAATTCATATGCTGAAGCACTATCTCCCAGGTGGAAGGGTAGGGCCCTCATGAGAGGATTTGTACCCTTATAAGAAGAGATCAGAGAAAGCTTGCATGATCTCTCTCTTCTTCCCCCACTCTCCATTCCTCTCTCACTCTACCACATGATAACTTCATAAAATAACACGCAGAAAAGGAGGAAAGTGATTGAAAATAAATTTTAAGGTTTTTGAATTTTTCTAGTAAAGAGTAGAGATATTTATTATCTTTGGACTTTGGTATACATTTAAATAATATTTTACAAATCATAATGGAAATGTAATCTACAACTCCCCAGCCAGTAGACGGAAAATAGAATTTAAAAATCTCAGTTAATGCAGGCCTGCCTGGGTTGCTCAATTGGTTAAGCTTCATCACACTCTTGGTTTCAGCTCCAACTTACGTGTGTGCTGTCTCTCTCTAAAATAAATAAAACTTTAAAAAATCTCAGTCAATGCAAAAGAATGCAGAAAATTAAAAAGTAGAGGGGCGCTTGGGTGGTTCACTTGGTTAAGCATTGTCTTAGGTAAAGATCTTGGAGTTCCAAGATTGAGCCCTGCATCAGGGTCCTTGCTTCTTCCTCTGCCCCTCACCCCACTTGGGCTCTCTCTCTCGCTCACTCTCTCTCTCTCAAATAATTTTAAAAATATTTAAGAAGATTAAGTAGAAAAAGCAGGATCAATAGAAAGCACAAAATAAGATGGTATTTAAATACATCACTAATCATAATAAAAGTAGATGAACTACTATAGCTAATTGAAAAAAAATTATTGTCCAACTGTGAAAAATTCTAGCTACATGATGCTCATAAGAAAGATACATAAAACAAAAAGATACAGAGAATTTGATGATCATAATAAAATGATAAATCAGGAAAATAATAGCTTCATTAGTACCCAGACAAAATAAGATCAGGTCTCTGAGACATGATTAAAATGTTTATGGGACCTAATCATGAAGCCATTGTTGCTTATTTGATCCTATAGAAAGATTTTAAGAAGGGAAGTGAGCTTGAAACTGTTTAACGAATAAAGTTAAATTTTGTACATCAAAATCCATGATCAGCACCAATATTCTAAAAAGCCCAAAGACCTCTGCTATAAACATGGTAAGCTTTTCTGCTGCTCAATAGACCCATTCTCTACTTTAACTTTAAATGTTACCAACTGTTATATTTGCATAGTATAAAAATGCTAAGGTATAATACTCTTTTCTTTGGAGCTTATATTGAATTAGAAAAGCATGTAATTAAAAAAAATAAATGTATATAATTAAAAGAGGGTGAATTTAAGCAAATTAGGTGATACTATTTCTAGGAAGTTGGATCACCTGAGCTACCTATAAGTGAGGACATTTCCTAAGATCACAGTTGGAAAGACACCAGCGATGATCTAATAAAATTCATCTTTGTATACATAAAGCAGAGGCCAAAAGCATTTAGGTGAAGTCACCTAGTTAGTTAGTGGCAGGGCAAAGACTATATACAGCAGATTCCATAATTTCCTTTCCATTGCAACATGGATCATAATTATTTGAGATTCCAAAGAATAGGTCCTTAACATATTTTCACTGGAAAAAAATGAAATGTCATCTTCTAAATAGACTGCAGATTGTTGCTAGGTGATTAGAGCAAATCTATTTAGTTCATTTAAACAAGAAGTAAGGTTTATACATCTTCACAATAAAGTCATAGAATTAATTTTGTAAGTTTAATATGAATGCTCTTAGTACAACTAAGATTTTTTATAGTGAATATTTCTGATGTACATTTTTTTTCTAAATTTGGATTATAGGAGCATAGATGTGACAATTTCCTTAAAAGAATGTTTTCTCCTGTATTAATAATATCTACAGCTAGCCATAAAAATCGCTGTAGTCATTAATGAAAATTTGAAAAAGATATCAACATTAAGAATTAGATTCTAAATCAGGCCACATATATAATATTTAGGCTGTGTTGATTAATCCAGCAATGAATGAGGTGGCAGTTTATGCTGTGTTATTTTGTGAGTTAGGGTTAGTTTATGAGGGTAAGTTTAAGAATTCTGTGAGAATGTGGACTCTGCTTTTTATTTCCTGTTATAAACACACTTTTATTGAGTGACTACTATGTGGAACAGTATAACTAGTGTGCCTGTGAGCACAGAAAGGAATAAAATCTTGTCCCTACTACCAAGATTATAACTTATATCATGATTTGAACATAAGCAACTGAAGTCTGTAAAATATATATGACATGAAATTTAACAAGTTGGAAGCATCTGCAAGAAATATAATTGACGAATTGAGGAATAAATAAATATCAAATGTTGCTAACCACATAGGTGTTCAAAGGATGGTATTTTATTTTAGTCTACAACAGCCAGGAAAGGTATTATGAATATCTGGATCAAGCTATGAGGAAGGGATAGGAGAAAGCTAACAGGTAAAGAACATAAAATTAATTCAAATCCCATTCTCTTACAAAAAAAAAAAAAAATTCTCTTTTCCTTAGTGCATTATTTCCTGAAGATATAGCATCATAAATTAAGGAGATATTTTATAGGCAACTTTATAATGAAGATTTCCAGTCATTACAATAGTATGGAAAATTAAGTATATTTAAATTATTTCATTCTAGGGGCACGTGGGTGGCTCAGTGGTTGAGCATCTGCCTTCAGCTCAGGTCGTGATCCTGGGATCGAGTTCTGCATCAGGCTCCTCCCTCTGCCTATGTCTCTACTTCTTTCTCTGTGTCTCTCATGAATAAACAAATAAAATCCTTTAAAAAAAAATCATTTCAGGGCAGCCCCGGTGGCGCAGCGGTTTAGCGCCACCTGCAGCCTGGGGTATGATCTTGGAGACCCGTGATCGAGTCCCATGTCGGGTTCCCTGCATGGAGCCTGCTTCTCCCTCTGCCTGTGTCTCTGCTTCTGTCTCTGCCTCTCTCTCTCTCTCTCTGTGTCTCTCATGAATAAATAAATAAAATTTAAAAATTAAAAAAAATAAAAAATAAAAAAATTGTTTCATTCTAAAGATACTATTATTAATTATTCTCTAATTCTCCTTAATTTCTTATTCTTCTCCTATTCTAAATGCTATTATAATACATCCCATATTAAGTTATTTCAGATAAGATTAAGTCAAAAGTTTTTATGTAGGTAAATGAATTATTGAGTTATAGCATAATTATAAACATTATACAAACTATCTGAATATAGAAAAGATAACTCCACATAACAAAGAAAAGAATGTATCTAACTTGTATATATTCAGAATGAGTTTTTGCTAAAAATGATAAAAACATGAAATATCAAAGGTTTAAGCATCATAATCAGTATAGTTACTGTTAAACTGGATCTTATCAGGAATAAAAAAAGTGACTCATATCATTATTCCATGCAAAGCTTTCTAGCAAAACAATTTAAATAAAATAGTGGGCTTGTAATACATAATTTTATTTTTTTTAAATCAATATTTATTATAAATGGTATTGTACTTGTTTACAAAGTCCTCTCTCAAAATAATTTCCTGGGTATCTGTATCATTCATCATTTATGTTAGTAGGTTTTTCCTACTTTATATTTATACAGGGGGAAAAGCACATCTCAGTGCTTTTTAATGTAAGGTCCAATAATGCTTAGATATTGGAGGAAATATGAACAATTTTCCATCTGTTTGCTTTGATCTCAGTTCTGCAAACTGAATATTCCTTTTAATATTAATAGGAATGCATGCTATTTTCTTTATTTTCTACAAACAAAATTAATGAGCCTTTGGGTTCATTATTAGTAATTAATCTTTAAATTACTAGTAATTAATTTTTAAATCACTAGTAATTGATTACTAGTAATTAATTTTTAAATCACTGTTTAAAGTTTTAATTACACACCAATAACATTTCTAAATACAACCACATCACAAGAAGCAATTGGAATTTGGTTAAATTTGAATTGAGATCCTTCTTTTTACATGACCACTATTGCAAAATAGTAGACTACCTAATTAATGTCAGCAGGGATTCGTTTAATCATCAATCATTTCTTCCAACTGAATATTCCTTAATATATCTTTAACAATTTCATTCAAACAAATAGTATTATACAGAGAGAATATAATGACTTCGTAGAAGTCACTATACTAGATTACACATCCAACAACTACAGATTACTCTTCATAAAATGTAAATGTGAATAAAATTGGTTTTAGTAAGTACCAAATATGAGATCTTGCTAATTCAAGCCCTACTTGTTCCAGCCTACATGAATTTATTATAAACCATAATGTCTAGAATACCAGAATACCATGTAAATATGTGACTGAATTGCTTGAAAGTCAGAAAAGATGTTTTTTTCCCCCTTACATAGGACTATGATGTGGTGACACAATCCTGACCAATGAAGACTCTGGGCTACAGAGCATGAATGAAATTATGGATCAGAATGCCTGCATGCCATATTGTTTTGTTATAAACATAAAGCTTATCTAAAGCTTCCTAGGATATTTTGTTTCATACTTCTTTTTGAATATTTGCCATCAATGACCTAAACCCCAAGTAAGCAGAAAGCAATCCTCTCAGCTTCCAAGGAATGTGCTCTCGAACATAAGCCTGACTTTTCCATTTTGGAAGACAAAATTCAGGGGATGTTCAATTCAGATAGGAAGAACAGGAATTCACTTTAGATGAGCTCTTATTAAACTTCTAATGTAACCCAAAATAATATTACACAGCATAAAATAGGCTACTATATCCACTGAGTTTGTACGGGGATCCTCTTGCTTGCAAGAAATCAGATGCATGTGCAAAAAGTGAATTTTGAAAAGATGTGATCTCTTATATTGTGTGCCATAGAAATTGAAAAGTCAGTCCTCCATAAGTCACATCTTCTCGATAGTCTTCTATATAGACAAATTACTGTCCTCTTAAAGTACATTTTTAAATAATATAAATCACTGTGTAAAACTTGAAACCACAGAGAAAACCCATAGTTTAAAAGAAAAAAAACTGGATTCACTTTTATTTATACCTGAAATCCAACAACTACCTTCTTCTTCCTGAACTATACCACTCAGCCCAAGCCACCACCATCTCCTACCTGGACTCCTGTAGTCACTTTCTCACTGGTGTTTATATCTCTGTTTTCCACGTCATTTGCCAAACAAACCTAATTGTGTCATACTCCTGCCCTGTCAAAAAGTTTCCAATGGCTTCCCATCACACGGAATAAAATCCAAATTGCTTACTGTGAACCAACAAGCCCTTACATCCAAGATTCCCAGGCTTGGCACTCTAGATAGGATGAGCCAGAAAAATTCTTAGTCATGAATTAGAATGTTTATTAACATCCCTGGCTCCCATTCACTAGATGTCAATAGCATCCCTTCCACAGTTTGACAACCAAAAATGTCACCAAGCATTGCTAAATATCTCCAGGGTGGCTGTGGGGGCACAAAATTGCCCCCTCCGGGAATCACTGCTTTACAGGATCTGTTTCCTCACAACACCTTCAGTCTCAACTCCTCTTGTTCATTATACCTCATCACACTAGCCTCTTCCATGTTCTTTCAACATACCATGAGTCCTCTTGACTCTGGCCCTTTTCCGTACTTGGCTATCCTCTGCATGGAATGTTCTTTGCATTCTGTGTTCCCATTTAAATATTCTATCTAAAATAACTCCTCTTGTCACCCTCTACCCCTTAGCATACCTTTCTTCACAGCACTATCTGTTCCCTGGTTTTAAAATCTATCTCACGGTATACTTGATTTTTATCTATCTTCTGGACTTCACTGTAAATTCCATGGAGGCAGAGACTTTAAATATCTTGTTCAACACTGTCTTATTAATTCTTAAAATAGTTTCTGTCTATATTCTCAATAGGTGCTTGGTAAACATATATTAACTAAATGGACAGTGCGAAGTTTGGTAGTAGTCCCCTTTATAATACTATTAAAAAATAAGTTATTCTTTTTCTCATTTTTGACAATAGCATCATATAGTATCTTGAATTAAAAAGGAGTTTATATCTTCAGACAACACAGTCATTTTACAGATAAGAAATTTGAGACTTGGAGAGGTTACTTTGTTAAAAGTAAATTGCCTTAGTTTGTGTTAATTGATCTTTAAAAATCAAAATGGTGAGTACCAAATTTGAAGGCTTCTCTCTATAGTCTTCCTCATGGGCATTTCATCCACATTGCTGGAAGCTTCATTTACAAACTAATTTTTTTAAAGATTTTATTTGTTTATTCATGACAGACAGACAGAGAGACAGAGACAGAAGCAGGCTCCATGCAGGGAGCCCGATGTGGGACTCGATCCCAGGTCTCCAGGATCAGGCCCTGGCTGAAGGTGGCGCTAAACCACTGAGCCACCAGGGCTGCCCTACAAATTAATTTTTAAGAGAATTTGAACCAAACCTAAGTATAGGTATTGAGTATTAGATACTTATTTAAGGAGGCCATCAGTTGACATCTTGATAAGGGAAGAGCATTTTGTCTTAGATTTTTAGATAGGAAATTCCCACAACATACCAGATAGGGGAAAAAATCGATGGCTTATAGTTAATAGAAATGAAATTAACTTATGATCAAAGCTAAAATAATTCAAAATATTATATAAAGGATAGAATTAGATCACCGGCATCAGCACTATCTGAATGGATTAATTTCATGGGCACTGTAGACTAATTTGAACAAAGTGTATTCAGGAAGATTAAAAAGTTAACGGATGGCAAAGCCTCTGACCTCAAGAAACATAATATAGAGCAAAAGATGATGTACATAGAAGTTAAAACACAAAGCAGAATGCCATAAATGATGGATGTGAGATCAAGTGATAATGATAATCGAGTACTATTTACTGAGTACTTATCGTGGTCCAGGTAGTATAGTAAATGACAATAATTTAGGCTTTGTCAAACCAAGAAAATAGCAAAGGATATGAACCCACAAAGCCTGTGCACTTAATGACTATGATATCTTCCTTTAAAAAAAGATTAATTCTGGGGCAGCCTGGTGGCTTAGCGGTTTAGCGCCGCCTTTAGCCCAGGGTGTGATCCTGGAGACCGAAGATCAAGTCCCACATCGGGCTCCCTGCATGAAGCCCGCTTCTCCCTCTGCCTGTGTCTCTGCCTCACTCTCTGTCTCTCATGAATAAATAAATAAAATCTTAAAAATAATGATTAATTCTGACTGAGTTGATCCTGTTCTAGAAATCAGAAAAATATAAATATGGGCATGAGTGGTACAAAATGTGACCAGAAATATGCAGATGATAAAATATATCAAGGATTCATGTTAGAAAAACCCTGAATTCCCTGGGTTAGGCTGGAATGCAGTTTAGTGGAAGTTAGCAAATGTACATTATAAGCTGGGGATGGACTTATTGTAGAGAAACTTAAATATCAATCTATGAAGTATCTACCCTATGTTGGAGGCAAAGGGGGAACATTTGAAAGGTGTTAATAAAAAGTGACAAGATCTTGTCATACATAATTATCTTCATAGGACTAGCAGCCCAGAGCAAAATGGATGCAGTTGAATGTTGAGCTGTCACTGAAAACTGTTCTTCCACTTCCAGATATATTCAAATCCATGAATCTCTACTATAGTAGAGCCCTTGCTTCCTACACATACCAAGTTCCTATTGATTATAGAGATAATATTTTGGTGTACATGGTGTGTGGCCACTTCACCCTTGGGGTAATGGTTCTTATTGAGACGTAACTGCATTCATCTCACCCGCTTGTTTTGGGGGCTTGCTATATAGACAGATCACTAGGGAAGCACAACATTTAAGTACTGCAGCTTCACAGCTCTAGTGCATCTTAGGTTAAATGGCTATTCGCCAGTGAAAGTGAGTCCAAGAGAAGCATATGTTCTCTCTTAAGCACCAGAACCACATAATTACCATAATCTTTATACCTTCTGATTGGATTTCTATCTCATTCTAATAAAAGCAATCCTGTTTTACCCTTATCAAAAATCATCCCACTTAGATAATAAATGCTTATAATTATATCCTCTTCATGATTACAAAGTATCACTTTGATTAGATGAAACAGGCTTACCATGGAAACCACTACATCCACCTGAACCTACTTTGTTGTTTACTGCTAGTTATATACCAAATTTTGTAATCTGCTTTGAAGTTGCATAACTATTACTAACAGCTTTCCCTTTCACAAATAATCAGAATGATCACGATACTTTAAAAAAATCAAGTTTTGGAGCTTGGTATTCTCAAATCAAAATTTCGTATGATTCCTTTGTCATATGGGTTCTATCTTCAGCACCGTAATATTATTAATCTTTAAGTCATAGCCAAGTATGTGATTACCCTGTAAATTTATTTTGGATGGGAAACTAGGATTAGAAAGGTTTATTACTTTTCATTCTATTTTTAAAAACCATCCTACCATGTCTTCCCCATAAGAGAAAAAAAAAAGTGTAGAAAAAAGGCTGAATACATTTATTTCCTCCAAATTTTTAATTACAATACATTTTGTCTCGGTAGTTGCTTCTAATAGACATTTAGAGAAATATACAGCCAATCTTGAAAGGAAGGAAAGATATTGCAGACTTGGTAATATCTAAAACTAACAGATGAATCAGTTAGCAAAAAGAAGGTTAGGAAAAGGCATTTCAGGCAAAAGGGAAGCACATTCAAAGGCAGAAAATGAGACATCAGAAAGTGCCTCATAGGTAAATACTGGAAGAACCCTAAGTTCTGTGGTTTGGCTAGCATGTGGGTGTGACACTAAGTATGGTATCATATTCCAAAGACAGATATCCTCGCATCCAACACAATCCAGATTGATATTTGTCAGAGTGATATTTTTTAAGTTGGCAAGGGATGGAACTATACTAAAAGAATTTATAAATTCATATTTCTTTTTCTTTAGAGAGAGAGAGTGACTGCAAGTACAGGAGGGGCAGAGGGAGAGTGTGAGAGAGAATCTTAAGCAGGCTCTACACCTAGTGCAGAGACACACCCAGGGCTTGATGTCACAATCCTGAGATCATGACCTCAGCCAAAATCAAAAGGCAGACCAACTGAGCCACCCAGGCACCCCTCATACATTCATTTCTTAATCATATCATTGTATTACGAAGCACATAATGCTCAACTAATTCAATTTCTTGAGATAAGAAGTCATTCTCTTTGGGTAGACGCTCAAAATTTGAAGCTCTGGTAAATCTTTTCTAAACCATATTCATATAACAGCGTTTAGAATTCCCAGTTAAGCTTCTTTACATTGGAGTAAAAACTTTAAAAATCATATTTCAAAATCTGAATAAAAAAGCATTCTAGACTTTCACAAATTTTTCCCAGGCATTTATAGTTGTCTGATCATATGTGACCGCTGTTTTAAAAAAGAAAACTCATTGTACATTAGTCTTTCAAGACACTTGACTCTTTCTTTCTTATTCATATTTCATCAATTCATATAATAATTAAAGTAAATGTGGACCATAATAGGCAAAACTAGCATAAATATGTTTGGAAATAACTACAGCTGATTTTTTTTTTCTTTAGGCTGTCCGTTTTAGCAGGTGGGAACAAGAGTACATAGTATTACTAGTGTGTAACCTTTCAGCTGTGAACATGCTGGGTCATAACCTCAGACAAATGTTTTACAGAAGCAATGAAGAGCTTGAGTGAGCCAACGTGGTCCAGGAGAAGGATTCATTTACAAGAGCGTCTGTGTAGTTCAGTGTGATAGAAGTCAGAAGAATGCAATGCCAATGGAAACTGAGGTTGGTGAAGGAAAGCCGGATAAGTTGGCGAATTAGGCACTAAAATCAGGGAGCTTCTCTGGAAAGGCAGCAGGAGCAGGACTTCAGAACATGGACTCTGGAGCTAGTCTGTCTGGGTTTGAATGCTGTGTTTCCACTCATTAGCCATATTACCTCGGGCAAGATGCTTAACCTTTTGTTAATGATTCACAATTTAGTTTCCACAATTAAAAAAAAAAAAGGTTGTTATTCATGAAATGTTGTTGGGATTAGATGAGTTAATATTGTCAGGATTGTCAGGTGTGTGCTGAGAACAGTGCCTGGTCAAAACAGGTACTCACCCAACATCAACTTTATTATTATAGAAAAGTGATGACTACTAACAGTTTCTAGATTTACTGTCTCAGGACACAGTCATGACTTAATATATGTAAAATACTTTGAATGGTACTGGCATATGTTACAATTTTTATATTAATGTGTTGTTGTTGTTGCTATGGGTCATTTAAAGTTTTTAAATGATAGAGTGGTTAGATTTGTATTTCAGAAGAACCACCATGTCAATAGTGAGAGAGAGGGACTGTCGGGTGGGTGGGGGCCAAACCCCAAAGTGAGAGAATGCTTAGTAGGTTGTTGGTGCTGAACATGGACATTCCTAGAATGGAGAGGTAGAAGACATAACAGTCAAGACAGTCCTGTGGCAGAACTGACAGTAGTCACTTCTTGACTGGATGTGGCTCATGAGGGAGAGGCAGGGAGGTGAACACATTGACCATGTATGCTGTTTTCTAGGCAGCTGTACTCAAACATCGCCTATCTTTTGGTTTATGGGTATACTCAGGAAAGTAGTAAGAAAGTCAAAGCAGATTCTTGCTAAGAAATTCAGAAAATCGGCTATGGAAGGAGAAAAAAGCTTTATCTTTACAAACAGTATCTCTGCATTCGCAACCTCAGGGTCCAGAGTGAACTGACCCCTTTCTTATTAAGCCATCAAACTTCTCTCTCTCCTTCAGAATTATTTATAGTTTAGTATCACTAAACCATGCAGGCATTCCTTGAAGATCTAGGCATAAGAAGTCTTGTGGAATAATTCTTTGAACATCTTGCCTTTAATATGAACTTGCTGGATAACTGATTTAGTGTTCACTCTACTGAGAAAACTCTGTACAACAAAGTAGAGTAGTAAAAGCATTATGCTCCCTCTATTGAAATGTACCAGGCTTTGAGGATGTTTCAGATATTTCTGTGTATATTCTTCCCAGGAATCAGACAAATATTGGTGCTTAAATTGTATTTAAGGTTTCCAAAACCACATGGAGGAAGGTACTCTATCCTTAAAAAAACTGTCAACATACCCTCTTTATTGTGGAAAATACAAAAATTAATATTTGGCTAGATAGGCAATTATGTAACAAGCAAAGCCCTGTTTTCAACTATTTATGCTTAGAAGTCTTTTCACATGTAATTGGATTTTTTTTTTTTTTGGTATATTAGAGGGTTTAGAGAACAGGGATAACAATGTTATAGAAAACTGTATCTATGGAGTAGTAAAATAACGGGGTTCACAAGTGAAATTTAAATTCTCACTTCATTTATTATACATTTACTGAGTACCTTGTAGATACTGGGATACAAAAATGAGCAAAAATTAGATACAGTCCATCTTTTCAAAGAACTTCAATTCTCGTGGGAAAGATGGACATTAATCAAGTCATCACCCAACAATGTGTTAAGAACTTAGCTGTCCTATGAACTATGTGAAAGGTACCCGAAGCCACAAATATTTCTAACAGAGGAATGTGACCTAGCCTGGGAGAGTGAAGAGGACTATGTAGGGAAGGGACATTTCAGGTTAGATTGAGAACATACACGAAAGTCCTGTGTCCAGAGGAAATCCTGGGGACTTGAGTAACTCAAAGAAAGAGTAGTGGGAAGGCAAGGAGAGTTGGGGAGTAGTACGAAATGAGGGAGAAGTTGTGAGCAGTAACCAAACCGTGGTGCACTTTGCTGGCAGAATTAAGAATATTAATGCAGTGATTTTGTTTATTCAGCTGGTTAGGTGCCTAAATAAATAGTTTAGTCAAGGTAGATGAGATAATTGCATATTCAGTCCGAAGAAAAATGAGTCCATTTTATATAGAAATTCACTTATTGACGGCCCTAAAAGAAGTACCTTATGAGGCATGATAGGGTGTAATGAGGTTATACGACTTTCACCTAAAGGTTCTCGAACAAACTTCCAGTGCATTAATGGCCAGAGTACAATGCCATGAAATTACTCTAGTTCTGCAGCCCAGGAAACAGGCTTATACTAAAGCAAAATTTTGAAGAAGGAAACATTCATTTCTAGAGCTTTTTATTTTGGTGAACTTCCTTCTCTTTCAGAGGCTACTCTCTGGGTGTTACAGGAACTGTCCCAGCCTCTGTGCCTTCTTGAACTCCCCTCTACCCTGATGCAGTCTACAATAGCAACCTCCTGCTCCATTCATCCTTCTCCATCCTCTATCTGCAGACACTCAGAGATTATAAATTCCACCTACCATTCCCACTGTTCAGAAAGCTATATCTGCATTCCTCAGGGGAAGAGAAGAGTACAGAAGATTCTTACCGTCATGAGTTAGGAGAAGAAGCCTAGTATTCAAGAAAAAATGGCAGTGTTAAGGAAGAGTGGTACTTCCTTGGGAGCACCAAGGAAGGAGATACTAATGTGGATCAAAGTTGATTAGGTGAACTTTTAAGCATGGAAGTTAAGCCTTTGGCTTAGAGGAGAATGGACAGGTTAGGTGATTCTAGAGTATACAACACCCTGGCATCCGGCCTGAAAATACAGACTAAAGGAACAAGGCATGATAGACCTGGGGTGAAGCATGAAATATTAGAGCTGGTTTAAAAATTAGCATGACTGCAACAGAACATCCAGAGGAGAGTAGCGATAAAAACAAAACAAGGACAGCAAGTTCTCAATGGCTCTTAACACTACAGTGAGGAGTTTGGTCTTTCCCCTGTTGCTATCTGAGATCTACCGAGAATCTGCAGGCTGCAGAGTAACTTGATGAGAGTTGTACTTTAATAAACTATTACAATGAATCTTTGTAGGGTTTATCCACTCATTCAACATATATTTACTTAGTTCCTATAATGCCCCCAACCCAGAGCTAGGTGCCCCAAGAGTAGACCATAAACCAGTAGGGGGATATTCATTATTACAAATGCTGAAAAGTTTGATGTGAGACAACAACATTGTGAAAAGAAGTAGCCCCAAGACTTTGCCATTTTTATCATAGATTAATTGTTGAGCTGAGAAAAGGGCGTCAGAGCTGACTCCATAGTTTGAAGTCTGTGAGATGAGGAGACTGTTATATCAAGCAGAAGACTGGGTCACATTTGGGGGAAAGGTGATGAATCTCATCTATCAAATTTGCTTCAGGTGATGAGTGACTTCATCAAGTGGAGACATCCTCCTGACAAATGGAGCTCATGATAATCTTATCTTCTCACTCATTATTTTTGGTTGGCAATACATAATTCTAGTAGTTTGGACACATAATATTAATACCTAGTCACTGAAGATGATATTTTTTTTGATTCAGGAGAAGCTTTTATTTCAACATTCTCCCTGCAGGCTCATGTTAATGAGATTTAATATAGAAGGTACCAAATGGGAGATGGCAGGATGTGTGAAAATCAAAGGTATTTAAGAAAAAACACTATAATTTACTCTTAAGTATATGTGAAGCATGTTTATGTGTTTATGAATATACATAACCACTTATATATACATAAATATATGTGTCTGTATATATACGTATACATATTTTTATATATATAAACATGTGTCTGTGTGTATGTGTGTGTATTAGCCATTTCTTCAAGACACCACTCAAATAAACCATCAATAATTCTGCATATATAAAAGGAATTTTTGAATGCTTTTTACTGAAGACAAGGCATAAATATGAGCAATTAGAAATTAAAATTAGAATATACACACAGCCACAGGACAGGAAATTACACAACCACCAAGTACACACTTCTTCACAACCATTTACCTAAGCTATCGTGTATGGTAAGAAGTTTAAATCTAAAAGACAGAAGTTATAAAAATGCATGAATTCAAATTCAGCTCACAAAAGTAAAATTAAAAATACATTACAAAATGTAAATCAAAAAGCATTAATTTATGCTAAAATTACCTTTCCCTCCAAGGGTTTTTAAGCATTCTGCAAACTTGATTTTAGCAGTGAAGGTCTAATTTCTATTATGTGGATATTATTCTATCTTCATGGACACAAAAACAGAAGAATAAAGAATCAATGACTTGTCCTTGTTTAGACAGTACATCAGAAACTGTACAAATAGGGAGATTTATATGTGAGAAATAAGTACCCCTATTACACCAAGTTGACTAAAAGAGGCTGAAAGGGGAGTTTTGAAAAAATCCTCTGGGGGGTCAGGAATTAAAGGCATGCCACTGTACAGAATTGCATATGTTTTTATTTCTCCATCTTGACAACAATATTCCTATTCTCTATTCCTGGAAATGCATGCAAAAATATTTTCTCTACCTTAACCCACACTTATCAAGGAAGGAAGAGACAATTATTACTGCTACTACTTGTCTAATCCTTCAAATTCTTTTCAACATTTCCCAGAAAATTCATGTATTTATTTCAGGTACTTGATGGGATAGTAAATATGTATCAAAATAATTTCTGCTACTGAAATCACAGTAAATGCACTTAGAAATTTCTCCTCTTGGGAGGGGGAAGGGGTTCCTAGGAGGCTTTCTATGGTACATGCAATGTTAACCATAGTGGTTAGGCATCCATACCCCAAAACATAAGTCTAGCCTTCACAGATATACACTCCTTTCCAGTATCCAGTTAAATGCAAGAAATAAATATACAAACAAATCAAAGATAAAAATTCTCAAGTACACTATACATGAGAGGGGGTAAAATCATTTATCCCTCCCCCACCTTTTTTTTTAACATGCAATTTGGCTGAAACTACTAGATTTTAAAAAGTGTGAATCTCTAAGCCCAGCAAATTTGAGACTCCATACAGCAGAAGCAATCGTAAAGCTTGTATGAACATGAGCACTGCAACATTATTTGTAATAGCAGGAAAATTATAAACAATATGCATTCAACAATGAATAAATGGCTTAAAATTTATAAGACATTTAAACTGAGGAATGCTGGGCACAGATGACAAATAATGAACTAGATTTTTTTTTTTAAGATTTTATTTACTTATTCATGAGAGACACACAGAGAGAGGCAGAGACACAGGCAGAGGGAGAAGCAGGCTCCAGCAGGGAACCTGAGGTGGGACTCGATCCCAGGACCCCGGGATCACAACCCAAGACAAAGGCAGACACTCAACCACTGAGCCACACAGGTGCCCTGCAAATTAGACTGTGATGACATAGACAATGTTCATGATAGATCTCAGACTAGAAATATAAAGTTAGAGAAAATCCAAATTTTGGATTTTAAAAAAAGTCAAATACATTCAGGGATGTACAAATACGGTTCTATGAGCATTAAAAATTATTGGAAAAGACATTTAAATGTTAAGATTGCTCACCTCATGTGAGTAGGATACTTTTTTTTAAGTTAGAGAAACTCTTATCTCTATTTTATACAATTCAGTATTTGGGTTTTGTTTTGTTTTGTTTTAATGTCATGTGAAAACAAGAAAGCAAGCAAAAGTTTGACTAAATGCCAGAGAGTTTCTGGGAAGCAGTTGCTATTTGCTCCTTAAAAATCAAAGTTTACAACCTATATAAAATTGAGGTAGCTACCTCTTCTCTGCCCTGCTGTCCCAGCATCCCATGAGAACCTGCTCCTTTCCATCCATCCAGGGACGACATATCCTAGGAGACAGCAATGACAGGGAGGACAGACATGGCTAGAGAGGGACTAGAGAGTGGCAAATGAATTTGGGAAGGTTGAGATTATCTCGTGGTAAAAATATGTGAGTGAAGAAGAGTTAGAAAAAAAAAAAAAACTGGGGGCAGTAAAGTTGGGTAGTTGTGGTTTTTGATGTGATGTCAAAGAAATCCAAAGTCTGACTAAGGACTGCTTGGTAACATGCAGTCTTCCTTAGGGATGGAGAAGGAAGTAGGGAGGGACAGATGTCTCACCTGCAACAGGAAGGTCCTGGTAAGATTAATAACCACTGGGTATTGGACAATAGGTGAGACCTATGCATATACCCTGTCCTTCCACTTATTTTTTAAAAGTTTTTTTAAAACTTTTAAAGGCAAAGGCAGAGGGAGAGGCAGGCTCCCTGCAGGGAGCCTGATGCAGGACTCGATCCCAGGACCCCGGGATTGTGACCTGAGCAGAAGGCAGACGCTTAATCACTGAGCCACCCAGGCATCCCACCCTTCCACTTTAGATCTGACAATGAGATTGCATCAATACTGGAGGGCCAAGAATAATCTTGCTGGACAAATATCAAACAGAACTAAGTTTTACCTTCCTCAAAAAACCACCAAACAAAGTTGCATCAGTGAAAATATTCTGTTAATTAAGAGAGGAAAGCATATCTCTGAGTAGGATTTAGAAAAGCTTTAAGGGTGAAAAGTTTAATAATACACTGGAAGCTATTTACTAGTGAAAATCATACATCTCTTAAAGCATTCCTAACACATAGGCTGAGGAGTGAATTAAAAAGACTAGTAAGGCATTTCTTAGCCAGTGAGAGGTTAATTGTTTAACATGGCCAAGAGTTTTTACATTCTGCCAACTAAAAAAATGTTTATGAAAAGGCTAACATCACAGACAATGCCTCTAGCACTCGATTACTTTATGGACGTATGACGTTGCTATAAGTTAATCAACTGCAAAAGAAATCAGAATTAGAAATCAGTGTCTTGGCCATATACAGATTTAGGACATTGCAGTGATGATGATGATACTGGTGGATGAAATGAAGACTTTGTAGCATAAGTTACCTCTGTTTGAATGCTTGTATAGCAATCAAGAGTCTCCTTTCTTAGAAATGGCGGTTCTTTGAAGCAGAATCATATGTATTCCAAACAAAAATTTTAATATTCTCTCTCCTCTTGTTGTTCCAAAAGATATAGAGGAAATACATCTGGCGCCTCTATATCTTCCATCTCTTTTGCACTAGGACAGCATGAATAGGCCATTCCACTATTATGTACAGAAGGTGGGTCCCCATTGGGATAGGAAACTTACAACAGAGAGTAAAAGTGAATCCTTAAAGATGTGACAAGCCGATTCAAGTTTCTGTTCTCAGGTGGGATTAAAATCCT
This sequence comes from Canis lupus baileyi, assembly GCF_048164855.1. Lineage (NCBI taxonomy): Eukaryota > Metazoa > Chordata > Mammalia > Carnivora > Canidae > Canis > Canis lupus. Next base: position 10,155,254 of record NC_132855.1, on the reverse strand, counting down.
CATCAGTGTATCCTTTTTTTTTTTTCTTTAAACCTCCGACTCCATTTCCTTCCCTATTCCCTGCACAAACATACATATAGCGCCAAAGAGTGGCAGGAAAACCAAACAATTTATTGGCAAAAAAAATAATATTTATGCCTATTTTATTACCACCAATTTGATAATTTTATATTTTGTAGGTTGCCAGTAAACTTTCACTATGTGAGTATCACTATGTGTGATACTGATATAAAACAAAATGCCAATTAATGCTTCCATGTTTGCAGTATGACGGTTTGCAGTACATTAACGGTTCTCAAGGATACCTTCTGTATTATCAAATGAATCATCTGTATTATTAAATGAATCATCCTGAAATAAGCAAAAAAAGAAAAAAAAAACACACATTTTAATTGGATTGGTTGGTGTCCCCTCCATCCCAAAAGATAAGCCTGCATTGTAATTCCGGTCATCTCTAATCCCCAAATGGGGCCTTATTGGGGAAAAGGGTCTTTGCAGATGTAATTCAGTTAAGGATCTTGAGATGAGATTATCCTCCGTGATCTGGGCAGGCCCTAAATCCAGTGACAAGTCATTATAAGAGACACACAGAGGAACAAGGAGGTGGAGATTAAATCCATACAGACAGGGATCCCTGGGTGGCGCAGCCATTTAGCGCCTGCCTTCAGCCCAGGGCTGGTCCTGGATCCCGGGATCGAGTCCCACGTCGGGCTCCCAGCATGGAGCCTGCTTCTCCCTCTGCCTGTGTCTCTGCCTCTCTCTCTCTCTCTGTGTCTTTCATGAATGAATGAATAAATAAATAAAATCTTTAAATCAATACAGACAGCCTAGAGCCTAGGAACATGTCAACAACCAGAAGTGGAAGAAGCAAAGCGCAGAGTACCACCCTATAAACAGACTTCTGGCTTCAAGAAATGGGAAAGAAGACATTTCTATTGTTTTAAGCCTCCAAGATTGTGGTAATTTGTTCTGGCAGCCCTTGGAAATGAATGCATTTTTTTCTTTTCACGCCCCTCCATTCATTCAAAGGTTATAAATAATGATAATCATGCTCACTGAGCACTAGCTGCATGTCAGAAATAGTGGTAAGTTTTTTACATTCCTTGTCTCATTTAACCTTTCTAACTGTCCTGTGAAGATGACATTATTAGCTCATATTAGCGATGAAGAACTGAGAATCCAAGTCAGTCTGATCCCAGGCCATGCTCTTCCATTAAAAATACCAGAGAAGAAGGACAAGCAGAAAGTAAATGAATACTTTTCTGCTTGCATACGTGTTTATAGAGTCTCTGGAAGGAGGGGGATGAAGAGGGAGGTGAAAGACAAGGTAAGACAGTATCTTGCATTCCATCCCATTTTTAAAAATATCTGAGGCATGTTAAAGTAGTATATACTTTTAAAAATTAATAATGAAATTCCCTTTCACTATTATTTATATTCCCCAAATGAATGAGAACATATAATGTTTGTCCTTCTCCGATTGACTCATTTCACTCAGCATGAGACCCTCCAGTTCCATCCTCGTTGAAGCAAATGGTGGGTATTTGTCATTTCTAATGGCTGAGGAATAAAGGGAATAGAAGGGAAGGGAGAAGAAATGTGTGGGAAATATCAGAAAGGGAGACAGAACATAAAGACTCCTAACTCTGGGAAACGAACTAGGGGTGGTGGAAGGGGAGGAGGGCGGGGGGTGGGGGTGAATGGGTGACAGGCACTGAGGGGGGCACTTGACAGGATGAGCACTGGGTGTTATTCTGTATGTTGGCAAATTGAACACCAATAAAAAATAAATTTATTTTTTAAAAAAATTAATAACGAAAGAAAAGTGCAGTTGCCAAGCAAAAGAAAAAAATATTAAATCTCTAAATGAATCACCAGAAATGAGTGAAAATAAAAAATATATAAGCAAAATGAACAATTTTCAGAATCTAACTGAGAAAACAGGGAGATGCACCAAGAAAGTATTAATGATCACTAGTGATCATAGTAATAAAAGTGATCACTAGAATGCTGCTGTCCTTTTTGTTGTTATTTAAATAAAAGTCAAGCCTCTTCTACCTACGTCCCACCTTCTGCTCCACTCCTAGGCATCTACCATGTCCCCGACGAGAGGCCACCAGCGAGCAACAGGAGCTAAATATGCCAGTGTTAGGTGTGCAAGTCTCTCTCGCAGGCATTTCTCTTCTGTTTGCTCTAGTTCTTACAAGGTTACTAATGTGGCCTGAGAGACAGGAGAAATTGGGTGTCTCAAAACACAGATTATGAAATTATTATCAAGGGAGTTATAAGTCTGTGTTCTCTGGATGTCATTTAAGAAAATGGAGATTTTTGGGCCTGAGCGATTTGCATTTAGACTTAGAATTCAGAGAAGGAAATGTTTATGGCCTCTGATGGTTACTCCTGAACCTACAGCTCTAGAATGTTGGTGCCTTTCACCATGATCCTCCGATCTAAGATGTGGGAGCTACAAAGATACCAGCGAAATCGGATCCTTACTTTTATTTCCCTCTTCCTGGGATTCTTTCTTACTAAGCCACTCCTCTTTTCATTAAAAAGGAATTTCTCTAATAATTTTCAAAAAAACAAGAAAATATTTATCAAAGTAGTGACTCAAGCTTTTGATTATTATCAATTAGCATTTTATCAAATCTTTACAACTACTCAATATGCCAGTCGAAGTCAGTGCTTCATCCTTCCCAGAGACACATGAAAACCCCCAAAGATAATTGAGTAGATTAGAGTGAACACCAATAAAATCTAGGTCAAACTTAATAATCTTCAAACAGCAGCACCCACACTGCATACTAAACGCACCAACCATGGTACAGGATGCTTCGATGAAGTCAAAGCCAGTCCAGGGCTGTTTGAGGATGATCCATTTCCATATGCTGACTTCTGCCTGACTTTCTCTTTTCATTATATTTTCTTTCAAATGGTATTTTTCCCCTTTTACTTTCAATAGCATGTTCAAAATGACAAACTGATAACTGGCAATTAATTTTTGATTGATTTGCCCTCTTGGGACTCATTGAAATGAGCCATAAGAGACAGAAACTGGCCCAGGTAGAAATTGTGAGATATGTTCGTCTCACCTATACCCTCAAGTAACCAGGATTTCAGTATTAGAAACCACAGATGGAACTTTAAAAGAACAAACTGACAAATGTATTGAGACTATGCCACCCAAGGCTTTTCTCATAGAGGCCCCACTTGTTTTCAGGATCATTTAAATTTAATTCTATATAGCAGTGAGGGCATATTTCAAGCACCCTCAAGTTGGCAAGGGCTTCAGAGAAGTGTTTTCCTCATGGCTTGTTCCTCACTTGAACTCTGGGGAGGACACTGAACCAAAGGTGCTCTTACAAAAAAGGTTTTACACTGTACATGTTCTGCTCCCCCCCTTACCCCCTCCCACGCCAAACAAATTCACTGATTCCTTGAAAAAAAAAAAAAACTTCTCCAAGTACCTATTGTGAATTAAGGCGTGAGGGAAGATAAACAATAAATAGGTATCTGCCTTGAGGGGTTGGCACCCGAGTTAGGAACGCACTGAGATTTGTTAAGTGCCATAGGCGGTGGTGATGTGGGAAACACGGGGGCGGGGGGGGGAGTTCATTTATTCTGGAGGGATCAGAAACATCTCACAGATATCTCTGAGGTAGAAAAGCCATCGAAGACCTATTCTTTTAAAGGTTTTGGAAGTAACTTGGCTTTTTGCTTCTTTCAGTTGGAGTATCTCATAATTTACCCTGCATTATTGAGGTTCTTGCTAGGCGTCAGGTAAATCTGAAAGTCTGAATGCTGGAAATTGATTACATGTGATCCTATACTTTTGAAGTCGCATTTTCATATTTGATGGGCATTCCTAAGCTTCTAGCTCTCCTATACCTAGGCTTTTTAAAAAGACTTTGTCATTACAGGGTATATCCCATTCATTTAGTTTATATTCGTGTCACCCCTTTCCCCCAATAACTAGTCTGAGGTTTTTGTCAAAAAAGTAGTTTGAGATACTTATAGACTTAGAGAGTTACAAAAATAGTAGGGAGGGTACCCATATACGTTTCACCCAGATTTCCCTAATGTTAATATCTTATGTAACCAAATATAAGAAATTAGCATTGGTCTAATACTATTGACTAAATTGCAAACCTGATTTAGATTTCAACAGTTCTACTGATGTCCTTTTCCTTCTTCAACACCTTGACTTTTTCTTTTAACTATTTTTTTATATATAGTTTAGTAAATGACCAGTTATATGAGTGAGAAAAAGGAACAGGGATTAGAATTGCCAGCTTCCTCAATGAAACATTCATAGTTAAGAATATTTCTTCTTTTATCCTTTGAAACAAACGTAAGCTTTGTTCAAAGAGATAAGCTTTGATCAATGTCATTTTATATCCACTCATTGTATAATCTTGGCTGAACTGGGATACATGATAAATGCACAAAAATACATTTTCACAATTCCATTCTCTACCAACAGGAGATGGTTCCGTATGCTAGGGATAGGAGTTTTGGTCCCGTAGGGTGAGGTTTCACAAGAAAGTAGCATCTGAAAGTTCTATGTTTCAGCAGGAGAGTGGCAGTTGCCGACACCCACATCAAGATTCTCATCTGCTGGAAGCCAGAGCTCCTCCACTGCCTAACGTCAAAGCAAGAAGTGACTTGTTATCAGAATCTCTGTACATCCCTCATTTTTCCTCTGCATTATTTCTTATCCAATTGCCCAAGAGAACCCATGGTGGGTGCTTTGTTTCATATCATTCCTTCTTTGAAGGGTTTTGTTTTAAACCCTTCAACATTATTTAAACAAAATAATGAAAGGAAACCAGGCCAGGGATGAAATACCTGAGATGATCCCCTCATGTTTGTTTCTTCTTCCATTCTCCTTTTCAGATTGGTAGCATTTGCTGGGATCACATTATATTTTCATTCATTCAGTAATGTGAAAGCTTGGATCTTGGAATAACAAATGTGCTCAACTACCCATGGTACACCACAAGGAACATTATTTTGACATATATATGAAAACTGGGAGTAAAAATTGCTCTGGCACAAGGAGGATACTCCATCTCTCCTAGAAGTTAACAGTAGACTACTTTGATATAACTGATCAGGGAGTTGCTTTTTTATATTCTCCAGAGTCCCTGGCATTCATCAGAAATTATCTCTTCTTGCAGTGTCATTTCTAAGTGCACTGCAAGGCGCTCGCAGCACGGCTGGAACCTGTAGCCTTATAGATTTGGTCCATTAGCCAGAAAAACATATTAATAGCAACAGTATTTCCTTTGGTTAAATAAGAATAAATTTCAGGCCATTAGTTTTTCACCACTCCCACCCAGATGCTATGAAAATAATAATTCCACTCTGCTTTGAAAAGAGAAGCATTTATAAAATTATGGAAAAAATTGTTACTTATTTAAGAAGTTGTTGGAAGGCCTAGGTTTCAGGAGAGAATGTATGTGCTAATGTTTGCAAACTGTAAAGAAGTGTGTAAACTTCAGGCTTCAATGCAATTCTACATCTTTACCTTTTCCATAGACCCCTGCATATAAAAATCCTAAGATGTTTGTCAACTGCCTGATATTCTTGGTCCAAGGGAACTTGATAGTAAAAAGAGATGCTAAAATAATTAATTATATTTAAATAAACATAATAGGGGCACCTGTGTGGCTCAGTTGGTTAAGTGTCTGCCTTTGGCTCAGGTTATGATCTCAGTACTGAGCTTCACATTGGGCTCCCTGCTTCTAGAAGCCAGGAGCCTGCTTCTACCTCTACCTCTCCCCCTCCCTGTGCGCTCTTTCTTTTTCTCTCAAATAAATAAAATATTTTTTTAAAATTTTAAATAAACAAACATAATAGAAACATATACTGTATACAAGATATAAAAGCCATAATCATATGAAGGTTGCTATAATTTGTTAACATATTTTAAAAGGGTGGGGTTTGTTTTTGTTAATTTACTTGAACCATTTAAACCCATTTGACACATTTACATCCCTAGGAGAAGACTTTAAAAATTAAACGAAGCTTTAAAATGTTATTTTTTCTCTTCTCACTTACACTATTGATTGGGTTTGGCTGACAGGCCCACAGAAATTAGACCTATACCTCAAGCAGAACTTAGGATCATGAAAAATTCTTCCACCACCTACCAAGAGATGAGGAGGCTGACCTGTTGCTCCAGACATCTATCATGAGCAAGGCATTTCTTTAGCAAGCTTTCTTGCTAAATTTTGGACATAATGTTTTTCTTATTAGATTGATTGTCAAGACTTTCATTTGATGTGTAACGAGATAGGAGCTGGAAACTGGGGGCACTTGATTGATTTTCTGATTTGCCCCACTGCATGGCAACAATTAGATTAGTTGTTTCAAAGAGTTTCCACATTTCAGATCTCCACCCAGGAAGAAGCAAGCCCAGGGCAGTTGCTGTGGTGACCGCCCAGGCCAGGCCCACAGGCATAAACACACTAGTCCCACCAGCAATCTTTGAATTTTAGCTCTTGGACTGCAATAAGGAAAAAGAACGCATAAGCAGTGAGTCATCTGTTGATCATGAATCAGCCTTGATGATGAAGAAAAATGGATATAACTTTTTAAATTTTTTTTCAAGAATAAGTAATTACTTGTAATACTGTACATTAACTATATAGGAATTTAAAAAATTTTTAAAAAGATATAAGTAATCTTGTACTATTAGAGAAAACTTCTATCTTTTGACCACAAATACAGGAAAGAAGTTTTTTACTTTTTATTTATTTTTTAATTTTTTTAAATATTTATTTATTTATTTATTCATGAGAGACAGAGAGAGAGGCAGAGACACAGGCAGAGGGAGAAGCAGGATCCATGTAGGGAGCCCAATGTGGGACTTGATCCCGGGACTCCAGGATCCCGCCCTGGGCCAAAGGCAGACACTCAACCACTGAGCTACCCAGGCATCCCAAGAAGTTTTTTTAAAACGTACTATTTTGAGAATTAATTAAAATAAAGTTTTTGTTAGGGTCACTTACCCAACAAATGATCTTTCCATATAAAGATAAAGCACATATGCATTTGGTGTCATTAATATCACAAGAAAAGAAACAAATAGAAGATGAACTCTTAAAAAAAAAAGTGAACTCACAAAAAGTAAACTCTTCAATACAATGGGTTTTACCTGAAAGGAATCTTTACTATCATTTTACTTTTAAGAGAGATTCTACTCTTGTGTTACTAAGACTTTAAAAATAATTCACTAAGGCTACTATACTTAAACATTACTTCTTCATAAAATCTGTCAAACATTTAAACGTAAATATTTTGGTCACAGTTAATTATTGCTTAATAGCTGAAATACATTGTCAACACATTGTTAATTTCATCTAACTTGTGACTCAAAGGATCTCATTTTTCAGTTAGAACATTACAGTCTTTAAGTGCTCCTTTGGGATAGAATGGAAACTGACTTCCAAGAACTTAGGTTAATGAGAACACTATATCCCAAGGTCCTACAGATTATTTCACATTGTAGCCTTAATCTTAAATATTTTATTTTTTTTTTTTAATTTTTATTTATTTATGATAGTCACAGAGAGAGAGAGAGAGAGGCAGAGACACAGGCAGAGGGAGAAGCAGGCTCCATGCACCGGGAGCCCGACGTGGGATTCGATCCCGGGTCTCCAGGATCACGCCCTGGGCCAAAGGCAGGCGCTAAACCGCTGCGCCACCCAAGGATCCCTGTAGCCTTAATCTTACTGATCGACATCAGAAGCCCAGATTCACACTTGCCCAGGAGTAGTTACTCATAGTTGTACTGGGGAATCAAAAGCCTACCCTTCTCTGAGGCTTTAAGGTAACATTCCGCTCACCTTGTCACTCAGTGGCTAGTCCACCTGATTGAATCTAATGTGTAACAAAGTAACAGTTCACAGTATAAATTAAAATTCTGTGTTTTATCTAAAACTTCCTTCCCCCATCCCCTTGTAATTTTATGTGGGATACCTCTTTTTTTGAACAGCCAGCCTGTATCAGCAGGAAGCCAGGCTTTGACCAAAGAGGACATGGACAAACTTTATTTTTCTCCCCAGAGTTTCTCCGATCCACTTTATTAAAGGAAAACTGAGAAAAGTTTTCTGGTGAAGACATTTGTAGTTTTGTAGGCACATACAGTGGTGTGGACAGGGATTGGGATTTTTTTTTTTTTTTTTTTTTTTTTTTAGGGATTGGGATTTATTTGTTTTTGGTTTCCTTCAATATCTTAGAATCAATAATAATAATCAATAATCAATAATAATAATAATAATCAATAATCATCCCCGGGGAAAGGATCTCCAGATGTTAGAAGGCCTCAGAAGAGTCCAATCTAGTAGTACCTTTGCCAAAGGAGTCCTGCAAAACCTTACAGGAGCCCCATCCTTCCCGTCAGTCACGGGGCCCTCTTGGCTGCAGGTACCACATTTATCTGATGTTTCTGTTGCAGTGGGGGGCTGCACAGACAGGTTGTATTTTAAATATTGTATATTCTGATAACATAAATGAACTATGGGTAATAAAGTTCTGACTTGAAAAACAGGAATCTCAAGTAAGAGAAAAATATGTGGATAGTTGTTGGATGTTTCACTTTTTACCACATCTTTGTGTTGTGATTATTACTCCAAAGCAGAATTGGTATACAGATGGTTAACCAATTTGAAGGAATGCTCTTACTTATGCCTCTGCCCCTACATTGCCCCAGAGCCTCTCATACCTATCTTTGGAGAAAAAGTTAAGGGTGTTTTCTCTAAGAGAGAGAAAACAAAAGGAACAATTGAAAAACTTTAACTATCTCTAACCACTCATGGCTATTCATGATAACAATGGAAAAATAGGTAGCAGTTGGCAGGAGAAAGGTCCTCTCTTAAAACTTGTTTTGCCTGGGTGAACAATCAACTCAAGGCACAAGAGGTAAGGAAAAAAAGATGATAAGAAACATAGTAGAGCTACATAGCAGGGACAAAGGAAAACCAGCTTTTATTTTCCACACAGATATATTCAAACATTGAACTATGTTATTTTTTCATAGGTTGCATGAACTGAAAATAAGCAGCTGTGCATACTTTTGGATATTTGGTCTTGAGTTAACTCTAATTTCAAGGGTATGGCCTCACGCAACAGCAGTCTTTCTAGGCATAAAGAGTAAATAAGGAGCTATCTTTGAAAAGAAAAACAGCCCTTGGAGGGCCCCTCCTCTAAATACTGTCACAGCTCCACTTTGCCATACACTTTTATAGGAGAGGCTGCCTACCATTTCCATGGAGATCCACTGTCATTATGTCTGAGGTAAAATGATATGAGACTACTTGACAGGCATTCAGAAGATCTTTGTAATTTCCTGTTTTATTGGGTAGCAGTAGGAAAAAAACCCACAGCAATAATCAAGTATGGATACTTAAATGAAAGTACATTAAAAGCTGGTGAACTTGGCTCTCTTAAGTGCGCCAAGTAATTAGCTTTTATTCATTCATTTCACAGTCTGCATCCTGTAACACTCATTGCAAAGAAAGGAGGAGACTGCTCTCGTGTGCACACTAATTGCTAAACGTGTAAGTGACTTGAATGATCCTGATCTCAATCCATGACAGAAAAATATATTAATGAAGACAGTATGACTAAGGCAAAAATAGGAGGACAGAGTCAACAGAAGTTTATACTGCTCTCGTAGTAAAACATGATTCAAGAACAGATAGCAGAAGGACACATTTAATTAACTCTTGTACTTGATCTTACTCATTTTATTCATACTCCAAATTAAAACAAAATATACGTTACACAAGGTTTAAATATCTGCAAGGAAATAGTGATGATGACAATCGATTACTATAACGATTTTACCCACAAGAATGGGAGCTCAAGAACAGCAAAGTACATTTGCTAAAAAGCTGTTCCAATGAAACTTGAAAACAACCATATTTAAGTTGATATGTTTTCATCTATATTAATAAATGGTCTGTGTTTATTTCTGTCTGAAATTGGTGACTATGTGAGGAGGAGTGCAGTTTACTCACTTCATCCAAAAACTGAATGTCAAACGAGTTTAAAAACCAAAAGACCGGGACACCTGGGTGGATCAGCAGTTGAGCGTCTGCCTTAAGCTCAGGGCGTGATCCCAGAGTCCCAGGATCGAGTCCCACATCAGACTCCCTGCATGGAGTCTGCTTCTCCCTCTGCCTGTGTCTCTGCTTCTTTCTCTCTGTGTCTCTCATGAAAAAATAAATAAAATCTTTAAAAACAAAAAAAAACAAAAGACCTACCCTTAAGTAGCCATGAAGATTAGTCTTACTCTTGGTTCTTGACAAGGAATATAATCCTGACCTCTGTGATGCAGAAGTCTTTTAAAATGTTTTATCATAAAATATATTTGTGAAGGATCAGGAAAGGATGCATAGTCCATTAATTTCCCTTCTATAGTCTTTAAATTTTTGCCTGGATTCTCTTTAGTCCATTGGAGATCTGTACACTTTAGATAAAAGCTTTAGCAATTTATAGAATTTTTTTTCCTGAAATGTACTTTGGTGCTAGCACCTAGAAATGCTATAATAAACATCTCTATGAATTTTATTAATGCATTTTTTTAGGCATAGATACTGGTGAGGCCATCATCTTTTACATCACACCAGTGTGCTTTTATGAGACCTATGTAAAATATGTATTTGTTATTCCCAAGAAAAGATGTTTAGAGGACACAGTAAATCTTTTAAGAGACTATAGTGGTTTTAAAACATGTCTGCAAATTCTTTGACACTCTTCAATCTAATACCCCTCCATTGACTATGAGTTGCTGTTGTGACTTGGTTCTAGCGAAAAGAAGGTGATAGAAGTGATGCTGCATGATTTGGGAAGCTAGGGAATGAAAGGCAACACAGTTTTCAGCCATTCCCTGCCCACCACCACCACCACCATGCCTTGGAGACCTTAGCCAACATATGTAAGATATGTAGCTTCCTGAGCCACTGTGCGAGGGAGACCCACATGGAACAACCATACAGACATAGACATGCCCAAGGAATGCCAACTGTTCCAGTGTCAGCTTTTTGAATCTTCCTATCATCAACTGCCAAATATTTGAGTGGGAAAAACTTCAAATGATTCTAGTCCCAGAGTTCCAGCCAAGCTGGCTGATGCCAGGTGGTACAGAAATGAGCTGTCCCCATTAAGTTCTGCCCAAATTACAGATTCATGAGCGGAATAAATGTTGTTACTCTTATGTGATAGGCATAATAATGGCTCCCCAAAGATGCCCATATCCTGTCCCCTGAGGCCTACGGATATGTTAGTCTACAGGGCAAAGGGGAATTAAGTTTGCAGACGGAATGAAACCTGTTAATTAGTTGACCTCAGGATAGGGAGTTTATCCTGGATTATCCAAGTGGGCCAAAGTTATCAAAAGGCCCCTAAAAAGGGAGGAAGGAGAAGAGAGTCAGAAGGAGAGAGGAGTGCAAAAAGTAGGGCCAGAGAGATGCAACATCACTGGCTTTGAAGATGTCGGAATGGGACCATGAGCCAAATAATATGGAGAGCCCCCAGAAGCTGTAAAAGGCAAAGAAACAGATTCTCTCCTAGAGCTGAAGAAATTCAGCTCCATTTTAGCCTAAGACCTAGGTGGGACTGCTGATCTCCACAATTTTAATTATAAAGGTTGTTTAAGTTACTAAGCTTGTGATACTTCATTGCAGCAGCAAGAGAAAACTCCATACTCTGGTTTAAGTCTCTAAGTTTGGAGCGCTTTCTTCTTTTTCTTTCTTTCTTTCTTTCTTTCTTTCTTTCTTTCTTTCTTTCTTTCTTTCAAGATTTTATTATTTATGTGAGAGAGAGAGAGAGTGAACGAGTGAGAGAGAGAGTACAAGCTGAGGAGAAAGGCAGAGAGAGAGGGATAAGCAGACTCCCTGATGAGCAGCAGGCCCAAAGCAGGGCTCCATCCCAGGATCCTAGGATCATGACCTGAGCCAAAGGCAGATGTTTAACCAACTGAGCCACCCAGGCGCCCCATGGGGGGCTTTCTTACTTGCCATCCTATAGTTGGGATAGTGACCTTGTCCAATTCTCACATCTGGCCTATAGGAAGCTTAACCAAATCAACAAACAACCTATGGCAACTTTGCAGCATCTCCTTTTTCCACCCTCATGCTCCCTTTCTCCTGATATGTTTCCTCGCTTTTGTTATGTCTATTGTTTTATACTACCTCGAATTCTTTTAGAATAGGACCATTAATAAATAAATAAGATGGGTTAAAATGATATATTTGCTATGACCTACCAGAAGTAATGAAGTAGACTGAATGAAAAGTATCTTTTCTTTGTCTCTGCTAAAAACAAAACCGAACTTCTAAAGCTGATCCACAGCTACGGACAGCATCAACTGAAGACAAAAGCAATGTTAGTTTAATTTTTTTAATGTTTAATGTTTTTCTAAAAATAGGGAAATAAAGTGTCTAACACTTCTGTTTTTCAATTTAAGAACAGGAAATGAAAACTCATAGAAAATGTAATAAGAACATCTATGTATGTACATATGTTTGTGTATGTATATCTATATGCACATTTTATGCATATAATATAAATATATAATCAATGTATAAATACATAATATATATATATATATATATATATTTCAGCTTTGTATTGTATCTGCTTAAGGAAGAGAGAATTAAAAAAGAGGTAAATAGAAACCAGAAATTGACAGAGAAAGACACAGAAACAGAAGGGAAAACGAAATGGTATTAAAATGTTTGCTATTCAGGGAAGGAAAGAGACACCTGGGAGCTCACAGAGACACACAAGAGATAAAGAACCAAAAAGGAATCCATACGAAATGCTCACAAAAAGAGGAACATTAAGTAAAAAGAGAAAGACTTTCATGGAGTAAGTAACACTCCTAGCATATGCCTTTTGAAGATATTCTCATTGAGAATTTCTGATACTACACTAGATTTTAATATTCTAAAATGACAATAGGGAGATTATATATCTCTCAGCAATACCTGGCCCTCCCTCAGGTCTTCCCAGCTGCAGAAACCAGGGGCAGAGGTCACCAGGGCCAAGAGTGCAGAGCAGAAGCATCACCTGACAACTGGGATCCTTCCTGATATATTAGCTGACTCTTCTGTACTTGCCTGTCCTCTACCTGCCACCTGTCTGCAATCATCGCATATGCGTAACATCCGTGTCCCTAAGCCTCTACCTCAGCTTCCCTTGCCTGCCCTGCCCCCAGCACACTTCAGGCTGCACAACCCAGTAAACATGCACCTGTTTCTTTTATGTACTTTATGCTACTGGTTGGGGTCTTGCTCCAAAACATATGTACCATACAAAGCCACAATACATAGTGACCTAGCCACAGACTCCTGCTATTCCCACCTGGCCAGTTTCCTATTCCCTTTCAAAATTATAATTCGTATTTTGGGTCACCTTACTGAAGTCACTATCCCAGCTCTGTCTGTATACTTTTGCTTATAAAAGAAAAGGCAGAAGAGTCCCCTCACGGGGTGGGGGCGGGGGGGGGGATGCAAAAGCAAAGTTACCCTATATGCCAACTACCAGCCAGAAAAAAGAGAAACAAAAATGATGCTTGAGTATATATATATATATATATATATACACACACACACACACACTCCCATCTCAGCAGAGTCCTTTGACTTGGCAAAGTGATTCGTCTGTTGGGAGTCAATGTGGAAAGAGAACAAAATCTTGGGAATTCTTAAGGAGACTGTATCTTATGCTTCCTTGTATCTCTACAGAGGTAGGGACTTGATGCCCAAAGGCTTTAATGACTACTGAAATTGCTCTCATCATCATAATCGATAATACATGGAAACCTGCAAAGCAGTATATGGAATTAAGTAATACCAAGGTATCTACCCTTTTTGAGAGAGTAAGGTCCCCTTTAATCTTGGGTGTCAAGAGGAACTCTTCATTATCCTTGGGAAAGGTCCATCCATGTTCACATCAATGTTGCCTGTGAATTCTACTTTATCTCAGTAGAGTATGTCACAGTTTATAAAGCACTTGTGCATTAATCATATAGAATGAAGTCTCTTTCTGTTCAGGCTGCTTCTATACAAGTACAGAGTATTATTTGCAGATAATGTGCTTCACTGAGCCTGCACTGAATTGTTCACGCAACAGCTGTAAATCAAGATTGACTTTTTGAACCTAACTTTGCATAATTCAACAAGCTACTGAACATCTTCTGCCTAAGCAGGCTCATGACTTAGAGGAATCGGCAAAGCTAAATAACTACCCAATGCTGCCTCAAAACGATTAAATAACAAAAGGTTTCGCATTAACAAATCAGGAATGAGTCACTTACTGTCTGATTCTTCACTGATCAAGAAGTGACAGAGAAGGTGCCATTTACAAAAAGAAATGTCATAAAATGATTGAATTGTGAATTTCTTCTAGTCTCCAATAACAAGAAAATGACCATAAAAGGAGGTGGTAGATGGGGAAAGATAAGTGCTATTAAATACTAGTCTGTCAAGAGACAAATCTATCGTTGTCTTGATGGTAGAGTTAGTCTGAGCTCAGAAGAAGTAATCAGTTCTGTAGCTAATGAGTATACGGCTCTTAATAATTGCATTATAGTGAGGACTAAGCTGTATAAATCAGAAACCCTGTTATGTCAATACATAGTTAACAGGTGCTTCAAGACGGCACAACAATAAAACTTCATTATTGTGCTGAAACTTTTACTTCCTTTCCTTCTGCAGTACAATTATTTAGAAAGATGGTGACCAGCTCCTCCACCAGCCCATTTCCTTTAGTAGCTCGTTTCTTTTATCTTTTTCCACCGATATCACCCTCCTTCCCTTGTGGCATGGTCTTGAGCAGCATTAGACCTGCTGTTACCGTCTTTTTCTCCAGATCCACCTGCCCCAGGAATTGACCTATCGTCAGGCAGCCTGTACCTGAAAACTCTCAATGTTTACACCACTCATGCCAGCAAATGATAATGATGATAGGAAGGAGGAGGACAGCTGAGTTACTTTTTACCACATGTCAGACAGTTTTTTCAAATATTTGTCACAAAAACCATATAGGCAGCAATACCATTATTACTTTTTTTCCAAGGATGGTGAGATTTGGAAGACTTAAGAAACTTGCCTAGAATCACACAAAGTGGCACAGAAAGGGCTTAAACTGTGCTATAAAACTCAGTGCACTTAATCATCACATTAATGATTTACATTACTAGTAAAGTTTTTAAGTCATAGGAGATCAGAATTACTATGATATCACTATAATCATACTCCAGTGAGTAAGCAATCATATGGGGCCGGATGGTAAACTCTGCCCTATGTTTTCCACAAAGCTTAATTATCTAGTATTATTATTTCATATGAATGTGTTTTATATCTTCAAATATACTCTAAACTCATAAATAACAAAAGCTATGTTCATATAAGTTAAATTTGTTCTTTAGCGCCAAACACAGTGTTATCCATGAGAATGATCAATATACAATGATTGAATGAATTCTAAATTGTGTGATCTCAAAATACTCTTTTAGGCCTTTAAAGGATATAATTACCTAAAATCTAAAAAATGGAAATGCAATTCTTTGGGGGAGAGGGGGATAAACAAAGAGAAAAGTGATAATGGTCCAAGAAGGATGGGGTGGGGGATAAGTGGTGGGATGCTACACTTAAGTAGAGCTCAGAAAGGCAAGCAGATGGAAAGTAGAGCAACCCCTGATGAGATGAAAGGATGAGAGTCCTAGATTGGGGATGCATAAGGGATACACTTTCCTTCCTTATTATGTTCTAGGAATGTTCCAAATGTTTCTGTGGGGACAAAGAAGAGAGATGATCAGGAATTTTCCTGGCCTAAGACATACTGGAATGAAGGCATGTTACTAATCCCTAAAAAAGGATGCCACTGGCAGGAATAAAAGAAAGTAACACTTCTTTCTTTTTTATAAATTCTATTTATTTATTTGAGAGAGAGAGAGAGAGAGAGAGAGAGAGAACACATGAGCAGGGCAGAGAGAGAAGCAGCTTCCCTGCTGAGTAGAAAGCCTGATGTGGAGCCTGATCCCAGGACCCTGGGATCACGACCTGAGACAAAAGCAGCTGCTTAACCAACTGAGCCACCCAAGTGCCCCAAAAGTAATCCTTCTTAATTGAGTACAGTGTTCAGGTCATTTTTACCTCATTCCTATTGACCTATATTCCCATCTAACTTATTCTCTCTTGCATATCTCTTCTCAGTGAACATTCCTACCATGGACCAAATAGTTCAAACCAAAACCCATGCAAGGGGACATCTTCCATTCTTCCCTTTTCCCTCAGCCCCTATATCTAATCCTCAGCAAATCTTTTGACTCTATCTTTAAAACACATGCCAACTCCATCTACTACAGCTCCTTTCCATTTCCGCTCTATTTCCCTGGTTGAAATCACCATCACCTCTTGTCTGGATTAGTAAAGCCCCCACCTCTGCTACTTAGCTTCTTGCTTCTATTCTTGTCTCTTCCTGTCATAGCCTTACACATACCAGCCTCATGATCATTACACATATCAATCAGACCACATCCTTCTCTTACTTCAAACACTCTAGAGGCTTCTTATCTCACTGAACTAAAGTCCAAGCTCTGCCATGGCTCCCTGGCTTTACATGGCCTTCCCCTACCTCTTTCTCTGGGTTCATCTTCTACTCTTGTCCACTTCATAGCCTACAAAAGGACCATTCTTTCTTTTTGTCATATGTGCTAGCTCATTAACCCTTTAAAGTCTTACCTTTACTTCTCCCTTAAATCAACTCCGTATCTTCACAGTACTCCAGTTGCTCAGTCTGGGCCATCTACTCTGACTACCTAAACCGTCAAACATGGTTACTCCACTGAATCCAGTCAATGGATGTCACTACATCTTCTATTTTCTTCATAGATCCTACCATTGTCATTTATTTATTTGCTTGTGCATTGTCTTTGTGTCCTGTTTCTGGCCCCTACCTGCTTAAACCACAGTTCATATAGACTCAGGGGAGTAGGAATTCTAATTTATTCACATTGTCTAGAACAACACCGGTTACATAGCAAGTCTTGATAACTATTTCTGGAATGAATGGATGAATGAATCACATGAATAGTCTTATGTGCTTAAGCCCCTTGTGAAATGCTAGGTAAGAATTTACTTTGGAGCGTGTGAAATATGGTTTTTACTTTCTCAGATGATATAAGAGAAAATATTTGATATTTTTGCCTTCGCAAAGAAACGAGGGCATATCACCTACATCTCCCTTATACATACACTTTCAAAACTGTGATTTCCCTCTATGGGAATCTAACCTCAGAATTATAATGTGAGGATAAAAGAGATAATTGAAAGAATAGCATAAAAAACTCCATGTTGCCTTGCTGGAGAATGCAATAGAATTTTCTAGCATGATATAGTACTACACATGCCCTCAGTAATAAGGAGAACCTGCGAAAATGTTATTTCATAATATTACATCAGGGAAGAGCTCTAACTCTCTTCAGTTTTGCCACAGGGTTTTTAAGATTGCTGTTACTGTGCTTACTTGAAACATAATCACAAACAAGAAGTGTGTGGAAACGACAGCTATATTAACTTTATCATGTATAGTTAAGTATTCAGCACACTTGAAAGCAGCGCTCCTTCATTTTCATAGCACGCTACATAGAGAAATAGACTTGGCAGAAGGGCCTGGTGAAGATGTAGCTGCACTCAACTCCAATAGTATGGCCAGATGCCCACAGGCTGGTGGGGCGGTAATGGGGCACTCATCAAACACTGAGGTCTCTGGCTCACACCTCGCAGAACAGAGATGAAATATCTAGAAACGCTCAAAGTACAAAACCCAAGGGAGGAAGTAGTTAAGACTATGACGTTTGTCTTTGCAGACTTTCTACCTCCTTTAAAGGAACTCCCACCTACCTCTCTCCATAGTTTCAGACACTTTTCTGTGAATACAATAGATACATAATGGAGGATTAATTTTCCTTTGATATTAGAAGTGAGAAATCATATGATTCTTTGTAGTAAGTATGTACTTTTAAAAAAACAGGACGCCTAACGATTTTTAGGGTTGTCAGCCTTGCTCTATACTTGTCCACTCTGATGCAAAAGTTTCAGGCTCTAGGACTTTGGGTTCAGGAGATGTTTTCAGTCTTTCTTCATAGTTTTTTTTTAAAGACTTTATTTATTTATTCATGACAGACACACACACACACAGAGAGAAGACAGAGACACAGGCAGAAGGAGAAGCAGGCTCCATGCAGGGAGCCCAGTGTGGAACCCAATCCCGGGACTCCAGGATCACACCCTGGGCTGAAAGGCTTAACTGCTGAGCCACCCAGGCGTCCTTTAATCTTTCTTCAAATCTCATTCCATGGATAAGGCCTTTGGGCTTTAACTACTTATAGGGCTCTCCCTGGCCCCTGGTTCTTTTTCTATAAAGAGAAAGTACATGTTCTCTTTTTCTTCAGATTTCTGTTCCTAATAAATAATGAAAATAAGCACAAACAGCAAAAACAGTAAGAAGTAGCATTTTTGATAAAGGTCCCCTCTCAGGATGTAAATGTTATTAAGAAGAGTGGACCAGGGCACCTGGGGGGCTCAATCAGTTAAGTGTCTGACTGTTGGTTTTGCTCAAGTCATGATCCCAGGGCCCCGAGTTCGAGTTCCACATGCAGCTCTAGGCTGGGCAGCAGCCTGCTCCCTCTGCTCCTACCATTGCCTCTCCTTCCATATGCATGCTATCTAGGAGGAGGAGGAGAGAAGAAGGAGGAGGAGGAGGGAGAGGAGGAGAAGGAGGAAAAGAAGGAGGAGGACGGGGAGAAGAAGGAGAAGAAGAAAAAGAAGAAGAAGAAGAAAAATAAGAAGAAGAAGAAAAAAAAAGAAAAAAGAAGAAGAGGAGGAGGAGGAAGAAAGAGGAGTGGAGCATGAGTGGGCTCATGTTCACCTAGTCTACAGCAGTGGTGTGAGGAGACACGCAGTTCAAGACTCCAGTACCAAGACTTTCCACATTTGAGGATAGGTTCAGAGCACTCTAAATTCTAGAAGTGACTTACAGCTCTGAGACATAATGGCAAGAGTCTCTGTGGAATGATTCTAGTCCTTCTAGCCCAGGTGTTATGCAACTGCTCAAACTGGACCATATTCGGCTGACAAGATGGCAGTATCATTTGGTTTCATCTCCTACAACTGGGGGGTGAGAACAAGAAGACGTTGACTTTACAAAGCCAGTGCAGCTGGGCTCATACTACTAGTCTGTCATTTGCGGAAGTACAAAAGCCACTTTGTACTTTATCCCATGTCCCAGTAGAAGAGAGAAGGGACTTTTTATGCTGTCACAGAACCTCAGTCTCCGGACCCTCCACTGGTGAATCTTGTCTAAGTTTCACCTGTGCCCACAAAAATTCATTCAGAGCCCCTGCTGGCTTCTACAAGAAAGCCGCAGACACGAAGCATTTGAATTTAGAGGCTCGTTGGAGAACTTGGGAGTCTACTGAGTGGCCTCTTGTCCCCTGAGTAGCCCCTTTCTCCCTCTCCCCTTCCTGCTCCTCACATTCCCTGGTCTGTCCTCACTCCCTGGTCTGTCCCCTTGGCTTTTGCACATTGTTTCAGCTCCTCCTGGCTCCTGATCCCCCAGCTTCAGTGTTATCATCTATTAGGTAGATGGCAAAACAACTGAGGAGGATCTATCCTCTTTACAATGCAGTCCAGGTTATCAACACATGATTCAACACACATTTATGGCCTGCCAACTAACTCACTGATGTGTGGTCAGCGTCATGCTAGGTGCTGGAGGGGGTATAAAACAATGGGCCCACAATGCCTCCTGGCTGAGGAATTGTATAGCCAGGTAGGGCAGACATTTCAAAATAAAAAGTTTACTGCAAAGGAATAAGGATACATACTATGTGATGGCATTTTCTGAGCCAAATGGACTTGGAAACCATAAGACAGGAATCACATATTCTTACTAAAAATACGCCTCTAATAAATACTTTTCTATAAATAGAACAAGAAAAATATCCAAATAGTCCCTTTAAAACTAGTTCCTGTATATGTGCCAATTGAGGCTTAAACATTTGGATAAAGTAAACATTGATAGAGTCTTGATGAAAACGAAAATGGATTTTTTTCCTAATGGTCACCTAAGAGGAGGACTATCCTTAAAATATAATGTTCAGTTCCTCCTAGAAGATGAGTTGGCAGCGAGTGAGATAAAGCAGAGGCCAGAATGCTAGATTATTTTCTATGCAAATCACTTTCCTTAAAACTATCGGGAAGTCTAGATAGACCACTAAAAGTTAAGCTTCCAATAGTTCAGATTCTGCAGCTGACAGCACGGAGATCACCTCACCACTTCCCTCATAAACATACAAATGACAGGCAGAGAGCGAAGCTTACCTTACCCTGAAGGAAAGATGCTGAATCCAAGGGATGGAGGAAAGTTTAGAGAGGTGGTTTTCAACCCTGGTTCCACATGAAAGTCACCTAGGGAGCTTCTTTAGTGCTGGATTCTAGGGCATTACCTCCATCAATTCAGATTTAATTGGCCTGGCAGGGAACCCAGCCATTGTTTTCTTAAGTGTCCCAGGCAAGCTTTTAAGAATGACAGATTCCTGGGCTCCATTCCTAGTTGTTTCCAAGTCAGTTGATTTGAAGTGACTTCTAGGAATCTGTGTTTTAAAAGGTGTCCCAAGATCTTCCCTGTTTGGCTAGGTTTAAAAAACCACGGACCTAATGCACAATTGCAGAAAGCAGAGGCAGTTGGTTCCAAAAATCATAAAGCTAGAGCAAAAGGGTCTGAAAATAATGTATGTATGTGCTGAGACTCCTTGCGCTGTGGGACAAAGGGCCCGAAGACTTAATGATTTCTGGGCTACCTGGAAAGTAGTGCTGACAACACTATAAAGCAGTGATCAAACCTCCACTTCTTGAATCCTTCCTCCTAAAAAGTAAACCAAAGAACTTCCACTTTGCTCCTATTTTAAGGGAAGACAAATACATCTACCCCTAAAAAAGCACACCTAGGGCAGCCTGGGTGGCTCAGCGGTTTAGCGCCCCCTACGGCCTAGGGCGTGATCCTGGAAACCCAGGATCCAGTCCCACGTCGGGCTCCCTGCATGGAGTCTGCTTCTCCCTCTGCCTGCGTCCCTGCCTCTTTCCCTCTGTGTGTCTCTCATGAGTAAATGGGTGAAATCTTTAAAAAAATAAATAAATAAAAATAAAAATAAATAATAAATAAATAAATAAAAAAGCACACCCACATTAAGCAGCCATATAATCAGGCTTTAGGGCAACAGCTCAGTAGTTAACTTTAAGTAAAATGCAGGCATCTCACTGTACTCATTATACCAACAATAGAAGGATCCAGTAGGCTGTTAGAAAAAGTTACCATGTGACACACCAAAGCACAAGTGCAGCAAAAGAGATCTTACACAGAAAAGACCACTAGGAGTTTCAACACAGACACAAAACAGAGGGGAACCCTGTGCTGAATCTTGTTGCAAGGTGAAACAGATCTTGACATTATAAACTCACACGGACAAAACAGTAGCACTAAGGCCCACCATTAACCTTAAATTCCCCACATCTGGAAATAAAGATCTAATTTCAGAAATTTCATATCCAGGTAACCCTTAAAAAAGATAAAAATAAATATTTAAATGTAATAACACAGACAAGTAGAAGTAAAATTTCAGATATGCACAGCTTGTGGTTATTCATTAGAAATCATACAGTTAGAGAATCTCAGAAATAAGACCCAACCACTTATCCACCCACCCAACGAAACAAAGGACAGCGGCAGTGAAATTTAGATTTCCAATGAGTAACATCTGATCAGGCCAGACTACGAGTTCTAGTTCATTAGCAGCTAGCTGTGGAAGCTTGGGCGAGTCACATAACTTCTCAGGCCTCAGAGTCCTTATCGATGACATGAATGAACTGAACTCCATCTCCGAAGTTCAGACGCACAGATGCAAACGTATATTCCCGTCTTTTAGTAAACTAGTAACTGAACGAAAACAACAAATATCCTTAGATGCGCTGGCCCACTCAGTAGGCCTCTTCTAAAGGAGACTGACCTCTTGGAACAACTTACGGATCTGGAGATGCCTCAGGTGTCGTGAGAAAGAAAAAGTGCAAGATTATGTTTCAATTACTAGATGGCTTAAGGGGAAAAATGAAAGAATTTAGAAAGTCTTTATGACTAATACACTTCTGAGTGGTGTTTTAATAATTACCACATCACAGGCTGACAGTGTGCTGCATGAAGGAAGCTGGTCTGATAAGATGCTTTGGGGACCCATCATCGCTGTTGACACTCGTCCAGCTTGACAGAGGAAATCGCTACTCTGGAGAGTTATGTTCAGCATAATCAGTGGTAATACTGCCTTTAAAATGGAAAGCAGAACCTAAAGTAACACCACCCTTTTAGGTTGAATGCATCTCTCAAAGTAGTGGTTTGTGCATTTCTCATCTCCAGCATAAGTAAAACATTTCATTTTACCCAGCAACCTACTGGGAGAAACATCCCATTTTCAGGGATATTCTGTTGATGACAGTATTATAGCTACACGGTATATCAACTGAAGCACCACAAGACGACTTGCCTTACAAGCTACCTTGCTTAGCATAATTCCTTTTTAAATCTTCATTTATTTGCAGCTATTGTGACTGTCTAGAAAAACTTACTGAGGATCTCAAACATCTTTCTTATTCTTTGGTGGTCTTTTGAATAAACAGTGCCTTATAAACCTTTTGCTTAACACAAGCAAAAAAGAGATTTGTTCAGTTGGGATGAAGTAATACTTTGAAATTCTTATAATTACATTAATGCACTTAAGAATATAGTCAATGTTGAATTTACAGTTCGTACTTCTATTTAGAGAATAAAGCAGGACACACTGTTGCATGGGAAACAAGAGGTTTGAACCTGTGAATAATTTAAATAAATCACAATTTGGTTTATTTACTGCATTCATACCCAGCAGGCTTAATTTAAACACCTTTATGCTTTTAAAGTTTTTCCTGCATGCCTTCCCTATTGAGAAGGTGAAATCTAAATCTTAAGAGTGTTCCTTCACAGATTCAATGCATAATAAAACACAAAGGAAAATCATGAATGCAATTCAATAACTGAATGCATCTGCAAGTTTCTTAGGGTCTGACAGTATGGTAACAAATTCTAATTCATTAGGCTTTTTTGTTCCTTCTCCTTCACAGAATTATGGGTGTACTGTTGAGCTCAAGTTTTTGTTAAAACAGCATAGCTCTCCTTTAGTAATTTAAAAAAAAAAAATTGTAACTTGGTTAAAAGACTTAAGGATAAGCTCAAAAACACCACAACTGAATATTAAATCTGTTTTATCAGTCTCATTGTGATGTTCAGAATCTGCTGGTAATTTAATAAGTTTTTAAAAACCAGTGGGTTGCTCTGGATTATTTTCGCGGCTTATATAACAAATTCTATTTGCAAAGTATAAATTCACCATTTATTTTCATCGATGGGTTGCATTTCATTCAAGAGTTAAGTTTCTTGCAATGAATATTAACACAATGTGGGAAGATCTTACAATTTTCCAACTGACTAGGAATCTTTGACATCCAAATGCTGAACTTAAATTGTAGAATAACTCATTAGGAAATATGCAATAGCAGTGTCAAGATTTACAACAAATACACTGGAAGCATTTTAAAAATTAATATTAAGCTGCTATGCTTGGCTTAATTAACTTTCTTCTTCATTTACAAAGCATATCTGTCTGGTTTTATGAACTCGGTCTCCAGTCCCCTTTCTTACAAACCTGTTTAATTAAAGTTTAACAGCTGTGTATGCTTTAGAAACAGCAGAATGGTTTTTCTCCCTTGAAATACTTAATCCGTTCTTAAAGTATGATCCTTCTGAATATATATTTAATAGGCAATGGACAAGGAATAATCTACCAACAGAAAAACTCTCGCAGCTTAGGCATCAGCACTACGTATTCAGTTTGTAGACAGAATAGTAATTTCTAAGCTAGGAAATCCAAGGCCACATGGGGCATGAACAGATTTTTATTCTCAAAAAAAAATAAAAAAGATAGGTACATAAAACAAATAAGTAAATAGAAAAATAAACAGAATACTTAAAAATACAATACTTTGCGGGTTTTAGATGCTACCATATACATCCAATACCCAAGGAGTACGACGAATGAGGTAACACCAGATATTTTGATCAGTGTTACCACTTCATCATCAACATTAAATTATTTATTAAATAAATATCTACAAGTACATATATGTGTATATATAACATACATTGACATACACACAACATAATATTTCTGAAATGATGAAAATAATTGAAGAGCAAATGGATGTGATGAAACCTTGAAAGGTATAGTAACAATATGGAATTAATTCCAATATCAATAGCTAATGCATATGATTTCATGCTTATGCCAATCCTAACTATCTCTCCTCCAGGTGCTCTCTCCACCAGCACCCACCTGCCCACTGTGCAGGGAGGTATTTTTATGCCCTTCTGGTTGTTAGGTCCTTGCAAAGAGTCTCTGACTTAACGTCATCGCCCCTCCCAACACTGCACTCCATTTGTGGTACACATTCAATTAATGTGTGTGAAATAAGCACACTGATGCAAGAACAAAACCAACTTATTTTCAAGAGAAGAACTCTGAAAGAGGCTTCAGTAGAGCACACTATTGTTCAACCTGTTTGCCTCCCATCCCTGAGGGAGAGTTGTACAGACCCACCATATTGATAGCAGGTGGTGCCATGTGACTGGTTTTGGCCAAGGACACAGGAGTAGAAATAGAAGCCTCAAATTCCATCTCATGGTTCTATCATGCTTCCTCTTCCATCTCCCCTATGACTATTAAAACCTGTCATCTTGAACCCCTAAGGGAATAAAACATGGAACAGTGTTTCAGGCAGCCTATGGTAAACCTATAATAGAGTGAGAAGAAAGCCTCTACTACAATAAACCACTGAGATTTGGGGGTCCTTTGTTATCACGGAATAAGTCTAGACTGACTGACAGAGCACCCATTTAAGCCGTCTCAATAAGAAACAAGCATATTCTCATCCCCTTTGCTTTGCGGGAACAATCCCTACAGCATTTATGCTGCTGGAGAGAGCAAAGAAAGACAGATGGCTGAGACTCATGTTCTTTAGCGCTTGCTTTCCTTAACCTTCAGCAACATTGAAAACGTTCAGCAAATTAGAGAGTTTACATTTTTAAAGATAAGGAGTTGGGACTGATACTAATTGGACTAAGCTGAAATATTTCCAGAATAAACAGAATCATTTCACAGAGTGATATTCAGGATTGATGTTTTATAAATACTGCACAGGGCTTTCTGCAGTCATTTAATTTGACAAATACTTATTAGGCACACCCTCAATATGCTAAATTTTGTAAGATGGGACTGTGCTAGATGCCAAGCCCCAGAAGTGAGTCACTGCCCTTGATTCAAATTGGACACCAGCAGAAAGATGCATGTACGACTGGCTCTAATACAATTAGGTGCATTTTATACCTGTAGGATCAATACAGTACTTTGGAAACAGAGAAGAGGACAATCATTTCTGTCAGCGTAAGGCTGCAGGATTCTGCTAGATGGGTGGGGGAGGGTGAAGCATCTGCCATGCACAGGATGAAACATGAGCACGGATAGAGAAGTATGAAAGCAGTTTTTAAACTGTAAGAATATAGCTGTAGCACTGTGTGTGAGAGAGAAAGAGAGAGCACATGTGCACGCACACACACGTGCGCCCACACGGGCACATGGGTGTAGGAAGAGTGGGTAGGGGAAGGAGATGAAAGCGAAAAACCGCCCACCGTGAGTGGTAAATGTTATGAAAGAGGAAGCTAGTATTCAATAGGAGCACAAAAGGGATGTAATCCCAACCATGGAAGGTTTTAAAAAGAGATGCCAGAATGGAATCTTTGGCTTACACACACATCTACACATAAGTGTGCATATATCTCTACACATAATATGTGTTTGTATGTGTGTCTGTATGAGACAGAGAGACAGAGAGAGAGAGAGAAATGTTAAAGACACAATCCAACAGTATTAAAGGATATACTGTAAAATTCCCCTCACACTCCTGCCCCCTCAAGCCTTCCAGTTCTCTTCTCTAAAAGTGGAAGTTACACATTACTAGTAATTACTGAGCAATTTAGAGAAACTGAGTATGAATGCCTAGAAAAATGACAGGGGTGGAAGTGGTGTTCAGGATCTGATATCAGGATCGGAGAGTTTACCCATGTACGGAAACTACGTGTACTACGTACACATCTATGTGTGTACGTATAGGTCTATCCTTTTTTGTTGATCGTCCTGAGTCTCTATTTTATGAACGCATCACAATGTCCTTACCTGTACGGATGTCCATTTAGGGTTCAATCTTTTGCTATTATAAACAGCCCTGCAAGTAACTCCCTTGTACACACTCCTCTGCACTCACGTGCAGGTCTGTGTACCAGATAAATTCCTAGAAATGCAATTGTTGAGTGGGAGTTAGCAAGGCAAAAGCAAAACAAAGGAACTGGACAAAAAAAAAGTGAGGGTGCTTCCTATAAAGGCAAATGTATGTGAGAAGATGCGGAACTGCCGAGAAACTACAAACTATCACTCCCCCTGGCTAGAACACAGGGGGAGACTGCAGCTTGAGAGACACAGGGGTGGACCAGGGGGGACCTTTATAAACCGGGTTCGTGGAACGCATAAAGGATTAACACTTTATTTTTTTTTAGGATTAACACTTTAAAAAACATCATTCTCATGGGAGTGTGGAAGATGAACTGGCAAGGGAATGAAAGGGAAATCAGTTAGGAGACAGACACGGTAATCCAGGGAGGAAATCATGAAGGCCGAGTAGCCCATCTTCCCTGACACTATTAGAGCAAGTCCTCCCAGGCTCGTCTCTCAAGCTCTCTCCTCTGGGGAGACTTCCGAGACCCACGTCTCATGGTAAAGCAGCAGCCCTGGGGAATGAGCCAGGAATGGGATCCACCTCTCTACTCTGGAATGGGAAAATAATCCTCCCTGGTACTAATCCTACAAAAATTTGTGTACTGACTGCCTCCCTCTTTTCTATAGAATAAATATCATAGAATTTAAGAGCTGAAAAACATGTCCCAAATCACTTAGTCCAGAAGTCCTTAAATTTGTGAGATGCTTTCCATTTTCCTAAAAGCATGACATAACAGGGAGGTCAGAGATTATGAGGAAAGTAAGGGCCAGCTCCTTAGAAAAAGATTATCATGGTTTGGTGGTCAGGATCTGACACCTCGTTAAAGCTGCAAAGGGAACAAGGGGTCATGACACTACTGTTTTTTCCACTTCCAAAATTCCCAACCCAAATCCCAGCACTGGAAGTTTAAACTTACCCAGGGTGGCATTAGAGCCAACTTGAAGAAAACATCATTTCATACCTGAGTAGACCAAAATCTAAACAGGGTAAACTACTCAAGTAAGAACAGATAACTGGTGACAGACCTAATATTGCAACATTTCCTCAAATTTCAGCATGCACCAGTCACCTTCAGGGCTTATTAAAACATAGATTTCTGGCTCCGGCCTCAGAGTTTCTGATTCATTACGGGGAAGCGGGGAATCAAGAATTTGCATTTTTAACAAGTTCCTTGGTGTGGTTGATGCTATAGTCTGGAGATCACACTTTGAGAGACATTCTGCTAGAACAATGCCACCCTCCATATGGTAGATATGTTGCCTATAGAACATACATACATATATGTGAATGTATATAAATATGTATGGTCTTCTACAATAAAGTATTACTAGATATTTGTAACTTTGCAATATTGAGAGAAACACATTACAAACTTTTAGTGAAGTCTCATTTCTCTTTATTTGTAAAACTCATAGATTAGCATTAACACACTAATAGCATTAACTCAGCAGATAAACGCATACAAGTTATGTCAAAGAATTCAATTTCTAAAGTTCTACTTCATGGAGCTTTAATCACCAAAACTAAAATTAAATGGCTTAAAAAAAAAAAAAAAGGCCTAATTTCCTTAAGTAACCTATGAGAATGACTAAAGCTAAAAGGCAGATCATAAATTGGAAATATATTTGATCTAAATATGACAAGGAATTAACATACACCTGGGTAGTTCATCCACTTAAGAGACCGATTCTTGATTTTGGCCTAGGTCATGATCTCAGGGTGGTGAGATGGAGCCCTGCCTTTGGCTCTGCACTGGGCGTGGAGCCTGCTTAAGACCCTCTCTCTCCATCACCCTTTAACCTCTCTCCCCCCGGTACTCCCCGTGCACACACACAGACACACACACTCTCTCTTCCCCCTTCAGGAAAAAAGATAATAAATACAAACAGAAGAAAACTGAATACCATTTTTTTTTTTTTTTTTATGATAGGCACACAGTGAGAGAGAGAGAGGCAGAGACACAGGCAGAGGGAGAAGCAGGCTCCATGCACCGGGAGCCCGACGTGGGATTCGATCCCGGGTCTCCAGGATCACGCCCTGGGCCAAAGGCAGGCGCCAAACCGCTGCGTCACCCAGGGATCCCTGAATACCATTTAAAAATGGGCAATTCTGAAATAGTTCTTAGAAAAGGAAGTAAAAGACCAATAAATGCATAAAATACTCATCCTTATAAACAATGAAAATTATACAACAGTGAGAAACATTGCTTCACCTTTTATATTAGCACCGACGGAAAATGATTGTTAGTATTCATCACTGGCTCAATACACAGTGCAATATTCATACATTGCCAGAAATATGAAAAGTGAAACTTTCAGATAAGTTGCATATGCATATCCTCTTGATTTCCTTCACTTCATTGGCAAGGAAGTTGTAAGTTTTAATTTTAACAAATCATTATTTTTTAAAAGTCATTTGAGAATACTAGAGCTCAGATGCATAAAGTTAGGAGTCACTTCAATTTCCATCAGGCAGTAAGCATTCTCTTGATTTTAATGATAGTCATATGAGACTTAGAGTTCAGGCTTGATTTACATAATCCCCCAAAGTCGGCCCCAGAAATCCATTTAAGGTCACCTTACTTTTCCATACACATACCAAATTCTAATCTGTTCATTCATTTCCCCTTCTATTATCATACGCCTTGCTCTTGTAAAGCTTACTGCTTATTATACTTTCATCTCAAATAGAAAATCTTTCAGGTTGGCTTTCCGTCCTACTAAACTCCATTCCAGTATGTATTACTTGCTCCTCTTCATGTTATAGTCACAGATTAAATAGTCATTTACTTTTTGATATATGTAAAATTGGAATCCAAACTGCAGAAATGTTCCTTGGAAGCATCAAAACACCTTGAGGTGTAGCAGTGTGGGATACAGCGTTTATCACTGCCTGCTCTGGGCTGCATATTAAAACCAGGTATCGCATAATGGGCAGGGAGTAGAATTTATTTTTGTAATAAGCAAAGTAGAAAATCTCCTTAGTTCCCAAGTGTCCAGTCGCAGAAGCCCAAAGTTAATGACTTGCTATTCATCATACCCCAGATATACAACTTTCATCACGTAATCGACTCTTCTGAAAGGAAAGATCAACAACTGTCAGCTCCCTTAATAATGAAAAAAAAAATTAATTATTTTCACTCAGATTCTCCTTTGAGTTGAGGATGATCAATTTCAAAGTCTTATTAGTTCTGCTAGTGTGAACCATTCAGATTCTTGGGAGAAAAAAAAAAAGAAAAACTAGGGAGGCACTCCTCTTCTAAATGAACAATTTATGATTAACATTTCTGTCAACGAACACTTTCCAATTTTATTAAAACTGCAAACATAGACTTTAGTTTCCCAATTGACATTTTAAATATGGGAATGATTACCGCCTGTGCCTAACTGAGATGCTATAATGTATAAAGGTACCCCTCATAATAAATTAGATAACATTTGAACATTTTCCTTAACACAATGAATAAACTGAGGAACTAAAATAAATTATTTTTTTAAAAAAGATTTTATTATTTATTCATGAGAGACACAGAAAGAGAGAGAGAGAGAGAGAGAGGGGCAGAGACACAGGCAGAGGGAGAAGCAGGCTCCATGCAGGGAGCCCAATGTGGGAGTCGATCCCAGGACTCCAGGATCAGGCCCCAGTGCTGAAGGTCACGCTAAACCGCTGAGCCACTGGGCTATCCGAATAAATTACTTAATAAAAAAAAAAAAAAGAAGATTGCCTAGATTATTAGCTCCTTCTGCATGGCACTATCAGTTTAGTCCAGTACGGGCAAGATTGAGCTCAAATAACAGCCAGAAGATAATTGGAGTTCTAATGCTGGGCTTATAAGAAGAGCTTAAATAGCCTGGGGTAGTATTCTGATACAGAATTTTCCCATCTGCAGGGCTATTCCTTTTGTATTAGGAAGAAACTATTTGGGCAATGAAATTTATTCTACTCTTTTATGAGCATTGTGGCTGCTCACCAGTGAAGACACTCTGCAGCGTTCTTAACGTATAATAGCTCTTCCCCATCCAGCTCAAGACAAATATCTTCACTGTCCAGGTGTATCTGTGCAGCAAAAAATCTCACCTCGAGTTGCAGAGCTACTCCGTCTCAACCAACATATAACCAAAGAACCCATGGCTCTTAGCCGAATTCTTCCCTACTATTTAAACTGCTGGCCAGGACTAGAAAAAAGTTTAGTATTTTCTATTTATTTCTAAGGTTAAAGGAATGAGAGTAGATAATATATTCTATTTTTTAAAGATTTTTATTTATTTATTCACAAGAGACACAGGCAGAGGGAGAAGCAGGCCCCCTGCAGGGAGCCCGACACAGGACTCGATCCCAGGACCCCAGGATCACACCCTGGGCTGAAGGCAGATGCTCAACCGCTGAGCCACTCAGGCGTCCCAAAAGTGATAATATAGACCAGGATTAGCAAACGAGGGCCGAGGGGCCAAATCTAGTCCAGGATCCGTTTTGTAATTAACGTTTTATTGGAACACTCACTTTATATGTCATTTATAGTTGCTTTTATGCTACAGCATCAGGATTGAGTCGTTCTGTCAGAGACAGTATAGCCTGCAAAGCCAAAATTATTTACTATCTGACTGTTTACAAAAAAAAGCATATTGACCCCTGCTATAAACATCAGGTAACTGTGCCTGAGGAACCAGTTCAAGATATCAAAGATACAGTAGCTAGCATTTGAGTACTTGCATGGAACATTGTAAAAGTGTTTTTTTTCCAAGCTTCAGAATTTACAAAATATGGAACTATACCTTGATTGAATGGTATAATTAAATTTTTTTAACAACAACAAAAAAATGATAATCTAAAGTGGCCAAGGCACTCTGTTAAGATCTGGGAAAGCCAAATAGAAAATCAGTTAATAATACACTAAATATATTAGATGTATTTAAATGTATACATTAAACAATACATTTTAGTAGTGTGTTAAAAATTACAAAGAATTGGGAGATATTTGGTCTTCAAAATAACCCTGATAATAGAGAGTTGTCTTGTTTTTTTTTTTTTTCTTTTTTTCCAAATCAGAGAGGTCAATGACTTTTCCAAGGCCACAAAGCTTTTAAGGAACAGCTAGAATTGAATCTATCATCTTACTCCAAGTGTAACGTTCCTTCTACTATATTGCGCTACCCCATTGCCCTTAGATACCTAAAAGCAGCTTTCATACAAAAAAAAAAAGTTACAGAAATTTAATAGCATCCACAACTAACTTAATACCTTAAACACACCTGCTCCCCACATGAAATTGTTTCTCCAAACATTTTAAAAGAGGAACAGTGGTCAATGTTAAGTTTAAGCAAGGTTAACTAAAACTGCACAAAAATAGAAGAGCTATCTGTTCCTTAATTATTAAGTAATTATTCAGGTTGAAATATTCTTAAGTCTTTCTGGCATGCTTCTTAAGCTTAGTTAAAAAGGTATTTTAAGACAATCTTTTTAGCTTCCTACTAAGATAATTATACTTATATGCCTTTTCCAAATATTTGACAGACTTATATTACTGTGAGCAGAGGAAAAAAATAAAAATCAATATTTAGTTCAAAGGAATGTACAAAAGTCAGCATTTTTCTATATTTTTACTTGGAGGTCACAACTTCAAAAAGTTATACTACTAAGAAACATGATTAAGCCAGCAGCGAAGAGGGATAATAGACTAATACGCTAGCTGGCCCCCGGAGTGATGTGCTTCATGCTAGGAAACAGCAGACTGCACAAGAGCACTTCACATGATCTGTCTGCCCTGGGGGAGGTAAGGGGGCTCACGGCAGAATTGGGGAGTAGAGTCCCCAAAGCCAGCCCAAGAAGGGAGAAAACCAACTTAGTGGAAAGCATTCAAGTTAGAAACTGACCACTATATTTTGGAGAGCAGCGAGGAGATGTTGACAAGGATGGAGTCAGATCAGAGCATCCTGCTAGGCAACCAGCTGCAGAACATTTTCCCTAATTAAGCTAAGCCAGTGGGTTTCCCACCTGAAGCACCCTGGTCATTGTAGTCCAGGCACTACCTGGAGAGAACACGATGGTTCTAATGCTTTTAAGATTTTTTTATTTATTCATTTGAGAGAGAGAGCAAGAGCACAATCACCGGGGACGGTCAGAGGGAGAGGGAGAAACAGACCCTCAGTTGACCAGGGAACCTGATGGGGGGCTGGATCCCAGGGCCCCAGGATCATGACCTGAGCCTAAGGCAGACAACCAACTGAGCCACCCAGGTGCCCTATTGCCTGTAATTTTCTATAAATGGTTTTGTCTGGATCACATTTTATTGTTACCCAGTAATTTGCTCATAGTCTCTTTGTGTACATAAGTCCCAGGACTATAATTTATTATTTAGAACTTAACAAATGAGTAATTCTGGAGTTGCCATGTTTTCAAATACCTACTAGTAAAGGTATACGAGTATATTACTATAACGTAGGTATATCTACCTGTGTAACACACACACAGGGAAACATAAATTCTTGTAGTTATATCTGAATCATTTTTTTTCTGGAATATTCAAGGGAAAATGCTATCATATAAATACTTTTCTAATCCTTTCAATCTCCTACTATAAGACAAAAATCAGGACTTCTAATCATACTCCCAGAAGTATATATACTGTGTATATATACCGTCTATAAAAATTAAAAAATACACAGTATATATACCTCTGGGAGTATGATTAGAAGTATGAGGGAAAAAAGGACTTTTTCTTTTTATCCCATTTTCCCCAGTATTATTTCAGTTTTCCTAGATTATATTAAGCCTATATTGTTTTTGCAATTAAGGAGGGAGCTGTGGATCTCTTATTCATCTCAAATTTTATCCAAAGAGTTGAACACAACACAGCCCAGCCCCTCAGGCAGACCAGATGCTCTTCCTCTGGGGATGCTCCAGGGACCTTTGTACAATTTAATGGTGACAATTCTCTTGTTATATTGTATTTGTTGCTTTTGTTGTCTTTCCACCAGAGCATAAACTTCAGAAAAGCAAGAACTATCTATGGCTTTTAATCTTATAATCTCAGAATTCCACACAATGTCTAGCAACAGTAAATACTCCAAGCACTCAATAAATAGTGATTAAATCATGACTACTGCTAAGAATATCTGATAATTACTGAATACATTCTTATGTGCTGAGCGCTGTGCTAACGAAATCATATATATTATGTCATGTTATCCTGAAGAAAACCTTATGCAGTATGTGCTATTATAATTTCCACTTTACAGATGAGGAAAATTAAGTGTAGAAAATTAAGTGATTTGTAACGCAAGAAGCGGCAAAGCTGGGATACAAATCAAGGAAGTCTGAATTTGAAGTTTGTGCTCTTGACCCCCACACCATACTACATGAATAAATGACTATGCATGAGAGAATAAATAGTGAAGATGTTCATATCTAAAGAAGAATCTTATTCAAGAGACAGACTAAGGTAGAAAATGAAACCAGAGAAACCATTGATGGGCTTGGGGAGAGTACCACAATACTTACTGTCACCATTATAAGAAAAAGCAATTCAATCTAAACGGTCTAGTGACTTCCAGCAACTGTCACATCCTCCTACACGAAAGTGTACACACTATGTTTGGTGTAGTGCCTCGGAAAACCTCCCTATATTGCTAAATTGATTACAGAAATAATCTTGACTTTAAAAATCAGGATCAACATTTTTACATATAAACCTAAAGTGACTATCTCTCTGATGGTGAGGAAGAAATATCTATTGCTAATGCACATAGTTTTTATTAGCAATTCCATTTTTGTTCACTGATACAGCAGCAGTGTGATAATCATCTACGACTACATAAAAGAAAGAAAGATCTCCAACAAAGTCATGGGTTACCTACCAATCTATAATTCTTTAGTAAAGAAGAATTATTATTCTTTCAAAAAGAAAGGAAGAATGTCCTGAAGAAATTAATAATTACTCAAGTTGATATCAGAGCAAAACTATGATTTTTTTCACAAATGCTTCTAATTTACTGGTACCTAAACCTTATTGGACAGATCTTGGGATGCTTAATTTCACGGTGAACATCTTATGTATTAAATAATTGTATTGGTCAGACCCTAAGTACTAAACAAGAATGCACCATGCTATTTTGATTTGGGAGAATTCAGAATTCAAACTAAACCAGGCTTAAGAGGCTCAGAAATTTGTAAAAACCTCCTGTTCAGGGATCCCTGGGTGGCGCAGCAGTTTGGCGCCTGCCTTTGGCCCAGGGTGCGATCCTGGAGACCCGGGATCGAGTCCCACGTCGGGCTCCCGGTGCATGGAGCCTGCTCTTCCCTCTGCCTGTGTCTCTGCCTCTCTCTCTCTCTCTCCTCTCTCTCTGTGACTATCATAAATAAATAAAAATTAAAAAAAAAACCTCCTGTTCAAATTACTAACAAATAGGGCCCAGAATAATATCCTCCTGTCTTCAAAAGCAACCACCTACCTGGGTCCCATTTGAGGGACATTAGCTTTCATGCTCTAAAACATTCCATTCAACAATCTTAATCAGGGTCCTTGACACAATTTCTTTTCAAATTTCTTCTTCATTCTGTCCTTTCTTTTAGTAAAGAATATATTCCTAATTCCTAATCTACCAAAAATGTCATAAATCAATGCATGGTCTTAAAATAGTGCCATAGAGATACATTAGGCTTCTATAATTCAAAGCTACTGCACACACACACACACACACACACACACGAAAAAGAATAAAGAAAAAAGTTATTAACCAAGCATTATTTTTAGTTTTACTGGGGAAAACTCAATTTAGTTCTGTTTTTCTTCCTATAAAACTTCATCATTTCCTGGAACATAATATGATTCAACCATCTGTGATAGGCTAATATTGATTTTTGTATCTTCACTAGCACGTTTAAAATCAACAAGCTTTAAAATGTTTAATTTCTAATGATTCAATGGACTTTTTTGCTAATATCAAGTTATTTTTAATAAGTTAGGCTGTTTTTACATTTTACAATATAGTCTCTAGACTTGAAGAGGAAATATCATTTAAATGTTTTGCAGTGAGAGAATACTTCTGTACTTGTAATTGTTATAGAAAGTCCTGCACTGTGCTTTTTAGCATGGAAATGACTATGTTGTGGGCAGGACATGCTTCTCCATAAAGCCATTGATCCTGCCCAACCTAAGGCCTCCCTGGGGCCAGGAAGTGATTGTTTTCTATGAACACTTCTTGGAATTCTCCTGAACAAGGAGAACCACAAACTAAAGAAAATCAAATTACGTAAAGTAAATTATAAAGTAGATTACATATTGCTGGTGACCATTTATTGCAGTTTGTCTTGGCAGCCACTGTATGCTGATTATTACAATGTAATAATCATCCCCTTTTGCTCTCAAAAGTATCCTAATTTAAGTGATGAATTATATGGCTACTCTCTTCACTGGTGACTAACTTCACTGAGGTTGCTAACTGCAAGGATTCCCAGATGCTGAGTACCTGTAAGTGTATTTCAGTAGGTAATAAGAGAAATGATAAGAGGCTTCATTTCTGATGGGGCTGAGAAAATCTGTGAAACAGAAACACAAGTGCCCAATAAAAAATGTTGATGTCCTACAAATTTCAGTTGTGGTTGATTCATATTGACATCCTGCAGTTTGGTGCTTTGTATTCATTTTATCTTTTTCTAAAAGAGTCCTTCTATATGAGTCATAAGAAATTAGTAAGAAAAAGCAAATAACTATGAAAAATATTTTGGTGGATCTAATGGCCTTGTCTAAATATTACTTTCATTAGCTTTTTACTATTCGTGTTATAGATAAGTAGACCCATTTGGGCTAACATTATGAAAATGGCTATACTCCTAGCTAAGCTATCCACACCATCAAGTAACTGTCTTGTGATGTTAATCAATGTTGACATCATGACAGCAGAAGAAAGTTCAAAGTTGCAAAAGTCACCTCTCTTACCATCCTAGGAATATCTGGCTGAATTCACTGAACAAATACTTCAACTCTACTTTTGCCTTGTGTAATAACTGTGATTACAAATAATGTGACTACGTTTATGAGTCACTCTGAAAATATCGAATCAAAGTAGTCATCATTCATGTCATAAACAAGAATACTTAAAAGAAGAAGCTACATATTATTTAGAGGAAGCTACATATTATTTCCCCAAGAGAAAAATGCTTTGACCAGTTAGTTGGGTCAGACTGCACACAGCAGACAGAGGGATTCTTTAAAAATGCCAATCACACCCTATGTATCGCTCATAGCTCAGACCATTCCACGAGCTTGCCATCCCACTATAATAAAATGCAAAGTCCTTACTATGACCCACAAAGTTCTGCAAGCCTCTTATATCTAGTCTCCTACCTCAATTTTCCCACCTCAATTTGATATGCTGATTTCTTGTAATTCCTTAAAGTCACTTAATATGTATCCATCTCAGGATTGCATTTATTTCTTTGGTGTGAACCACTTTTGTTCCAGATACTAGTATGGCTCTCTTTCTTTCTCCCTTAATTTAGAAGTTTGCTCAAGTATCTTCTTATTAGAGAAGTCTATAGTGAATATCCTACCTAAAATAGCAGTCCCAGACCCCTACTCTATACATCCTTTATGACTTTTTCTTTAGCACTTCTAGCTCAGGACATTGCATTATGTGTCATGTATTTTCCTATTATCTCCTTCTAATCACTAGAATGTAATCTCCACGAGGGCAGGGACTTTGTCTCTTCTATTCCATCATGTCTCTCTAGTGGCTAGACTAGTGTTCATTAAATGGATGTTTCTAAGGCCTACTATGTTAGCAAACTGATTAAAGTAAATAGAACCTACTCAATCTAAACTAATTTCAAAATTTGTGTTGAAATGTTGACTTCTGAATCTGAACTCCACGACTTCCCCATCACATTTGATCTTTAAATCAACTTCCTCTGAAAAGCAGATTTCATGCAGTTATTGGTAAGATGTAAAACAAACCACTTAGGAGGGAAATCTGGCTGTATGCATTAGAACTAAAAATAACAACAACAACAACCACAACATATGTTAACCCAGTATTTCTACTTCTAGCTATCAATTCTACAACAATAAACACACAAATGTCCAAAAGTATGCCTGCAAGGATGTTCATTACAGCATTTTGAATTTTTCCAGTTTGTGTTATTTCTATAACTTAAATAAGTAAGTAATTAAGTAAATAAATAAGTAAATCTTCTCCAGAGAGTCATGTCGAAGCAATTACCAGGGAGAATATAGTTTTATTGAACACAAAGTTTCAAAGGGTAATGCTGAGTGAAATGAGTGATAATCACAATGCACCAATTTGGGAGGCCTTGCAGTACCTGCCATATCTACAAGCCCCTTCCAAGAGGTTCCTCACAGCCACAGGGTCTGTATAGTAGACTGGCCTACACAGCCACGACTGACCAGACCAAGGAAAGGCACCTACCAAGGAAGGCCATTGACTGATTGACCAGTAGCCTGTCAGGTGGATATATCCTAGTTTCATACTGAAAGGAACACACTCAGATTTGTCTCAGGTAGTTTAAATGAGAGGCACACCCAAGGAAGTTAGCAGTTGGCAATGGGGCAAAAGCCAACTGGAACACAAACAGAAAAACAAGAACAACATGCCAGTAGACATCATACAGAAAGTCCTGCTGTAGTCACATTTCTATTCTTCAGTGAGGCAAGCCTGATCCTTGGCTTCCACCACCCTTCTTTTCCCAGGTAGAAAAGTAATATGATTCAACCATCTGCTGAACTATCTTTAAAATAAGTGCTCTTTAAAACTATATTTTACTGCATACCTGTTTTTTATAACCAACAGAACACTAAATTGAGGTTTAGATTAAGCCTTTAAAGTGCTTAGCTCTGAAGAGATAATCGCTTCTTCTCTACCCTCTAATTATGTGTAATTCACAATAAAAAATACTACAAAACCCACAATAAGGGTAACTGAGTTCTAATAAGACAGATTTTTTTCTTTCATCACTTTATGAAATATCGAGTTCTTTCCAAAAAAAAAATATTCTGGTGATATGCATTTATGTTTAACTTGCCTACCAAGTAATCAAGTATTATCCAAGACAAAAGTGGGAAAGGAAAATCCACACCACAGACCAAAGCATCTTGTATACTACAAGTTATGACACCAAATAGACAAATGACTTCTGGTAGTAGAAAGACAGCATATTTTTAAATTTGTTTTTTAGATGTTCTGGCATTTAAAAAAAAATGAGTCACAGACCACAGCATGTCAGTAAATAATACTGTAATATCCCTTAATGTTTTTCAATGCCATTAGAAAATTATTATAGGAATATATCCAATTATAAATTTAAAGCCCAGGAAGCCTAGAATTTCTAAGTACCTATTTTATTCAGAGGAATAAAATTTTAAATTTTCTTTCAAAACAACAAATTAAATGTTTTTTTTTTCTTATCAATTACCAAAAGGTCTGTAGAGGCTACGTACTAGCAGAGTCTTGAGCCTTGATAGTTCCATACTTTATGTTATCCAAAACTTCATGATAGATGTGTAGTGAAAGGGGAAGGAAAGGGCCATGTGTCCAAAGTGTTAATTTTCAGTATTAGAATAGAATAATGAAGCCAGCCTTTGCACATGTGGGGAAAATAAGGTATAAATCTCTTAGATCCCCATCTGCCTTCACTCATCTCCCAACACTGCACCAGTAATGCTTATTCTATCTCAGTCCGTGGACCCAATACAGGATTTACATTTACTGAGGAAAGTTAACAACCCAGGTTTTTCTTCAGGGAGGTCTCCTGTAGGATTTCTAATTACACAAGAGTTTTTTTTATGTCTGATCAAGTTTTACAATCTCACATTGTTGACTCTTCAGCTAGTGACCAATAATGATACATCTGAATTAAAGCTATGTTCTCTTTGGATTATAACGTAAAATGAATCCCTTGGCATTCCTAATCTTGTAGATTATTTGACATAGATAAAATTTTCGCTCCCTTTGTTGACCAGTTCTCTCTTTTTTTTTTTTAATTTTTATTTATTTATGATAGTCACACAGAGAGAGAGAGAGAGAGAGAGAGAGAGAGAGAGAGGCAGAGACACAGGCAGAGGGAGAAGCAGGCCCCATGCACCGGGAGCCCGACGTGGGATTCGATCCCGGGTCTCCAGGATCGCGCCCTGGGCCAAAGTCAGGCGCCAAACCGCTGCGCCACCCAGGGATCCCAGTTCTCTCTTTTTTTTAATAGCTTTATGGAGATGTACTTTATAGGACGTGTACTTTACCCATTTAAAATGTACAACTTTTTGTTTTTAATATATTCACAGAGCAGTGTGACTTTCACAATTTATTTTGGAATGTTTTCTTGCCCCCTACCAAAACAAACAAACAAAAGCAAAAATCACGAAAATCATTGTATCCATATCTCTTATTCCCCTTTTTAATGCCCCTAGGAACACCTAATCTATTTTTTGCCTCTATGAATTTGCCTATTCCAGACACTTCATATAGCATAAATAGAATCAAATTCTAGATGGTCTTTTGTGACAGGCTTCTTTCATCTAACATAATGTATTCACGGTTGCTGACTCATTCCTTGAATGGGATTTGTATCATATCCACACAAACTGTTTTCCAAATATTAAAAGCACATTTTAGATATTTATGGGTGTCTATGAAATAGTATTCCAAATTTATTGCTCTTCTCAGTTTCTTACTGAAATCAGAAGGCTAGATAGAATCTTCAAAACAGAAAGCAGTCACCAAATTCTGCAAATTGACTATGCAAATCCTACAGGTAACATAAC
Organism: Canis lupus baileyi; assembly: GCF_048164855.1. Classification (NCBI taxonomy): domain Eukaryota; kingdom Metazoa; phylum Chordata; class Mammalia; order Carnivora; family Canidae; genus Canis; species Canis lupus. Next base: position 10,115,000 of record NC_132855.1, on the reverse strand, counting down.
TAAACTCTTTGATATTAATACAAAGATTAAATTAAAATCACACCTGATTAAAATCACATTATTAAACACACACATTCACCTTCCCCTAAATGCCCAATCTATTTAAGGAATCAAAATCAATGGACCTCTTATAATTCAAAATATTAAATAACCAAAATGAGCAAATGCATTGAATAGACACTTCACTCAAGAAAATATACAAAAGGCAAGTAAGCACATGGAAACATAATCAACATTAGGAGTCTTCAGGGAAATGGAAATCAAAACCACAAGATTCTACCTCACACAAATGAGGATGGCTAGAATCAAAAATATTCATAATACCAAGTGCTGGCAAGGACACAAAGAAACTGAAACCCTTGTACATTGCTGGTAGAACATAAAAAATTAGTTACTTTTGAAATAGTTTGGTAGCTACCAAAGTTAAACATATACTTCACCATAAAAGCCAGCATCTTCACCAATACAGCCAGCACTGTATCTTCACAGTGATATATGTGACTACATCTGAATAGAAATAAAAACGTTTTTCCACCCAAAGACACAAATGTCCATAGTATTTACACAAATGTCCCTATCTCTACTAATAATATTACCAAACTGGAAAAATCCTAATGTTCATTAGCTCATGAATGAACAAACAAAATGTGGTGGTTCTATACAATGGAATATATTCAACAATAAAAAGGAACAAACTACAGATATACACACATGGGGAAACTGAAAAATCATTCTTATGTGGGGGAAAACACAAATAAGAGACTACATTTTGTATAACACCATCTAAATAGATTTTCTAGAAAAGGCTAAACTATGGAGACAAAAAGCAGATCCATGGTTACCTCAGACAGGCAGAAGCCACTGGGACTGTGGGAGCCTCAGTTAAGTGTAAATGGGAGGAGGGAACTTTTGAAGGCTTTTAAATCGAAAACTAGATTGTGGTGAGGCTTGAACAATCGTGTATATTAAAACTAAAACTCATTAAACTGTATATTTTAAATGGGTGAGTTGTTCAGTATATAAATTTTACTTCAATAAAGCTTTTAAAACAAAAAAAGACTGAACAAATATTCATAATTATAAACCACTGAAACCATACCACACCACTCCATTCATACCACACAGACTACTCATGACCAGGTCATCATGACACAAAAATTTTTACCATTCGTTCCTATATCAGCAATTTCTCAAACTGTTTGGGATGAGGGCTCCTTTATATTCTTAAAAATAACTGAGGCTCTCAAAGAACTGTTTGTCAATATTAACCACATTAGAAAATATACTCTGTCAATATTTACCATATGGGAAATTAAAATGGTAAATTAAAAAAATCTTTATAGATTCAGTCTAAAATAATAACCTATATGTTAACACACACAAAAATATGTTTAATGAAAAGTATAACTATTTTCCAAAACAAGGGAAAAAATAATGAGATCAGTAGCATTTTTTATATTTTTGCCAATCCATGCAGTGTAGCTTAATAGAAGACAACCATATTCCAATATCTGCTCCTGTATTCCCTCTGATGCCACAGCCCACATCACATACCCTCTGGAAAACTCCGCTGCACACTCAAGAGAAAATGAGAGGGCAAAAGGCAAACAGCATCTTAGTATTATTAGGAAAGTAGTTCTGATTTCACTGACCCCCACAAAGGATCTTGAGAATGCCCAGAGATCCTCTGGCCACCCTTTGAGAACTGCTGGCCTTGATTCTGCCCTAAAACCAATTGAGATTCATTTTAATGAGACTGTTTAATCCGTAGGATCACTAATACTTGAGGATTAAGTTTTTTGGCAAACAGGATCAGAAAATTTTCTGAATATTGGGGGCGCCTCGGCGCAGTCAGGTTTAAGCATGTGACTCGGTTTCAGCACAGGTCATGATCTCAGGGTCATGGGTATATAAATATAAAAGCTCCCACTTAGTTTCTGTAGTCACTTCTAAAATGATAAAATGTTCATGATTTTTTTCTAAAAGAAACTTGATACCATAACCTAAAACAATCATGCTAATTTTAATATTTGAAAAAATAACTATTTAGTGGTCATTTTAGAAAATATAGTTAATTTCAGTTAATATTTATTTCTCCTGTGGCTCACAATTAAAAGATAATAATATAATCAGAAGTTTATGTATGCCTCACATCCTGAAATGGTTGATGATTCTTGCTGAAGACATACCAGTGCATTTGGGATGTCTCCAAAGCTTTGGTCCTCTTTGAATTGAGTGGTACTTCCCAAGTGATATGACTTAAAATTCAACAAAGTTCCAGAATTTCTAACTTAAACTCAAAAACAACAGTTTCAGTACTTACTTTACAATATCTCCTTCAAGAGCAATCACTCTTTTAATGATCTTCTGTTCTGGGTTTTTAGGGGACCTAGAATAAAATAAGGTTATACAATCAGTTATGTCTTTATTGTTTTAAGACAATGAAAAGCAATTTTGCAACTAAATGGACTATCTTAAAATCATGACAGAGTCTTTCATGACACCCATGACAGTGACATCAATCCTACTTAGGTCCCAAGTGATGGAAAGCTCCTATTGATGTCACTCATTTTAAACCTCTGCAGAAGGAGAAGCCATGCTGAAAGTGTATTAAAATAAAAAAAATATGGAGTGGTAAGAATTTTAATATTAGGGCTAAGCACTTGTAAGAAAGAGGATTCATATAGAAGAAAATGATTAGGCATTTCTTTAAAATCACATACTTCAGTTTCTTTATTTCATTTAAAATAAACAGTGGAATTTGATTTAAATCCTCAAGAAAACAATGAAGATGAGAGGTGTTTAAAAAACACAGAAGATCCTCTTAAACTGCATTTAGGTTTAGCCCTTTGAAAATTATGTGATTCAGAGTGCTAAAACAAGGGTACCGACATCCCAGTCCATCCCTAGAATTGCACTCTGGGGAAAGTCATGTCTGTCCTAAGCAGCCCTACTGAGAGACTCATTTGGTGAGGAAATACGGTCTGCCCACCGTGTGAGGGAGCTTTAGCAGCAGAACTTTCAGGCCTAGTCAAGTATTCAGAGACTGTAGCTCTGGCCAACAGTGTTACAACAGTCTCATGAGAGACCATAAGCCAGACCACCCATCCACACTGCTTCTGGCTTCCTGATACTCAGAAAATGTGTGAGATAATAAACATCTGTGGTTTTAAGCTTCAAGATGTTGGGGTAATTTGTTACACAGCAATGACTAAATCTTAATAAGGCCAATTTCCTGCCAATAACATTTTAAGTCTTTTAACAGACACATTTCAAGGAACATCTCATACATCATCACAAAAATGATCATTTAATATGAATTTGGAAATCAAGGATAGATATTTTCCTTGGAAAATATTTTCAATCCAAGTCACATTTTGAATTGAGTTGTTTTTAAAAAGGAAAGTAAATGCACAAAAACTAAGATTAAACATATTCAAAATGTAACATTTCATCAAAGTAAATATGCAGTTTCAATAAGATTTATATTTCACATTATATCTTGCAGAGAAAATGAAATCATCTAAACCATTTGCATCTACTTGTGAAAATCAGTCTCACAATTTTTCACTAAATTTCAAATATTCTTTATTTTAAGAGGAAATTTGATCAGAGTCTTTGACGGAACTGTCCCCTTCACTGAACTGATTAATCATTATATTTCTATAATTTTCCTGTCATTTATATATAGCCAGAGCAAGAGATCTCAGCACAGTGAAACTAGTAAAATTGTGCAGGACTACTTACAGACATTTAGAAAATTCTCCTCTCATGTCGCTCTGTTTTAGATAACCAGAAATGTATAAGATAATATTCAGCCTCAGTGGTCATCAAAGAATTGAATATTAGAACTGACAAATAATAATAATAATAATAATAGCAATACTAGTAATATGATTTTTTGTTGAGGTCTAGGAACATGGGCACTCTATATATGAAGCATATGGTCATGTAACATGCCTTTCTGTAAAAGTGTCAAGGTTTTATATTCTCTTTAACATGACAATTATAGGGATCCCTGGGTGGCTCAGCAGTTTAGCACCTGCCTTTGGCCCAAGACATGATCCTGGAGTCCCAGGATTGAGTCCCACACAGGGCTCCCTAAATGCAGCCTGCTTCTCCTGCTGCCTGTGTCTGCCTCTCTCTCTGTCTCTCAGGAATAAATAAATAAATAAAATCTTTTAAAAAAATGACAATTCTATTTTTAGGAATTTATCCTAACGAACTGATTATGAATATATGCAAAATTTTAGCTATATGGATGTTACATATTTTTAAAAGGAAAAAAAAATCAGTAAAAGTAGATTGGTTAAATAGCCCATTTGCATAATAAAACATTTTCCAGTCATTTAAAATTATATTATAAAAGAATTTTTAATGATGTAAAAATATCAACATAATCTATTGATTAAAATGGAAATAGACAATATTGTGTGTACTATGACCTTGCCTCCATAATTAGAGAGAGAAAATTCACAGGTAACTGTACTAGAAAAAAATCAGGAAGGACATAAAAACAAAGTTGGAGGGTATGGAGTTCTGTATCTGATTAAAAAAAAAAAAAAACAGGCCTAGATTTTTTGGTTCAGATTTGTGGGAAGTCTATTAACAGATGACAACTGTTTGTGTCATATGACATGATCTGAGAAGAAATGCTTCAAGAAAGGGGTGAGACCTGAACTAATTGCCAAGTTCCCCCATCTAATATGGATGCAGTATTACCATCAATGAATATGAAAAGCAATCCTTATCACTGTAAAACAATATTTTATGCCAACAACTTTTGAGCTTTTGAGGTATTTGAAAAGTATTTCATATTGTAAAATAATCTATATTTTAAGATCATGAGGCAAAATAGAATATGCAAAGTGAACTATCTATATAATCAAAGTCTTATGAATTACCACTTCAAATATATCTATAAATTTTAATGTAATATTAAACTCATGAATCTAATCAAATGATTCAAAATAGAAAAAAAGCTATTACTAACATTAATCCCATTACTGCTCAAAATCTATATCTATATTTTAATCATTAGACTGTTGAATGCACTACTTTGATGTAAGTAGAAGTGGAATGAGAGTTATTATAGATTTACATTGTGAAAGTCATTGAACTTCCCTTTGTCTAAATTTTATTGGCCATTTGGCTATCTCCTGGGAAGTGTCAAGAATAACTATGAAGGATTATATGCCTTCCTTTAGGGATACGATGTATGCTGTCCAATAAATACTAAAATTTGCATTTAAATTTGTAATTTCAGTGTTTTCATATTAAGCATTGTTTTACAATATTTATTTCTGGAGCCTGAATTTTAAACATTCTGTTTTATGCCACTGATTTAATTAGGCAAGATTTCTCCAGAGGCTTGGACAGGATGCTTCAAATTGTCTGCACAGGTCTCAGATCAGTTTAGTGTGGAAGAATGTGTGTCTAACGGGAACAGCTGTAGGGAGGGGAACAGGGTCTAGCACAGTCCTAAGATTTCTATGACACTTAATGTTCTTCTTGAATTTCACTTCCTATCTTGATAAAAATGCTGTTTTTGGGTCTCATAATCTCTGAAACTGATTTCATGTTCTCTTATGTTCTCGCTGCACACTGTAATTTTGATCCTGTCTGGAGCACTAGGAAGGTACTTTGGAATACTCAGGAGATGCCCTCTTGTGTTTTGTGGGAATGGAAAGATTAGCAAGTATGCCACACTCTCTTTCTGCTTTCATGCCCATCCTGACATCACACATATACCTTAAATCCTTGTCTAGGCTCTCAGTCTTCTCTCATTTATACTAAAATCCTAAAACCTCCCTCTGGATTGTATGGATTTTTATGTTTGCATGGCTCAGGGCTGCCCCAGATTACACTAGAATTAATCTAATTACCAAAAGTTATCTTAGCTACAGTCTAATTTAAGCATTAATTCCTCAAAAATGCCATAGTATATTGGTCACTAATTACATACATCCCAATGCAGTCTAAATTCTAACTCTTCATTAATGAGATAAAAGATCTAATATTCTGGGAATGCCTCACATTGGTTTTTTTTGTTGTTGTTGTCTTAAAGAATGGTCATTCATTAAAACATATAATTTTACATCATCACAATAAAAAATGAACATTGCTGTTTGAATCATCAAAAGTCTATTCAACATAGTTATATATATATATATATATATATATATATATATATATATATATATAAAGTAAGTCACACCAAATGATGGCTTCCCTCTTCCTTTTGAGATTAAGTAACATAAAATATTTTATTAGTTTTAGGTGTACAACATACTGATTTGATATTTGTATATAGTGCAAAATGATCACCAAAGTAAGTTTTGTTAACATCCATCATCACATAGCTACAATTGTTTGTTTGTTTGTTTTTTTAGATTTTGGAAAATGTTGCCTGGGTTTGGCATGGTTTTCATAAAAGGCTAGAGCTAGAAAGGCCCGAGTGTATCTAGTCCTTTCCCTGCTGCTTGTGATCTCACCCATTCTCTGCAGCCTAAGTGTTTGCCCTGGGTCACCTCATGCTTTGCAAAGGCTGGAGTGGGGTACAGTTTCCATGGGGTACAACCCCATTACGATGGAGATGGCTATCACTTTTCTGCTACAAGCAAGCCGCCGACTATAGGCACCATCATAACCAACCTGGGTCTCAATTTCAGGGAGATAAGGCTAGATCAGAGGTCATAAACCAAAAGTCAGATAATCAAGGCTAGCTTGTAGAAATGTTTTGTTTGGTTCATGTATAATTTTTTCTTTTATCCTGAACTAGCCAAGCAAGCAGGAGACAATATAAAAATTCTAATTTCTTGTTCCTCTTGAAAAAAATAGGAAGATCCAGCAATCCTAGGCCCACATTCTTGCATGAAACAAAGTCCACAGGAGCTGAGAAGCAGATACTGAGGATGAGCCAGAGTCCCCACAGCGTATTTAACAAATCTCTAGCGCCTGAGGACGTGTGAGGTTAGGAATCTCTAGAAATCTTGGTGACATATAACCACTGGGTCAACATGTATGAAATCTCTAGAAGGGTAGGTCTAGCGCACAGTATTAGATACATTTTAGAGTGATCTTTTCCTAAAATAAATTCATAAACAAGATCAACTAACTGGGCTCAAGCAAACGTCACAATCTTTCTTTTATGCTCATAGAATATTTATTTCAAAAACCCTCTAATAAATGGATTTTCACAGTCTGTTGCGTTAGAAGGCAAAAAAGGAATTTTAAAGGTTTGGTCAAGTTTTATTATACAATTAACTAAAGAAATATTAAAACTAAATATAATATTATTCACATGGAAAAGGCCAGATTAGCCTTAAATGGATATTATCTGTAAAACCAAGATTAAAATGAGTAATTTTCAATGTTGGATTCTGTACACTTGCTTCACCATCAGTAATGTGAACTTTGTGCAAACAGCTGCATTTTTAATAACTCTTTTTTTTTTTTAATTCAGTGCAGTTTCATTAATTAGTTCTCTGCAAACTTTTTACTTGGGTCATTATTTCAGCCACATTGTTGCCCCTTGTAGACTTTGCTTTGTATCACGTGACTCTTAAATTTAAACAAAAGAAACTACATTGACTTTTGTTGCTCTTTGGGTTCATTCTTGAAATCGTCACAAATGTGGAACTTACTATTTCAGCTATATTTTCAGAATTTTAATATTCTATATTTCAATGTTTATATATTCAATATGATTTTCAATATAATGCTGAATACGTTTATTTATTATTTTGTATTTCAATCCCAATCACTTCTACCCTGATACCTCAGAAAGTGCTCCAACCCAACAGCCTTACTATTTGTTAAGGTGAAGTACAGATGAGGTTGTTAAAACCAGGTTAAATTTTTTTTTAAGATTTTATTTATTTATTTATTTATGAGAGACAGAGAGAGGCAGAGACATAGGCAGAGGGAGAAGCAGGCTCCACGCAGGGAGCCCGATGTGGGACTCGATCCCGGAACCCTGGGATCAGGCCCTGAGCCAAAGGCAGACTTTCAACTGCTGAGCCATCCAGGCGTCCCACAAGTCAATGTTTCAAATGTGTTTTCTAGAATACCTTAGTTTCTTAGATAGGGGTCAGCTCTTGGGGGGAAGGAAGATTATGGGAAAAGCACCATTAGGCAGGGGCATAGGTGATTATGTGCATAGAAAACCCTGAGAAATGAAATGGGCTCCAGAGCACTGAAGCCACCGCTCTTCAGTAGGCTTCTATGTAGGGTAGGGATGGCATAGGGAAGGGATGATTTATGTACTTTGGCTATTTCCTCACAGCATATCCTACCTGAATCAGACCACTGAGCAGCAGCAAGAGAGTCTTTCAGAGAACCCAAGAGATTCTACTTGGGGTTCTCAGTGATCTAAGAACGTGGCAGCAGGAGCAACAAGCTGTATCAGATTTATCTACCATAATTACTAATTACTTACTCAAAAGTATTTTAACAGTACTGATGAAACAATAGGAGCATGGACTTCAGAGAATTAAGATGTTGTTTACTGATAAAAAATTTTTCTTGGTTAAATTGGAGAGTTGTTTCACTGTCGATAACCAGGATTGTAAGAAATTTAAAAAGCAAATGGTGACAACTGGCCTTCTAAGTAAATCAGCCTTGATACAGAAAATCAATCAAATGCGTATTATGACTTTTTACTTCTGTACTTGGGAAGAGCCGAAACAGCCTCATAATTGTGTATTTTGATTATGAAATAAATGTTGTCACCTAACTGTGAACATTTTGAGGAATTTAGTATAATCATAACAATGAGTTAATTTCCACCAGTTTATTAACTCAAGCATGTCAAAACCCAGAACACTGCAATATTTGGGTATTGAACATAATTACAACAATACCTCATGGTCTAGGATAGGTTGTATGTAAATGAATATATTTATATAGCACACATATAAAATACACAACACATATGTAATACTTATATATCATGTGTATCTGTGTGTGTCCTACCATGCAATATGGAATCTTGCTATTTAAAGAAATGCCTCTGATCTATAAAGAAACTCCTGGACTGAAAAATATATTCACTGAATTTATTTTGTAAATCTGGGTTTTCACACATTGAATATGCTTAGAGTTGGCATGTCTGTGGAACTGGAGGAGATGAACACTTAACATAAATATGTATACTGACTATACTTTTAGTTAGAATCTACTGGACCTTCAGACCTTCACATAGAACTACTACTATTCTGTTCCCAAAGTACAACATGCACTCAGGAGTATCGGAGTTGTTCCTACTATAGTCAAGATAGATTTTGTCCCTTTATCCACATATCAATCAGCATGTCTTTGTAACAGAGCACCAGTTAAGGCCACAGAATGAAAATTAACCAGTCTTCAAAGGAATCAAACTAGCCTCATAACCCTAATTCTGCAATTAGGGTTTGTACTTTTAGCTTCAACCAGGCTAGCAAATAGTGCCACATTCTTATGGTAGGCTTGAGGAAAATACAAACCATGAAAAAGCCTGAAAGTACAAGATACATCAAGCCATCTGCATCCATTAATACATCATGGAAATGGCAGGCCAACTGAGATACAAAACAAATACAGCACACAGGAGCAGAAATGAGAACACTTAAATTGATGGCCATGCAAGACGTCCATAGCGTGTGCAATCACCTAGAGAATGTTTTTGGAAGAACGGGCCAGGGGCCAGTCTGTGTCTAACATCCTATTTACAGTTGGCCTCCATGTTGTTCAGGTTGTGGGGTGTGAGATAACAAGCTTCGGGCAGGAGGTATCTTGGTAAAAGTGAGGAGAGAGAACAAAGGCAGTCTTGACTATTTTACCTCGAGCCAGCCTTTAACCCCCACCCATAACTAATTTCTCACTGGACAAATATCAAAAAGAAGAAGGAGAGGAAGAAACAGAATTATTTTCCTTACAAATATAAAGTGAACATTTTCTCTTGGGTAAAGTAAGCTTCTGAAATCTGCCTAATTGTACTCAACAGGTGTTTGTGATGGACAGAACCTGTGAAATTCACATGTACACATTAGAGCTGTGCACTCCAAGCAACATGGCTAGAGCGTCTTCGTGGTAACTTTTTGTGGTCATAACAAATGTGAGGTATACATTGATGTGCCGATCTGCCACCTTTTTGTTTTATGGTGATGGTTACCATAGACACTTTCCAAAATCAGGCAACAGACCATCAAGAGTCAGATAGGGAGGGGGGCATTTCAAGGGCTGCCAGCATGGATGTGGGGGTGGAGGATCTTTACAACCAGACAGGCCAGACATACCATTCAATGGATAAAAGCCCAGAGAGATGTCAACTGAGGTTAAGGTGCCCTCCCCTGATGTTATCACACTATAAACTCCCCAGAGCTTAGAAGCTACTCTGACAAGAGGAAGACCATAAACAGATTTAATTTGACTTGAATTACCTTCAAAAGTTCTTGAGCTTAGCCTGATTTGAAAAGAATTAGGTTTTGCTTGCAATAAGAAACCTAAATCCCAACAATGGCAAACTAAAGTTGTATGTTTTCGCATACCTTATTGTTATGACATGAGAATGGGCACCCATTCCATTTTCTTTATTTCACCAAATATATCAGTGGACTAATCTGCTCTCTAGTGACTGTGGTGACAAGCACTATTAATGTTTCAAGTGAACTGCTGAATTCAAATTCTTCTAGTAAACTTGAATTAGATATATATATGGGGAGAAGTGAAATGCTACATGATCATTGAAAGTATCATAATTTCTCTAAAATGCTCAGTCTCCTAGAGAATATTGACAGTGTGAGGACAGAATATAAGTAGACTATAAAGCATCCTGGCTTATTTCTGTCCTAACCCTGTCGAACTTATTAATTTTTAAAATACTGTAGAGTACCATTGCTCTGTGGAAGAGTTTTCAGCGAGGCTCCAATAACTAAACACAATTTGTTCCCTTGAAAATGTCAACTTTATGCTCCCAGTAGTAAACTGAACAGCATTAGCAAATTGTCTCCAGGAAAAAAAAAAATCCATGAGGTTCAGGATTTTACAAAATCAACTATAACTGGTCACCTCTGAAAACAGCAGTATCGTTTACTTGCTCACCTTGAGAGCCGTTACATAGCTCCAGACACTCGGCTATCAGTAACTTTTTCCATATCTATTTTTTCTGCTATTTATGCTGCAATAACCTGCTCCTGTGATTATCAATGCTTTAAACTAAAAAAACTACTAATGTTAAAAAAATACTAATGGTAAGTTTAAATGTCTAATTCTTTGTTTAATGGTTTGCATTTGTATCCAGGTATCCTAGTATGTATGACTTTCTTCCCCCTCTGCTGGATGGAGTCCATGGAGTGACAGAGGACAAGAAGAATATCATGTCCAAGAAGCTATAAGGGTTTCAAATTAGAAAGAATTTTGAATCGCCGAGAATAAATGTCTTTTGGTGAGAAGAGGAGAGTTGAGAATGGCAAAAAAAAAAAAAAAGAAAGAAAGAAAAAAAAAAGTGATGAGGAGTTAGAAGAATTATGAGCGATTGTAAGGGAACTTTGGGGACAATGAAAGGAAAATGGAGAGAATATTTCCAAGGACTGAAGTTACCTGATTAGAGTAAACCAATCACAGAGGAATAGAGCTGTGACTAGAGCAACACAGCTAGGTGAAGCACAGTGTTGTGCCAATGGATTCACCAAAGGGAGCGCAGAAGCCCTGCCCACCCTACTTGGAGACCAAAGACCCTTGGAGTTGCTCAATTTGCTTTCTAGCAGCTTAACAGAGCCTCAGAATCGGGGCAAGTTGGTTACGTTGTCATCACAATCCCATGATTGTCCTTTTCCTTTTTAGGTTATCCTGGAGAAGTTTTATTTTTTTGCAAGAAAATTCAGAGATCAAAATATACCTCATTGCACCAGTTCTAGCTCTAGAACATTAGGGAACTCCCGTTCCAAAAATCACAACCACATCTCCACCTATGATGCATCCTTTCACAAGGCTAAGGATTGTCCTGCTATTTTTAGTTGATTGTACATAATGAGCCAGAACTGCAAAATGTGCTCAAGTAAGCGCTTTTTTTTTTTTTTTTTTTTTGTAAAACCTGAGTTATGTTGAGGCCACAGTGTGCCAGATTATTTACCCCTTCCTATCATCCTTTAGTATGCACATACCGTAGTCACTTTTTTTTTTTTAGCCCATAAAATTGTATTTTGAATAATGGGTACCCACTTAGAATGGAACATATGATGTCTACCCACATGTGTTGTTCCTTACAGGAAGTCACTTTGATTCTAGGATGAAAGACAGTGATTAATGTGAGAAGGCTCGCCTGCTTTTCTGAGCACCGGTCTCCTAATTCTGTACACACACAAAATGGACTCTAATCTCTACAGCTGTCATGTTGATGCTCTTCGTGAGCTGTACATTTCACAGGCTCTAAAACCACTCTGCAGCTCAAACATGATCAACAGCTCTCCTCAAACCAGAACAGCAGTGTGAGATTATTAAATCAAAACGGGAGCGAACCCTCATCTTCACATGTGCAGGAAATTCATAGGGGGCCTGATTTCCATATGGTTCCCACAGCTAAAGCTTAATGAGTATCTTCCAGATACAGGTAAAACCGTTCATAATCCTCAAACACCTTTACAACGGAGTAAAACAAGTCCACGTAGAATTAAGGGAAATAATCTCCAACTGGTTTTATATGCCTGTGGGTTAAATGTATGAAGGAGGCTTTGATTTAAATAAAAGCAGATTCTCAGAAACATATGCTCACCACCCACCATTCTTCATCTGAATGGTAGAAACTAAGGAGTTTCATTTCACTGTAGCATTGGAGCTTTGCCAAGAGGCAGGAGCACAAACATCAGCAATTAAGAAAGATCTCCAGTATAAAAGATGTTTTCAGGGGTCTAATCTACCTTAGAATAGGTTTATAGGCAACGGCATTCTGTTTTGGACTGACCACATGAAGAGATGTTCTCATTTATATAACATTATTAAACTCTATTTTGGACTTTTAAATAACCTAAACCTACTGCCTAACATAAAATACCTTCCTTGAAAAGATATAACAAAATCATAAAAAGACTTCTCTCAGAAATCTTCTGATTCAGCTTCATTTAAAAATGTATAGCCCCGAAACTGTGCTAATGTATACCCTGTCTCCCCCACCTTTTATCAGTTCTTTCTTGCCACTGCCATCTGTTTGCCTGGCTTTTTCCAGCACACTGCCCCTCCGTCCAGGCTGTTTACTGGCACCTGGACACCTCCTTCTAATTCTTTATAGCACAATCCAAGAAATGTCCATGTCTTTTCCAAGTCATCTTCCCAAAGATTCTCCTTAACACCACCCCTTGTATATTTTGGATACGTGGGCTTCTCAGATATCATTCTTCAATTAGGTAATGTGCAAGTTTGGTTTTGGTTTTGGTTTTAACACAATGATTTCCTGTTACATTGCTTCGTGCCATGCATAGGAGGAAACTTTCTGGCTATCTCAGCTTTTACAATTACAATTCAACAAAGTCCTTGTAATTCCAGGCTTTAATGACTTAAACACTATCTTCAGAGAAGTTCTATGGTGAAGAAGTAGTTAGTTCAAATGTTTCTGGAAAAGTCATGCTTCCTTTTCATTAACTTTTAATACATAAAAGTCTGTCTACTCATAGGTACACTGACCTAATCACATAATCAATATGCAACTACAGAATCATTACAAATTTAAAACAAATATGTAACATGATTTAATAAAAAGAAAAGGCGAGGAAATGGAATTCAAAGGTTGTAACTCTACAAAACCAATGAGAAGACAATAAATAAGGTAAATGACCATATTTGAATCTCTTATAGTATCTTTCAAGCTATATCACTACCTTCTAAATTAAAATCTCACTTTAATTAGTTCCCAACAATCCAACCTAATCACTTTCAAGTCAAAGACTCCGCTGTTTAGAATGCAGACTGTATCACTGCTGTGGTTATGTGTACTTGACCTCCTGCCTGTTAACAAAGAGACTCAATTAATTATTTGCTGTTTTGAATGGCTATTTCATTTCACCTCCACCTTTCTTTAAGTGTTAAAAGGCTCAATTGCTTTATCACCTTAACCTTAGCTTTGGAGAATGCACACAGAATTTCTTAACTGCCAACTAATAAACCATCTTGATCCAGAAAGCTAATTTACAGGACCATAGCTCCTACGTATCTTATGCTAGAGTCAGCTAAAGTAACATATTGACCTGGTGGCACATCATCTTCTAAGAGGGCCTCTTCATTCTGAATGGCAGCTTGGGTGCTAAGCTATTACCTTGGTACAGATAAAGAGACACACACGCACTACAAAGAGCTGTGTGGTGTCACGGTTACAGGGAAACGCCGGTTTCATCAGAAATCTTACCAAACAAAAATGAAAGGCTTACACTATATACTGAAGGTATGTAAATTAATAGTGTATTGGTTTTTTCAACATACTTTTCACTTTTCCTATACACTTTTAGTTACATTAAACTCAATAGTATAATCTCATATTGCAATCCTGAAACACCAAAACAGAACAAGAAAATAGCTTCAAAGGAAATGTAAAAAAGGCTTTTGCAATGTATATGCAAAGTATTACTGATACCGGTGAAGAAGGTCTAACTGTGAAAAACGAGCCACAAAGCCAAAAGATAGCAAAGAACCTTCCTATTTCTTTTAAATTCCTTTAATACTGATACTGTGTAACATTTTACAAGTTCCTATTTGCTACATATCTGTTTATAGATTATTCCTGTCTTCACAAGTGTATCATAAGATTGAAAACATTGATTATCTTAACTGTTTCATTGTATCCAGTCCTAAACCAGTTACTGGCACTCAAAATAATAATAATAATAATAATAATAATAATAATAATAATTTCATGTAATTATAATAATAACTATTATTATTAGATGATGATGATCTAATAATCTAACAAATATACCAAGGTCATAACAAATATACCAAGATACTGCTTCCAGGCATCTTGTGTAAGTAGAATCACACAATAACTGTTCTTTTGTGCCTGGCTTATTTCACTTAGCATAAGGTTTTCAAGGTTTCAGCCATGGTGTTGCATGTATCTGAATTTCATTCTTTGTCATTTTTATGACTGATACTAGTTACTGTTTCATGAATACCCAAAAAGATTTATCAACCTAGTAGCAATATCTTGGTATATTTCTTTATTTCTTATAATCTAATTTTTTAAATGGCAACTGAAATTTTGAAAACAAAACAAAACAAAAAAACTCGTAACTACTCAATTATTTCCAAGAGAATTTCTACTGACACAAAAATAAATGATTCTGTTGTCTGCTGATCTTGGTCTGTAGATAAGTGGTTCTAAAACATTAAAATCTAGAGTTCAGCCCTGGAAATCTAGAATCCACATTTTAAAAAGCATCTAGATAAATAAATAAATAAATAAATAAATAAATACTAATAAAAATAAAGCAAAACCACTTAGGTGATTTTTTTTTTCACTTAGGTGATTATGATGCAGGTGGTCTTAGCCCAGCTTTCATAAACACAGTTGGGAACCCTCACATGAAAAACATAATTTTCATAGGATACTGCCCCCCCATACACATTCAATAAAGATATAGGCCATAAAGAAATATTTTCAAAATGAACATAACAAATAATACAAATATAATAAAAGGTACACGTTTCTAAATCAGTATGAAAGCAAAAATTTCCTACTAGGAAAAAACATTCTAATAATTCCATATTTAAATTCAACCTTGAACTGAATCTACAACTACAATGAAATAGCATAACTCAAGCAAGATAAAGCAAGACATTCCATTTCCAAGGTTTTTTAGAATATAAAAACAGCATTTAGAACAAACACAATGATGAGAAACTATGACGTATCAGAAAGGCTATGGTATTAGATACAAAATTTCTTTCTTTTTTAAAAAGATTTTATTTGAGAAAAAAAGAGCACCAGCAGCAGGGAGGGACAGTGGGAGAGGGAGAAGCAGGCTCCCTGCTGAGCAGAGAGCCCATCATGGGGCTCAATCCCAAGACCCTGAGATCCTGACCTGAGCCAAAGGCAAATGCTTAACTGATTGAACCATCCAGGCGCCTCCAGAAAAATTTATTTCTTGGAGTCATGAATCCATACAACAAATATTTGTGAAATGAAAACCAGGTGCCAGGCACTCTGTCTACATATAGCACTAGTTTACTAAAGAACTCTTATTAAAATTAATGACACTCATGGTATTTTTAGGATTCAGGACCAATGCTAGCTGTATTATCTTGAGCAAGTCCTGTACGACTCTAGGCATCTGTTTTTTTCTTGAGTAAAGAGAAGTGATGATAACTGGTACAGCTGACCCTCCCAAATGCTGCTGTAGGGATCAAATGGGCTGTTAAGCATAAGCTGATTCTAAGCATCTGATTTTTATAGAAGGAATCACAGAATGTGATAAATTATACTGGGGAGCTCCAAGGGTCCAATTCCTACTTTAAGTGGGAGAGAAGTTATATTCTCTGAAACTAAGGCCACGCAATGAACTTCTCACTACAAAGATCACCAGGTAACTTTCTGTGAAGTGTGTGTTGTGCTCTCTTATACCTAGACAGCAACTGTGCCACCAAAAAGAAAGCTTGACCCTACTTCCAAATAAATGTCAATAGTTCTTTTTTTTCTCTCTCTCTCCTTCTTTCCTTCTTTCTACTCTTCTTCCTACCCTTTTACTTTTTTATCCTTCCACCTTCCTTCCTTCTTTCTTAGAACTTTCTTCAGAGGATCTTGTTAATAAACTGAGGATGGTATACACAGATGAAGCCATTCTGAGGCCCAGTAATTTGATTTTTTTCATTAGTTTGTGAGTTGTTAAGTTTGTAGCTAAATGTATTTTTAGTGTGCAATTTAATTGTTCCAATGAAATGCAAAAGTTCAATCAACCAATTTTGTGTAGAAAGTGAAGGGACTCTAATTATTCTATCTGTTGTGTATTTTAATTAATTGTCCCTCACTCAAAAATGAGGTAGCAAAATGAAGACATGATATTGTATTTAAAATGCTCAGGAAATACAGCAAACGGTTCACAGAACATCCTTGAGAACAAGCACAGAGAAATACAAGGCCTAAGAAATATTCAACATAACCCACTAGCAGGTTGACAAATGACAGACATTTGTCCCCTTTTCAGTCCCACGTTGTTTCAGTTGTTTCTGTCTAGGATAAGGGACTATGCTATTTTTTAGGTTTTTATTTTGAGTATTTTAAAGTGTTCTGACTTAATTATGGTAGTATTTTAAAAGAGTGAAATAGTGGGTATCTACATTTTACAATACGAAAGGTACACCATAAACCAATGAGTATTTTCCGAAAAAGTACAAATCGGATTCGAACTAAAACCAAGACAACAGGTATGAGGCTATTACATCTATTACTCAGAATACTATATTATAATTTCTCATGGCGGCATTATTTCCAGTAAGCTCTCAGTGAACAAAATAAATCAATATGAAGAAATGTGTTAAGTAACACCATCATAGAGAAATCAGTGGTGGCAGCCTAAAATTACTAAAATTACTTTCGTTCTTCTAAAAAGTTGTATATCCACAATAAATTTGATATGAGATAAACGTATCAAACCACACTTATTAAAAGTGACAAATCTTATTTAAAATAAGATTATCATCTACACTAAATACATCATATTTTCATGTGAGAAAGAAAAAAATATTTAATCCTAGTTTGGGTAGATTAATGGTTGATACAAAGACCCTGTAAAACCCTCCAGCTAATTTTCTGACTTTTTTGATCTCTAAAATTCACTGATAGATCTTTCAAGGTGTATATCAAAACCATAAAGCCTTCTTTCTAAAAAAGGAAAACTCTATAATTTTGCTAAACTCAACACATTTTGTGTTAAAGTGTGAGTTAAAAAAATAAATTTATTTATAAATTCAAAATATATAAACTTAAAATAATTCTTACTAGAAATTTAAATTAATTAATGAAGAAGAAATTAAGAAGGTTTGGTGTTATTAAGAATTTAAGGTCAACAGTTGGTATACACTTAGAGAGGATCATGATTTAGACCAACTGTTGGTCCAATAATGTGTTCTTCAAGAGTTTCATATGAATTATATACAACTTCCCAAGAATATCTATACAACATGACTATCCACATAAACCCACATAGATTAAGCTAATTTTCTCTGGGGCAGAATGTACTATGTTGTCTAGCTATCACTACAAATCGCACTCCTGGTACTTTGGGTTTCTTACTACTTATTTTTTCTTTCTTTCTTTCTTTCTTTCTTTCTTTCTTTCTTTCTTTCTTTCTTCTTTCTTTCTTTCTTTCTTTTTTTTTTTTTTTCAAAGTCAACCTTGTTCCCATCATCCAGAAATAACTGCTAGTAACATTTTGGTATTCATCAATTCACATTTCTTTTCTAACTCTATTTTTTTCCTAAGAAAGGTTTTTGTTTCTTGTTTTTATTGCAGCCTAGTTGACATACAATGTTACATTAGTTTCAGGTATACAACATAGTGATTCAACAAGTCTATATATGATGCTATGCTATGTTCACGAGTATGACTATCATCTGTCCATATAACCATCATACATACTTATATTTTTATATTTTATAATTTATGATGTTTTGCAGTCTTCTTTTTTCAAAATTTACTAGTTTGTCATGACAAGTTCTTCCAATTCTTAACCCCTAACAGAAAGAGAAGTTTCAGATAGGACAAACACAAATTAAAAGTGAAAGATTTGTGATTATCTGATTAATTCTATCAATACTAATGGTCGATCAGATACTAACCCAAAGTAGGGCTTTGAGATAATTGAATTATTGGGTTTGGCAGCACTCACACTGTTAAATTATGTGGGTGATTAGCAATTCTTGCCTACAGTTAGATCTGCCTTTGGCAATTCAGGCCAATTGGTCATGCTTCCTACAGCATTTAGGAAAACCTTGCTCTACTTACAATTAAGACTGGGACAGACAAACAATTATGACTACTCTTCTGGGGCATAACAAAATATTTAAAATAAATGTGAGGGTTGTCTTACTAACTCACTCACTTTTCTTTCCCTGCATCTGGTCCTCTTCATTTCTGCTGCCTTCCTTATTTTTGCTCCATGGAGACAAACCCTGCACAAAAGCAACACCTGCCACTTTCTCAGTTAGGAGAGTTGAAACAACAGTATTCAGTGTCTGGAATAATAAGTACCTTCTCTTAACCTTTGTTCTCTCATTTAGTGGAAAAATGAATGGGAGGCTAAATATAGAGGGATTAATTAAAAAGCTAATAGTAGGACATCTAGGGTGGAACATACATTGCAAGGTCTTTTTCAAAGACTTTTTAAAATGGTAAATGTGGGATCCCTGGGTGGCGCAGCGGTTTGGCGCCTGCCTTTGGCCCAGGGCGCGATCCTGGAGACCCGGGATCGAATCCCACGTCGGGCTCCCGGTGCATGGAGCCTGCTTCTCCCTCTGCCTTTGTCTCTGCCTCTCTCTCTCTCTCTGTGACTATCATAAATAAATAAAAAAATTAAAAAAAAATGGTAAATGTGAGGACTGGTCATGTACTAACTGCAAATTCACTAATACCTGCATCTAATTTTAGTTTTGATGAGAAAATCTGAACCAACCTAGTGATTTGTCCTGTGTAACTCTCATGTCTTCAAAAATAATACAGATACAGTTCAGCCACCGTCCTCCAAAAGCTAGACCCTGCTGCGTCATTGAGGCAAAGGCATAAAACTGAATCAGGTCACATATCCAGAGACACGCCTCCATGAAGAAGCCATTGATTTGGAACTCCCGTTTAGGGCAACATTTTGACCCTAGCTAGATCACTAGTTACTCAAAGTCAAGTAGTTTTAGTTGAGCTCTTACTGCGTAAGTGCTCATATTAGGGGGGAAAAGATACACAGAACAT
Source organism: Canis lupus baileyi (assembly GCF_048164855.1). Classification (NCBI taxonomy): domain Eukaryota; kingdom Metazoa; phylum Chordata; class Mammalia; order Carnivora; family Canidae; genus Canis; species Canis lupus. The sequence goes on along the minus strand of NC_132855.1, from coordinate 10,095,079 downwards.
CAAAATTTGCACCTCTGTTGGCAGTCTCAGTAGAGAATCCTGGGGCTGAATAGACATGAAGACCTCGCAACTCTCTGATCCCTGGAGGTGGTCCTACTAGGTCAAAAATGAAGCATATTGGTGGGCATCATGAAGGAGCTAACACAAGAGAGTCCATGAACCACCTAAAAAGACCCACTGTGACTGCACAAGCATGCTTTGTAAGAGCTAATGTATATTTGAAAAGACACGAACAGTATATACCAACCACATTTATTTTTTCTTATAAGTTAAAGTTTTCTCAATTATCATAAATTAAACAATCCAGTTTCAAGTACATAGTAACTAAAGGTATTCTTTTTAGATAGGATTTCTGCAATTCAAGACTCTTGTGGAAATGGTAGTTTGCCAATTTTCTGAAGTCACATAATTTGTCTTATCTAATTTGAAAAGCCATGTGAGAGTACCACTATGATCCCTTAGTCCCTCAAAACAGAAAGCCATAGGTTAAAGATTATTACCTATAACCTCTTAGCACCCTCCCCCACCTTGATTTAGGAGCATATCTTTAAAACAATACTTACCATCATTAAACATCACACATATAGAATTTTAATTTTATTTATACTCATGCAACTATCAACCAATAAATTCTCCTTGAAATGAAAGCATGTGATGAATTCCACATAAGTAATTTTTGTAAAGAAATATAGATAAATTGGCCAGTTCTTCCATTAAATATAAGTTATTGGAAATTATTCTACATGAAACAAAAAACAACTAAGTATTAAGAGAAAGTAGAGTAAGTGAATTGACACCAGACTTCAAGGAAGTCTAACAGCCTGATTGCTCAAGTATAATGCAGACGTGAATATAATAAAAGATATGCCCTCCTTTCCAAAAATAGTTGATATAGTCTTAATACTATTATTTTGGCAGATTGATAGTAAATATTTACTATTGCTTCTTTACAATTACTTAAAAAAAAAAAAAACAAGATCTTCTCAATGTTCATTTCAGAAATCAGTGCCTCCACACATTGCCTCCCTTCCCCTCGTCACTTAGAAATTTAATTACCAGTTGAGGAGTGCAACTCCATCAACAAGTCACGTAAGAAATGATCTTAACACATTCTACCATTACAATTTCTCTTAGCTCCTATACGCAACTTAAATATTGGACTATACCTGTTTTGTTAAAATTGTACAAAGAACTAGAGATGAAATTCAAAGTACTTATGCAGTGTCATGATAAAGCACAGACCAATTACAAGAAAGGCTGTAAATGAGCATCTAGGTATACCAGCGCATACTGGCTGAACATCAGCACTTTGAAGTACTTTATGTCTACACACATTCAGGCAGCGTGTAGTACTTATCCAGGGAAGAAAATGGGAAAGAGAGCTATTCCTCATTATTTATTTAGTCACCAATATTTTAGTACTTAAACTGTATGTTGGAGTACTTGGCTGATTCAGTTGAAAAAGCATACGACTCTTGATCTTGGGGCCATGAGCTCAAGCCCCATGCTGAGTATAGTGATTACTTAAAAATAAACTTAAAAAAAAAATAAAGAAACTATGTATGGTTTTATCTTCCCAGTTCATGACCACTTAACCACTCCCCAAAAGGGATAAGACTATGCTCTATAATTTTATCCCTTCCAGTCTTTCAAGACTTAGTAAAGGACAAACACCTGACACAAACTAGAATAAGCAGAGTCGGGCACTTGGGAGGCTCAGAGGTTAAGCGTCTGCCTTCGGCTCAGGGTGTGATCCCGAGGTCCTGGGATCGAGTCCTGCATTGGGCTCCCTGCATGGAGCCTGCCTTGTCCTCTGCCTATGTCTCTGTCTCTCTCTTGTGTCTCTCGTGAAAAAATAAATAAAATCTTAAAAAAAAAGAAAGAAAGAAAGAAAGAAAGAAAGAAAGAAAGAAAGCAAGCAGATTCTCTTCCCTGGGGATTCAGATATGACTCAATCACTTAAGACTTTAACAGAGGGCTTGTAAATGCAGCTCTGTGAGGTAGGCATGTACAGTGGTATACACTCTGAGGAATGAAACCTAATTTTTGAGGAAATAGGGAAATGGGTATTTCAGACCTCAGATTCATTTTAAACATCCACTTTATCCTCAAGCTAGTTTAGGGGTTTAGTGTTTCATCGTACAACACACAAAAAAAGCCTGATTCTTAGAGAAGGAGCATCAGTAAAAGCAAATTCCTGTCTTTAAATCAAATTCAAGAAAACTTTGGATTATCAAACTAAATCAATGAATGTCTTTAAATACAGTGTTTTAGATTTAATCTCAAAACACTGGAATTGAGAATATACCCCAGAAGAGTTAATGATTTAGGTTGCATAAAAATTAAGACAATCGCTTAATTAAACCAGAGATGTATTAGTGACCAAACTTGAAAAGATTAGGAATAATTTTAAGTGTTCATGTTTCCTTAAATCATCTTTTAGTGATATTTTACCCTTTCCAAAATCAATAGTCAATGTTTATGCATGGCTATTTTGATGAAAAAAAAAAATTTTGTTCACAAACAAAAACCATTACTCTTTTCTTCTGTTATGATTACTTAATTATTAGGCCTTGACCCTAGGTGCAGTAAAACATCTAAGAAACAGTAGTGTCTTCAGGGCTGATCTTACATTTCAAACTTTTATTTAAAGCCAGCATGGTAGGCAGAATAACTGCCCCTCCACGATGCCTCCATCCAAGTCCCCAGGCCCTATGAATGTTAGTTTATAAGGCAAAAGGACATGAAGGCTGACCTTAAAGTCCCTATCTTAAAATAGACCATTCTGGATTATTCAGCTGGTTCCAATGTAATCAGTAAGGCCATTAAAAGCAGGGAGGGGGAGGCAGGAAAAAAAGAATAAAAGAAAGAGGTGTAATGACAGAAGTAGGGTCAGAGATCTTATGTTGCTGGCTTTGAAGACAGAGGAAACTCCAGAGCCACTTTTTTTTTTTAAAGATTTTATTAATTTATTCATGAAAGACAAAGAGAGAGAGAGAGAGGCAGAGACACAGGCAGAGGGAGAAGCAGGCTCCATGCAGGGAGCCTGACATGGGACTCGATCCCGGGTCTCCAGGAGCACGCCCTGGGCTGAGGGCAGCGCTAAACCACTGAGCCACCCGGGCTGCCCAAAATGCCATGGTTCTTAAAAGCGTTTTTTTTTTTCCCCTCTCAAGTGAGTTAGAACATCAAAATCAAAGTGATGAATGCAGTTTCACATGAAGTCAACAAAATCTATATTTTATTCGATATCCATAGGCAGAAGGTACTATACATCCCTAAAAGGATAAAGGTTATTAAAATGCAATGTTTATTAGTAAAAACCAAAACAGCAAGTCACATTTACTAACTTAATGGTAGTGTAATAATAACACAACTTGTAAACTTGAGCGAGTACACGAAGTTCACTGGAAATATTTCCTTTAAAAATAAAAACAGGCACCTGAAAAAAATAAATAAATAAAAGCAGGGGCACCTGGGTGGCTCAGTGGTTGAGCGTCTGCCTTCAGCTCAGGGCATGACCCCGGGGTCCGGGGATCCAGTCCCTCATTGGGCTCCCTGCAGGGAGCCTGCTTTTCCCTCTGCCTTGTCCCTGCCTCTCTCTGTGGGTCTCTCATGAATAAATAAACAAAATCTTAAAAAATAAATAAATAAATAAAAATAAAACCAAAGTATCACAGGTAGAACCAGTAATCATGCAGGACTTCTGAAACTTGAGAAACATACAAAAAAAAAAAAAAAAAAGGTTACTCATTATCTCATTGAGCTTTCAGCATAGACTGAGCATTGGCAAACCCAAGTTGCCATCTGGCTCCAATTTCTGCCTTGCAATATCAGTGATTCCATCTATCCACTCAGAATTTGTTAACTCTCCATTTCATTTCAAATCTACTGATTGAACAACAATAATTTATACAGGGCTGGTTCTGCTTCTAAGGGAGGCAAAACTTTAGAACCCTGTTACCTACCTTGCCTGCTGAGCCACATACCAGCCCCTACTTGGGGCTGTCCTGTTTACTCTTCTCCCCAGGGTATTTGCTCTCAGCCATCCTGGTTAGAAACCAATTTAATCACGTAATCTCTGAGACAAAATTTGAGCCTAGCTTGACTTTTAGAGAGATTCCTCCAGGCATAGTTACATTTTAACAAGAGGCCCTTAATGACTAAAAGGCCATTAAAAACATGGAGGGGTCCATCTCTATCAAGTCAAACAGGACAGGCGGTGGGAGAAATAATCTGGATTTGGGGGCTTCCTGAAAATCCTACCATAGAGATTGTCATCTACTACCCCCAGGTGAAGCCTGTCCCAGCTAAGAGAATTTTTAAAAGATAAATGAGAAACAATATGCTATTATAGCAGAGAGAACACATACTTCAGATTCGAGAAACTTAGTTTTGATTCCTGGCGAAATCTCATAGCCTCCCGGATCTCAAGGGTTTATTTGTAAAATGTGATCTCTACACCCCCTCCAGTGCTGTCACTATGACAAGGGCAGGTTAAAGCACATCTTCACGGCTGGTAAACAAAAACAAAACAAAACAAAACAAAATCAAACAATAATATTGTTTCTCTCAAGAAAACACTCTAGGACTTGCTATAATGCTCCATATATTTTGTTTTCTAAATATTTTCCCTCTTGGATTACCCATTTTCTTATGAGATAAAGTGCTATATAATGTGATAGTTCAGATCTCTAGTCTCTAGTTAATTCTCACTGAAATAGTCAAAAATTCTTAATCCAAATAGCAACAACAAAATAAGAAAAATAAACATCAAACTAGTGGATAGGAAGGATAAAAACTTGAAAGTATCAAAAATATCCCTTTTTAAGATTACTCCATCACTTTTATATTCACCTACAATGTATGGGCAGGTAACAAGTTAAAATTCAAGAAAGAGACAAGTTGAACAGCTTACTTAACTGAATTAGATAATCTATAATATTTGTAAAGATGTCAAGGAAGAAAATAAGAGTTGAATTCTCACAAAAACAAGTGTTCTTGTTATTTTTAAACTCTTGACAGAGGAGAGGATAATCAGAGTTGACAGGTATTCACAATGCACCGTATTCTGCTCAATAAACCTATTTTTTGAAAACACAATTGACAACGCTTTTTGAATCAGAATAGTTATCTCTTTAATACTACATGCAAAGTTTTCAATGGTCTTTCCATTTGATTTTGTGTGTGTCAGCCATTTCAAAGTGTTCTTTGATTCAAACATCCTGAGGAAAGCATGTCCCAAATTGTGCATCATGGAACACTAGCTTAGGAAATGCTAGCTTTCCAAAATGATAATGGCAGAACACTAAGGCAAGGGATCTATGGGCATGTAAGCTTTGGAAACACAAGGTCAGAGAAGGGAGAGGGGCTTCTTCACTGCAAGGTTTCTTAGAGCTTTTCATCTGCTAATATGAACTATACATTGCTAACAGATGGATAGAGTATGCAGGTGTCCAAAATGTCTTTAAGAATAGAATCTCTTTTTTTGCCGAAAACGTGTTAACATCTCACAGATGGTATGGACGGCATTGCTCTATGATTTAGTTAAGAAGCATTACATGCATTTAAAGATAATAATTAAAAACTGAAAGTTGTCCTCTTAGCTAAGGTCCTTAATCTCCCAGAATATTCTACTAAAATAAAAATATTCTTGAGAAAGATGGCATATTATCCTATTGTCTATCTCTAATAGCTTGGTTCTAGATCAATTTAACAGAAATGCCAGAAAAATAAATGGAAGAAAGTAAAAGAGATGTTTAGGAAGCATGGGAGGCTGAGTATGGAGGGCAAAGTAGAGAGTCACTTCTCAATCTCTAGAGGCTCAAGGAAGAAGCTTTAGAGTAACCTTAAGGGTAGGCCAACTTCTCCGACAGAGTGACCCCAAAATGCATCAAACCTTGTAGTGATGTTGTCATGGCTCTTTCCTCTTCAAAACATGGCTACCAAGATCAACAAAGGGGTTGCCTCCATCCCAGTAGTGGGAAAAAAAGTTAAAATAGAGGTGCAAGCACGGGAGATATTTTGGGCCAGACCTATAGTTGGTGAATCCTGTTCACATTTCTTCGGCTAGAATACAGTCACGTGACTGTAATAACTGCAGAGGAAGGAGTGAAATGTGGTCCAGCTGATGCACAGGAAGAAGAAACAAGCAGAGATTTTTTTATCTGTGCCACATAGGGGGGAAAAGATGTAAAAATGAGGTTGTAAAGGAAAAGGAAAAGTCACAAAGCACAACATGGGCAACACAAAATGTGTCATATGTGATTATCAAGTGTTAAAATTGTACCATAGGGGATCCCTGGATGGCGCAGCGGTTTAGTGCCTGCCTTTGGCCCAGGGCGCAATCCTGGAGACCTGGGATCTAATCCCACGTCAGGCTCCCAGTGCATGGAGCCTGCTTCTCCCTCTGCCTATGTCTCTGCCTCTCTCTCTCTCTCTCTCTCTCTTTGTCTGTGACTATCATAAATAAATAAAAATTTAAAAAAATAAAAAAATAAAATTGTACCATAAAAAATAAGAAAAAAGAACTATTTTTGAAAAGATTAAAATTAATCCAAACATCAAAAGTAAGAGAGAAATTAAGTAAATTAAAGTGTTAAGAGTATTCCTAAAATAGACTAGTTATGTACTCAATAAACATGGTGTTGTGGAAAAATATCTGAAAATCTGGAAGGACTCCACAATATATTAAGATGTAACAAATATGGTGCGTTCAATCTGATATAACTTTTATAAAAAAAATCTATAGGGTTATGAGCATATGGAAGAAAATACCTGGAGAGAGAGAGACATTAAGATATTATTTCTGGGTAGCTTTATTTGAGTGTTGGGATTATATGTGTTTAATGTTAAAATTTTTATCTGTAATTTCTCATGTTTGAAAATATGTACTATAGTTATAATAAATAGTATTTCTAAATAAAAATATAAATATGTAATTAAATGTGTGCCAATGACAAAATTTGGGGGATGTTTTATAGTAAAAGTAAAAAAAAAAACAAAAATTATATATTTCATCTCTTTCCCCACACATATCCAGAGGGCAAATTCTTTTAAGACACAAAAAAAGAATGGAAAAAGTGATTGCTTATGGTGAAAAGTTACTAACTTCAACTTTTATTGTAATCTACTTGTTTTATTTTATAATTTCAACAAACAAAAAAAAATATTTCTGAGCATTCACTATGAACTTATGTAGACAAATGTCAACACTATTTTGTGCCACCAATTATCTGTGCCAACTGATGTGCCGGCAATTACTTTCCATTAAGAGTCTTGCACAATAAAAACCCATACATTATTTTCTGTTTACTGATCCTAATTAGAAGCATATAGGAATGAGTAACAAATGATGGTTTATAAAGCAATGATTCTAATATGTAAGTAAATATATTACATGCATTTAAAGATAATAATTAAAAACTGAAAGTTGTCCTCTTAGCTAAGATCCTTAATCTCCCAGAATATTCTACTAAGATAAAAATACTCTTGAGAAAGATGGCATATTATCCCATTATCTATCTCTAATAGCTTGGTTCTAGGTCAGTTTAACAGAGAATGCCAGAAAAATAAATGGAAGAAAAAGAGATATTTAGGAAGGCCATATTTAAGACTAGAGAAGAATTTACATACATATTCTTATATCTGTCACCACTGTTGTCCTGATAGCTAGCACCATTCCTCTAAATATAGAATCCCAGGTATTATAATTATATCCCAACTAGATGGTAAGTATCAAGAAGACAGGATCCTTACACTTATTTTTCATGAACAACCTGTAATAGTAGAAATTTTTCACAGACATTAGAGTCAAACTGACTGGTTTTGATTTCTTATCTTGTAGCTGCATTACTGTATAAACCTCATAACCACATTCCCTAACTCCAGTGCAGATCTGCTTTTAGCTACCCTACTATCAAGATTGGCTTGTAAACACAAAAGCCTAAGGACATCATTTACTACTTAAAAAACCTTTATTGGTTGTCCAGTTAAATGACATATAGGAAGTTAGGACTTTAAGATCTGACCCCACTGCAGTGAGCTGTGCACTCTTAATGGCAAATTCTAAAGTGTTACTGGACAAGAATAAACCCATATTCACACGTGGTACCTTTCTGTTAATAGCACATGTTAATGTTCTTTCTTTTTTCTCTCTCAGAATTTTTTCTAATTTTCATGCAATAAGATGAAAATGTGTGTTTCATAATTAAAAGTAAATTTCATGAGTTACACTGGATTAGCACAAATCCTATCAACTGTTTACATAGTACTGGTATTTCAAACCACATCATTTAGAATGATCAATGAAAAGTCTACAGAAGATTAATAAATGATAATGCTCTGTACATAAAAGAAAATGTTATGGCCCTGACAAAGCCTCTCAGAGGTCAAGGTAGGACCATGCCACTTCCATTTTTTGAGCCTCTCAGCAAATTAAAAAGTGGAGAAGGGCTAAAACATAACTATATATTGTGTAGCTCGTTCTAAATGTTTATATTTAATAGATTAACATGTTCAAGATTTAAAAATAGAATGCAATATAATTGTATTCCTCACAAAATAATTAAGATTCATTATCATCACAATGGCTATTTCACAATTTACTAAAGGTGGTCCAGTAACAGGAGCAAAGCTTAAAGTTTTTTGATGACCACCTTTTTTCAGTCTCGTTAGCATGTCTTTGTCACTGTGTGATGACATTAAAGTCTCTCATTTTAGGCCTTTTCTCAAATGGAAACCAGGTCCACAGGGCCATTCTTCCCCTTGCCCCCCATGGTTCACGCTCCTGTCTTCAAACATAGATCAATTGACTAACCTCCTAATTTTTGGAAGACATAACTATGACTAGACTCTGGAAATTGCAAAGGAAACACACAGCTCTAACAATAACAATCACCGCCAAACAGCTTCCTCTTATCTACGAGTCTAAGTAGTTGTCTATACCTTCCGCTAGCTAACATGCTTTCCACAATAACTCCCTCCTCATCAATCTTCAGGTTCACTCCTGCATCCAGTCTACCTCTTCAACTCCAAATTTAGATCATGCTCTTCTTCTCTTTGCTTTTGCTGAGGCTATTCACTTTACCTGGGAAACCCTTCTTATTTCAAAGCCCAACCATTGGCCAAAACTTTTTTGAAACATACTTCTCTTTTACGAAACTGTCCGTGTTCTTGATTTTTAAAACCTTGATTATATTTCATATATTTTTCATTACATAAATTATAGGTTGCAATTATATGCACATTTCTTTTATTTCCCCAAGGTATTATAGGTCTATGAGGGACAAGGAAAATCTTGTATACATCTCTACATTACCTGTGCCCTCCAGCAAAATGTATTACACATGGTAAACATTTGATAAATATACATTAATTAGAAATTACAATAGCTGCAGATTTTTGCAACATGCTTATTCGAGAAAATATTTTTTGTGGCCTCAGTAACTTAAATACCCAACTATGTATTTAACAGGAGAGTTATTAAATAACACGCATAATAATTTAGATTTGCTACTCATTTCAAGCATAAGAGGCATAAAATATATAGTTCATAAATATTAAGCAAAGAAAGAAGTCTATTGTTAATGCATCAATAATGTTATCAGCCCTTAAAAGATAAATCAGAATCATGATATAATTTCCAACAAAAATCTAAGCCATATTTGAAATTCGAATAAAGATGTATTACTTCTTTTTTTATTTTAACTTAACTGAGTTCCTAAATGTCTTGGCAAGAGCTTTATAATATACAACAGATTCATTAGAAAGTTTAATCAGATCAGTCAGGCATTTGTCCATATGGAAAGTTCATCCAAATGCATCAAAACTCTTAGCCAATATCAATAAAATTATAATTAAGAATATATTCAGAAATAATGCCATAATTAATGTTTATTCAAATTGCCAACTTCTTAGCAAATAAATTAATGTTGTCCTTGTAGGCCACTCATATTCAGTCCCTGGAGTTAAAATAACTTGGCTGGGCTCCAACGACAAATCACTTAGGGAAGAAGATCATTTCGTTAGTGAGAATTCACTGCATCAAAGAGGGTACATAATGTAGAAAAACAATAACCTACTTACATGTACTTAGTTCTCAGTCTAATCCTGTTATGTAAAAACAAGATTGTGTATCTATTAAAAACACAAGAGTAATGCAACTAATTGAGAAAAAAGTCATATTACAGTACCCTGTCAAAAATTTTAAAGAAAAAAAGGCCAGGTCTCCTTAAGTCTTACCTGCCTTTTCCACCTTTCAACCTGTGCCAGCTCCTTCCAGCTCAAAATAATAGACAGATACATGCCATTTTAAATGACAGAAATAAGAAAGAGAAGGAGAGATCCAGCACCCTGGCTCCCCTTCTGTTTGCTGCCCACTCTGCACATTAGTTATTTGTGTAGTTGTGGCTCGAATCCCTGTTACTCTCCTGAAACTGGTCTCTTAAATGTTATAATAATTTTTTCAGTGAGTAAATCCATTGGGCTGAATTCTTTCTTCTTATTTTCACTAGAAATTCTACCCTGGTGACTGCTTCTCTCCAGGAAGTGTCTTGGGGTTTTTGTTTATATTAGCTCCTGTACTAGCCCTTCTTGCTATCCTCCAATAAATGGGTCCCCCCCCCAAAAAAATTGGCCTTTTCCTCTCTTTACCTGGGAATCCTCATGTCTCCAATTATTAGATCCATAAAAATGACATGAAGATCTAAAATCTCTTTTCTTTATCATACAGTTCTAAAGCTCTTCTTATTTCCCATCCAACAGTCTGACTTCTTGTGAACATAACCACCTGCATGTTGCATTATACCCCAAACTCAAACGGTCAAAAATCAAATATACATCTTTCTCTTCTCCCATACTGCCACAAACCACAAAAAACAAACACAATAAAACACAAAACAAAAACACTCCTCCAGATTTCCCTATTTCTCCTACTGAAGACAAGGTCCCCCTAGAGGCCCGGGCTTGACACTTTAGCGCCAAATTTGACTCCTAGACCCTCACTTCCCATTACAGGAGTCTGCCTCTCCCCTGTCTCTCCTGTCTTTGCCCTTCTCCTACTACACAGTCCACAGCCAGCTTTCGTTGGTTCTTCCTTAGAATAAAAAGATTAAGTCTTTTATTTACCCCTAGCCATTCCATTCATGCCAGTCTCATGTTAATGTGCTAGGAATGGCTCTGATTATTCACTCACGTTCACTACTTTTGTCTTTGTTTTTTTTTTTTTTTTAAGATTTTATTTATTTATATATGAGAGACCAGGGAGAGAGAGAGAGAGAGAGAGAGAGAGAGAGAGGCAGAGACACAGGCAGAGGGAGAAGCAGGCTCCATGCAGGGAGCCCGATGTGGGACTCGATCTCAGGTCTCCAGGATCACGCCCTGGGCTGAAGGCGGCACTAAACGGCTGAGCCACCCGGGCTGCCCTATCTTTTGTTTTTGTTTTGTTTTTTTTTTTTTAATTTTTATTTATTTATGATAGAGAGAGAGAGAGAGAGAGAGGCAGAGACACAGGCAGAGGGAGAAGCAGGCTCCATGCACGGGAGCCCGACGTGGGATTCGATCCCGGGTCTCCAGGATCACGCCCTGGGCCAAAGGCAGGCGCCAAACCGCTGCGCCACCCAGGGATCCCTGTTTTTGTTTTTTAATAGAGAAACCACCGCACCTGGCTTTCCACTGATCAACTCCTGATAACCTTTGGTCAGGTCCACATCAGTTTCCTATGTTCTCTCTTCATTTGCCACAAGCCCTAGGAACTTTGCCTACTGTGAACGATGTTCTTGGGATTCCTTTTCCTCCCTTGAGCCTAAACACACATGGGCTAAGTTGTTCCTGAATGATCACTCTCACTTTACTGCGTTTAGCAATAGAAAAAACTTAGTGCCCAGCTAAAGGTGCCATTTCCTAGTCTCCCTGACTGCTGACTGCAGCCAAATGACCATCTTTTCGTCAATGAGATACAAGCAAGTGGATAACACCTGAAGCTTCCAGATTGTGCCCTTAAAAGGAAGAAGTATGCCCTCCACTTCTTTCCCACTTACCGTCATTGACAACACAGATGCCAGAAACACCCTAGGGGTTGGGGAAGAATAAGGAGTTTGGTTCCTCAAGAACCTCCAGGACCAGAACCATGCTCTCTATCCTCCTTTTCCAGACTACTTGTCTGGATGCTTGTACATGAGAGAAATAAACTTCTACCTTGTTCAAGCCTTTGTTATTTTGGTTTCTGTTAAATTAGCCAATATGACAGGCTATCTGATAGACACAATCTCTTCAACACCTCTCCTACTTGTTAGGAGCAGTGGCCTGTGTGGCTCGCGAGAGACTATATAGCAAGAAGGACGTAAGCAGACACATTCTTGAGCTTCTAACACCAGGAGAAAGGTTTGATTAGTATTACATAGAGACGAACACGGTGCAAGAAGTGAAGAAATCTATTTTCAGTTTGGCCCCTAATAAGAAAATAAATCTTCCCTGAGAAAGGCCCATAGTTACAGCGCAGTCAACGTAGATAGAAGATTAGAGAGCTACAGCAACCAACCCCACTTCTCTTAAAAAGGAAAGGAGACATTTTGAAGAGACAATAGAGAGAAATAAAACCAACAAGAACATTACTCATTTTCTCATACAAGGACCTCAAAATGGGAAATAAGGAGCCGAAAGAACAAGGCTACAATTCTGAAGTGGACCACCATGGTGTGTGCACATTATGGGGGCCAGTGAAGAAGAGAGGTGGAATCGGAAGAGCACAGGAAGAGAAACTATCAAAGGATCAGAACAGAGACAGAACCTCAACCAAACATTATCACAATCTCTGTGCTAAGGAAACATCAGGAGTTGATACCAGAACCCCACTGGAACGTATCTGTGGTTTTCTGGTCATCGATCATATATGTGTCTATGTTAAACAGTAGTTGTGAGAAATTGGATTCCCCCAGATGCTGATCATCAAGAGGCTAACAAAGTGATCAGGGACACAGTGAAATCACTTTGTTTCTTCCCTGAGACAAGGAGGTGCACTGTTGTTACAAAGTTTGGTTCAATGACAAAAGGGGTCCCAACAGCAGAAATAGTCCTTGAAATAGACATGTGTGGCACACAAACTCTATGTCGATTCTTTCTGGTCCAACTTTCTAAGAAGCAGGTAGTTTCTCAGATCTGGCAAGATCCTAAATATTCTTGCAGCATCACAAGCCAACTGTGAGCCCTGTTAGGGTCCCTGGATGAAGGAAAGACCGGCTAGCAGATGCTGCAACTCCCTCCTGGTTTCTGCTAGTCTTGGTATCGTTAGCCAAATGAATCACAAGCTGTGTGTGTGTGTGTGTGTGTGTGTGTGTGTGTGTGTGTGTGTGTTTCTTACCTATCTAAAATCCTCCAGAAAAACTGCAATTGTAAGGAAATATAATTCTACGGGCTAGGTCACTTCAACAAATCCTTTTGTGGCATTTATAAAATCCTAAAGTAAGAAATCCCTCCAGATATAATAGATGTAGGATGCCATAGAACACAAGAATAAAAGCATGGGGTTAGATCTTAGGTTTACCCAAGTAGGAGGTAATTTTGGAGAACTTACAGAACATCTCTGAGGTTTGGTGTATTACACTACAAAATTAAGATCAAATAACAATACAGACAAGCATACAATTGCATCTGTGGTAAGTGCTACGACAAATCAAAAAACGGCAGGAGTCTGTTACACGGCACTTGACTCGGTTTGGAAAATCAGGAAGGCTTCTCTGAAGATGTAGTATTACAGCTAAGATCTGAAGGAAAGAAAGGGCTAAGCAGGGGTTGGCAAAGAGTTCTAGGTGAAGAGAACAGCAAGAGAAATGGCCTGTGGTGGGAGAAAGTATGACATGTTTTTGGAACTGAAAGAAAGCAACTGTAGTTGGAGCACAGGACATGGGTGGAGCTCGGCAGACAGTGAAATCAGAGAAGTATGCAAATGTCAGACAATACAGAACAGGATATGACACTTCCAATGAGGGCTCTGAGGTAGCAGGATGACATGCACAAGGTAAGTACTTAGTAAATATTAGTTTTATCACCACTGGTGGGAAATAGCACCTAAGCTGGGTAGAGGTTGACTTAAGGTCATTGATTCTGGGCCCAGAAGACAGGAGAGCCACCAAGTAATCCCTCCTTATAGAGTGTTATCTTTTTTTTTTTTTTTTTTAAGATTTTATGTATTCATGAAAGACACACACACACAGAGGCAGAGACACAGGCAGAGGGAGAAGCAGGCTCCCCATAGGGAGCCCGATGTGGAACTCAACCCCCGGAACTCCGGGATGACGCCCTGAGCCAAAGGCAGACACCCAAATGCTGAGCCACCCAGGCGTCCCTAGATGGTATCTTTAAAAGCCTCAATCTGTCTGAGTGGGCTACAACAACACACAGGTCTTTTAGTTATTTTTCTCGATTTTTAATTTTGAGATAATTGTAGATTGACATGCAGTTGTAAGAAATAATACAGACAGATGCTGTATAACCTTCACTCGGTTTCCCCTCTACATAACTATCATAAGATATCTCGGCCAGAATACTGCCATCGACTTAATCCATTGACCTTACTCGGATTTCACCAGGTTTACATGTACCTTCGTAGTATGTACGTTCTATGCGATTTCTCCATACATATCCATTCACGTGACTATTGCCATGGTCAAGATCCTGAACAGCTCCACTACAAGGGGCCTTCATGTTATCCTTGAATAGCCACACCCATCTCTCGCCTTCCCTCCCATCTCCCTAAACCCAGGCAACCACTAAATCTGTTCTATCTCTGTAGTTTGGTAATATCAAGAATGTGATATAAATGGAATCATACCAAATTTATCTTTTCTGGATTTTTTTTTCACTCAGTATAATCCTTAGAGATCCATCCAAGTAATTACATGTGTCAAAAGCTCATCTCTCTCTTTACTCCATAGTATAGACATACAGAGTTTTGTTGAAGCATTTGCCTGTTGAGGGCTATATGAATTTTCTCTACTTCTGGCTATCACTAGCAGCAACATTCATGTTCAGGGTTTTGTGTGAACACATGTTTTCATTTCTCTAGGATAACTGCCTAAGTGTACCATTGCTGGATCATGGTACTTAGTCACATGCTGAGTTTTACAAGAAACTGTTAAACTATTTTCCAAAGCTGCAGGATCATTTACATTCTACTTCACACATTACATCCCAATAATGTACGGATGAGCCACGATGGCATTTGGTGCTGTCACTATTTATTTTAGCCATTCTAATAGTTGTGTAGTAGCATCTTATTGTGGTTTTAATTTGTGTCTGCCTAATGACTAATGATGTTTAATATCTTTTCTTGTGCTTAACTGCCAACTGTATAACCTTTTCAATTATTTTTTTGTCTGTAGCTTTTGCCCATTTTATAATTGGATTTTTGGCTTTTTACCGTTGAATTTTGAGGGTTCTTATATATTTTGGGCATATGGTTTGCACTGCAACCACTACTTCACCCACTCCCACATCTGCCTACTATTTGTATGGACTATTTCTTTTCATAATATGTCATTATTCTTAGGAGTTAATCAATACCAACAAGAGCATATCTCTGTGTCCAAAATTGATGTTTCTCATGAAATCTGATTAGATGGGTCCCAGATCCAGGACTAAGCTTTTGTCCTCTTCCCAGGATGGCCTGAGAGCAATCTTTCCTTCTACTTACCAGCTCAAAAATCTTTAGTAATCCTCACGGACTACAAAAGGTATGAATTTGTCAACCCAATATTTAAAGATTATCATAGTGTGACCCAAAGTGCCTCCTTCTTCCTACTTCCTCTGCCCTAAAATTTTTACCAGAGTCATTATACCTTAAAAATTGCCTCTAAGACTTGACAAAAGGCCCCAGTACTGAGAGGCCTATATTTGGTCTCCTAGATGGGAGCTGTCATGGGAACAAAGAATATGCAGAGTTCTATAACACAAGGCACATAATCCTCTTACTCTGAAATTAAATGCCTCATCTACATTTACTTTCTCTAGCAATTATCACTCATCATTGCAAAATAGTAAATATTTAATCTAAGTAATCAAAGTTTGCTTACTTGGCAATATATATACTCTGCTCTTTCAAATTTCATATATTCAAGTCGTTTCTCATGAAAATTTTGTTAATTCAAATATGGTATCACTCACATGCCCTTGGCAGAGGTGACTGGAAAGCTGGGCTCATCAACTAGAAAGCTGACAGGGAGCCAATTCAAGAAGGCAGTTGCAGGGCAGTTGGACTCCTAACATGGTGACTCAGGGATCCCATCAAGAGTTTTCCAAATGATAGGAAGTAAAGGTTGATATATTCAGAAGGCATGGGCTAGGCAACTGACACGGTGTCCCTTCCACTGTGCTTCACTAGTCAAAGCTGACATAAAACCTCAGATTCAAGAGGGAGAGGATACAGGGATCACATCTCTCAATTCAAAGTATGCTGAAAAGTTTCTGGCAATTTTTAACCCACCATAGGATTTGGTGGTAGATTAGGAGAGAAATGGTCTGAGTTCTTAAATATGTGAAAATGCCTTTAGTCTGCCATTACAGAATAAAGGACAGACACTATCGAAAGTTGAAAAAGAGATTTTCCCTCAGAATTTCTAAAACCATCTCTGCCTTCTGGTACCCTGTACTGTGCCTGAGAAATCAGATGTAAATCTGATCCATGGTCTTCTGTAAGACATTTTTTTTCTTCTATTGAAGTTTTTATGACCTCATACTTATCCTTGGTGTTTTAAAAATTCAATACCTTCATGTGGATAATTGTATAGAGGCAATCAAAGGACAAATTTCCTTCTACAGGTCTTCTACTATTTTCTTGTTAAGTCTTGGTTTTTATTTTCCATATTTTTTTCTGAGATTTCTACCTTATACCTCTTTTCTTGGTATCTATGCCTTACAGCTTTATTCTTTATACTTATTCTCTATCTTTTTGCTCTATTTTCTGCATGATTTCCTCAGAGTTGTTTTCTAACTTTATTGATATAATTTTGACAATCATATTTTTCGTGCTCTATGAGTGTGCTCTATTTCCCTCACGGATCCTTTATCGTATATCCTTAATTCTTAGTTTAAGAATACAAAATGCGGGATCCCTGGGTGGCGCAGCGGTTTGGCGCCTGCCTTTGGCCCAGGGCGCGGTCCTGGATATCCGGGATCGAGTCCCACGTCGGGCTCCCGGTGCATGGAGCCTGCTTCTCCCTCTGCCTGTGTCTCTGCCTCTCTCTCTCTCACTGTGTGCCTATCCTAAATGAATAAAAGTTAAAAAAATTAAAAAAAAAAGAATACAAAATGCCCTCAAATATTTCTGATTGTCAGATGAGTAAATAAATAAAAAAAATAACAGATGTATGTTCCCTGATTGTCACATTTCATCTGGCCCATCTTTCTTCTATTTTTATTTGATCTTTTACTTTCATGTTGTTGGGTAGCAAGAGGGAGTTGCTGGTGTAGGTTTCATCTCCAGTTGTTAAAGAAGGATTTTTTTTTTTTTCCTTGTTAGGTCTTTTCCATGAATGAAAATTCTGCCTGGGATATTTGTTTGTGGTAGGGTATCATGGAAGGAAGGAATCAAAGGCAAAGAGTTAAATTTATCAGCTCGTAAATGAAGGTAAAAGAGTGAGAAGCCACCAGACAGATTTAATGGAGCCCCCCTCTCCGCAATCTTTCAACTGACAGAACAGGAGGAGGTTGACTCCCTTTGCTCTGGAACATCAATATCCATAAAGAAGCCTTAGCTTTCCCAAGTCAATCCTTCAATTTCTTTATAGAAGAACCATCTGTTTTGTTGTTGTTGTTGTTGTTTTAAGTGAATAGCTGCCATATGAGTCTGTTCTAAGAACAGAAAGTGGGGAAGAGGATGGAGGGATTCTCCATTAATCCCTGCTTACAGCTGAACTTCTTACCAAACCCCCTATGAGCCTTGCTAACTCTCAGCCCAGAATTCCTCTTCTCTGAAAGGTTTATCCCTTTTAAAATATTTCATGAGAAATGGAAGGCAAGCACATGTTCCTGGTCTTCTACCTCTAACTAAAAGTTCTTAATAATCTTTTATATATAGTCTCCACTTAGCAGTGGTAATAGCTCTTGCCTTTACAAATTTCAAGATCACCAGAAGATAATACGATAGAACAGAAAAGGAAGTTGGGTGACAATATATCTGAATGAAGGTAGGGCTTCATTTTGTAAATGCCTTTTATTATATACCATTTAGAATGTATTAACAAGTGCTCACTAAAAACCAGATGAGTGACTTCCCTGTGATAGGCTGAAAACATGGAACATCTTACTAATATTTCGACATACTTTTATCTGTTTTGCAAATGTTGAAAAAAGATAATGAAAGACCTAGAAAAGCCAAAGTTAGTAGCAAAAGCAGTAACAAGAATCGCTTATAGATGTTTCTATGTTGACAATGATATCAATTGGCCAATTCATGAATGTGTCAAAAGTTGGTGGTAATGTGTAGACAGAGCATTATCAATGAATCACAAGTTATCCTTCGCATGTACAATCACAGTGTATGGACTTCATTGTCACAGAGGATTCGCCAAAACATCAGTTTTAAATCTCTAACACAGGCACCAAAACATCTGTCAGTTGTTATTATACAAAACATTATTTTGCTGCTATAAAATAAAATAACATAGTATTTAATTATTTCAAACATCTTTTTAAGCAATCTTTCATGAGGGTCCCAATGTAATTAAAATCCAGTGAGGCATAACTTCAACTTACATATTTTTCATACCTTATATTATTGCATTCAATCATGTATGAAAGTATGATAAAAATATAAAACTATTTAAAAAATATAGTAGGTCCTTTAAAAATGCTTTGACAGATTCATTTTAAAGATTAAAAAAACTTGTGAGGACAGGCTAAAGTCAGCTGTTTTATATCAAAAAGGAGATCTTGTTTCACTATAACTAAGTATTTGAAAAAGGACTATTATGGAATTTGGAAGGTGATTATACTCTTACCTGACTCAATTAAAGAACCATTTATTAGAATCTCACAATTAATAATCTGTCAAAATCTTTCATTGCTAAAACATGATGAAAATGATATTGAAGTGTTAGGCCAATTTCCAATATGAACCGCTAACAGTGTTAGTGGCACACTAAGGTCAATCGACAATTCCCATCTGTAATGGACTCGGGACTCTTTTACTCTTTACCGAAAGATTTCAGCCTGACATCATCCCCAAAACCATTCACTAGGAAAACTAGATACATGATCCACTTCCGTATTTGTAAGATAGAAGAAAACAATTAGTGGTAGAGAACTTGCTACAGCTATGGGTGACAAAACCGACCACACTCAAATTCTTCCAACACACCAATGCAATCTAGAAAGGGCCTCAAGGAGTTATAATGGAACTGAGCAAACTAAAATGAAACTTCAGGACCCACTGATGCATCAAACATCAATATGTTACAATAGCTGCTTGACAAAACTAACTGAACTTCCAGATACTGTGAGAGTGAAGTGAAGGAGGTATAAATGAAGAGGTCCTGTGGGATACCTGCAGAATTCTGAAAAGGAGTTTTAATAACATCAGCACTAGGCAAAGAAGTGAACGAAAAGCAAAGTTACCCTAAAGAATTCTCAGGTCCGCAAGGCTGGCTATTATCCAGTCAAACTTATCACCCACATAGGAGAAGAACATGTTAATGGGTGAAGTTGGTCAGGAAAAAAAAGAACAAGGAATGGAGTCAGGGAGCAACCAAATTGGTCAAAGTTTTATGCAGCAAGGTCTTCAGGGAAAGAGGATGAATTTGGGGGATTTGGGCTATCTGTCCCTTTCCCTAAAGATGTGTGTCTTTTTTAAGACAAAGATACTTCTTTGCAATTCTCTATGTCCCAGAGGAGTGGTTTCCAACCCTCTATGCCTTGAGTTCTTGCAGCCACTTCAGAAGCTGCAGTGGGAAATGGGGGGAGGGTGCAGGGTATGGTGGATTGTTTTGTTTTCTGTTCTGTTTTCATTGGCTTTTATACTTCATCTACATCTCTAAAACCATGGAAAAAATATGGGCTTAGTTGAAATTGTTTCTGCTACTCTGGTTGCAGGTTCATCGCATGGTATTCCAGACAGCGTTTCACTTTCCGTGCATCCTGGCTCTAGAAATGATCATGGGCAGCAGTCTCAAGCAAGTAAGGTCACTAGAAAGTAAGATTATTTTTGGAGATAACACACTTGCACTCTGTTTCTTTTGTCTTGGTATAAGTGGCTCTTAAGAGTTTGGTGAGGGTGAGCCGGTGCACAGAAGACTGAGTATATTGGGGAATGTGGGTAAAAACATTTCCCAAGCTGCACAACCCAAGGTTGTGCCAATGATGCCACCCAGGTGACGTCTCCCCATATATCTCCTCTGAGAAACTAGAACATTCTCTTGCTTACAAGGCATTGCCACTGGAACCTTCAAACCATAAGTGCCCTTTGAGAGAATTTTTACACTTCTATGTCACTATTGTTACTACTTTTATTATTCTTAGTTTATGTTAGCATTTTATCATACACTGAGTCAGAACAATCTGGGTTTAGCCTGGTTTTAAAACTTTTTTGTTTTTGTTTTTTTTTGTGAGAGAGAGAGAGAGAGAGAGAGAGAGGAGAAAGACTGCACACAAGGGGTGGGGGGCAGAGCAGAGGGAGAGAGAAGCACACAGACTGCCCTGGACATGGAGCCCAATGCAGGGCTCGATCTCATGATCCATGAGATCACCAGTTGAGCCAAAACCAAGAGTTGTATGCTTAACCAACTGTGCCACTGAGGCACCTCAAGGTTTTAAAATTTTATTACTGATAATTTGATGTAATTTTTCTTCACTATAATTAGAGAGAATACTAATCTATATCCTCTGTTCTCCATCCTAGAGGCTTGTGTGATCCAAAGACCAAATAATATATTCTTTTTGAAACAGTATGTGAGCTATTAAACTACTTGTTTCTTACATATTCACTCACTCCCTTACTTAATCAAAATATCATCAAAATATCCCTTATTAAAGCAGAGGTCATAAAGACATCTTCTTATTTTGTAAAGTACTACACAAATAAAAAAATATTACTGCTATTAAAATATCAGTGATTTTAATTTTTGTAAATCCCAGATAGATTGTTGAACACAAAATATCACAATAAACAGTAAATTTGGTAAAATAAGAAAAAAATGTTTGAGTGATTCAACATCAAGAATTCCAAATCATATATTCTTTTCCCACTCCTCTCAGGGCATCTCTTATTTTGTGACTTGAAATTTCACTTAAACCAACTTTTTTTTTTTTTAAACCAACTTTTTATTAAAAAAAATATTTAACAAATCAAATGATAGCACTTTGTATATTTTCAACTAATATATATTGATACATTTTAGAAAGGAAGCCCTGAATCATTGCCAAACATTACAGATTCTCTAAAAAGGTGAGAGATGGGCAGCCCCAATGGCCCAGCGGTTTGGGGCCACCTTCAGCCTGGGGTGTGATCCTGGAGTCCCGGGATCAAGTCCCACGTCGGGCTCCCTGCATGGAGCCTGCTTCTCCTTCTGCCTGTGTCTCTGCCTCTCTCTCTCTCTCTCGTCATGATTAAATAAATAAAACCTTTAAATAAATAAATAAATAAATAAATAAATAAATAAATAAATAAATAGGTGAGAGACGATGAGAATAGGATACCCCAATATAGCCAGTGAAGTCCGAGTTTGGGAAGCAGACTACCTCGGTAGGAACACTTGGTTTTACCACATATTATCTTAGTGAGCTTATACAAATTGTCCAGGAAAAGGAAATGATATCTCACCTTCAGAGAGTTGCCATGAGGCTTAAATAATTCTCACAAAGCACTTAGCCTAAAACTATCTGATAAATGTTATTTGACACAACTATCATTAGAGTTCCAAGTTTCCACTCCTACCTCCTTACAAAAAGGGTGTTCCATGATCTTCTGAGAAACAAATCATTATACCCAGAATGAAAGCAATACCATGGCATATAACATCTGACCAGAGCTGAATAAAATGAAAGGTGTTCTCGACCACCCGTTCTCTTCCAAGAATGCAAAGCTTTACAGAGTCTGCATGAAGCATATATTTCTTGTGATGTGCTCTGTGACTCCTATATCTGGGTATGGTTATTTCTTCAGTGCTTGTTGCAGGGGTGGTTTACTTCCTTACCCTCCAGAAATAAATTCATTAGCAAAACAACTAAGCATTTGGGAATATACAGAAGTTAGATTTTGAAATCTCAAGGTGGATGTGCAAAGGAAGACAAAAATACTGTCACTTATCACATCAAAATATCAAATAAATGTATCTAAATCCATTTCAGTATGTCCCAGGTTGCAATAGATCCAATATATGGCACAGCTACTAAGTCATGAGCAACTTAGGAGCCCATCCTAAGGACAGCGAATTTTATCACCAGAAACATTGGAATATGTGACTTTAATATTTCCAGAGTCAAAGAATTTGAACCTGTAATCCTGCCTGTGTGACCATTTCGTCAGTATTTTGCTCTGCTGCTTTGCAAATTAGTGGTTTCATTTCGAATCTCACCTGCTTTATTGGAGGTCTACAAATTGGTCTACCCAGAATCACTGGCATACCTCCAGTAAAAATTGTTCCAGCATCATGCTATCTCTTCTATAGGTTGAAAAAGAAGGAAATCAGATGCAATGTTTCTTTTTATTTATTTATTTATTTTTAAGATTTTATTTATTTATTTGACAGAGCGAGCACAAGCAGGAGGAGGTGCAAAGGGAGATGGAGCAGGAGAAGTAGATTCCCCGCTGAGCAGGGAAGCCTGCCATGGGGCAGGGGGAGCTCGATCCCAGGACCCCGGGATCATGACCTGAGCCAAAGGCAGATGCTTAACTGACTGAGCCACCTGGGTGCCCCAGATACGGTGTTTCCTTTTAGCAACAAGACTTCTGTTTCATAAAGTAGCTCTCAGAAATCACTGAGCAGTTTTGACCTATATGTAAAGCTAAATAAGACCTAAATTACACAGAGAAAAGAAACTTAAGCATACCTTGCTATGATACAGTCCTGAGAAACCACTTACATCTAGTATATACATCACCATTCTACACAAAACTACCCTAGCATCTGTTGATCACATACAAGCAGAGTCCTGAATTTGTGATTGCCTCAATGAAGCAGATAATTAGTCTATACAGTTCATGACTTACTGAGAGTCACAATTGTGAATAGTGGCCAGACTGCTTTCTGTAATTAAACAGTTACTAAAGACTGTTTGAGTTAATCCCTTTCTTTGAGTTTGATTTTGAAGACAGTCATTCAGGAGTACTCTTTGATAAGGTCCTCCTTTCTACTCACTAAAGGACTAGTCACTTACGACTGCCCTTGGGGATAATTCTTCCTAGCTGGAGGATGCATAAAAACTAAACTAGTAGCTACTAGTAACTACTGAACTAGTAGGGAATGAATATGGCTTAGTGAGCAATAGAATATGAAGTATACAGAAACTAGTTTCAACTAGGTCAGTGGTTTTCCCAATTTCTTAAAACTATAGACCGCTTGGTACTGGATCACTGCTGATGAAAGTCGAACTGCTCTAGTCCCTCCACACACCCTCTCCTCTCTACCAGCTCTCAAGGGGTCCATCCAGTCCTGAGCTGAAAGGCATGCTCAGGTTTGGGGTACTACACCTCATACGTGGTTTAAGAAGGACTTAACTGTTGCTGTCATCTTGTAAGTATATATTAGTGATGCTATATAAATTTGATCTTGAATGTCAAACCAATCATAAAGTAGTAGCTGACGAACTTAAAAAAATATTCTAAGGACAATTTAAGACTAATTGAGAATGAAAAGAGTACAATGACCAATATACCATGACTGATAAAGTTATAACAAAGGAAAAATGACAGCATTTGTATCTTATTATTTGCCCTCTGCATTGTATAATATGCTCTTTTTTATAGGCTCGTAGACTTTCAGCACAAAAAGTGATTTTATAAAACAATCAGTTTAATCCCCTCAAGCAAAAGCACATTTCCCCACAACAGCCATTTATTTTAATATTCATTCATTCATGAGACATTTATTAAGCACAAATCGTTGACAGATGCTATGCTGGAGGAAGCATATTTCCCTGCTTTTCTATTTCTTTCATGAGCAACAGTTTTATTCAGTGTCCCAGATGCCAAAGTCCTCACTGTCATCAGGTGACTGTCACCAGTTCCTTCCAGGGTCTCAAAATCTGATTGTTCCAGTTACCTCCTTATCGGAACCACTGCCGCCGGGCTCTGATCTTTTAAGACCATGTGCTTCTCCTTCCCTTCCTGAAACCCGTCATAATCATAGAAGCTCTCTGAGAAGCCATCTCCATTCACCCAGCCAAGGAAGTTGCTCTAAGAATTCTCTCCTCTATCACTTGCTTTATCAATTTCTTTCCCTTTGCTGAATTATTCCTAACAACACACACATATGCTCACTCCCTTGACCCCGTATCTCTGCAAAATCCCTGTCTTCCCTACTTTCCTCCTTGTTTCTCTTCAACCCATATCGCTTGGACTTTGGTTCCAACCATTCCATCGAAAGCTCTTGCTAGGGCCTCTCCATGTGACATGGTTGATCACTCTCTCTCTGAAACTCACACTTCACTGGGTTTCTGGGATACAATCTTGTCTTAATTCTACTTCTGCCTTATAAGCTGCAACTTTTCAGTCCGCCTTGTCAATTTTTCCTTCTCTCCCTGACCTCTAAATGTTAGAATTCTGTGGGGCTGACCTCATGCTTCCCTTCATCTACACTCCCTCACTAGTTCACCTCATCTGGTCTCATGTGTTTAAATACTATTGATAGGCATACGTGTACATATATACAACACACACAAGTGTGTACACACACACATATGCATATATGTACATATATTCATTCCAAACTTCTTCCTCTGGATTTCACATTCATATATCCAACTGCCTAATTGTTATCCCCACGTGCATGTATCATATGCATCTAAAACTTAACATATCCCTAATAAAAAGCCTGATTATTCTTCACTTTCCACCCGATTTCTGTCTTCCAAACTTCAGTTAATAGCAACTTTGTCTTTCTAGGCTACAAACCTTAAGGCATTATTGACTCTTCTCTGTAGGTCTCTCCTATATCCAATTTATCAGCAAATCTTGTTCACTTTTTCTTCAAAATATATCCAGAATCCAACGACTTTTCATCACTTCTACTACTATTGGTTCAAGCTACAATCATCTCTTTTCTGGACTATTGCAAGAAGCTCCTAACCATTTTTTTCCTATTTTTTTCCTTGCCCCTCCTTCTTCTCCATTCTCAACACAACACCAATGTGAATATTTTTGCCATGTTAAGATTGGCACAGTTCTCTGCCTATACCCACCAACAGCCTCTAAAGCTCTATAGAGCAGGACTCCCCAGTTTTTCCCTGAAGTCATTTCCTTCCTTCCACCCTCTCTGGCTCTACTCTCAGTGGCAATGGCTGTCCTATGCCTTGAGCATGGCACAACTGGTACTATCTCTAGGGACTTTGTAACTGATAGTCTCTTTGCCTAGATCACTCCTGCACCAGATATCTATCTGTAGGGTTCCCTTTCTCATTTCCTTCAAGTCTCTGGCCAAATGTCATCGTATTAGGAAAAGTCTTCCCTGACACTTTTAATATAAGACATCCTCCTGCAGGCTCCTAGGTACTTCCTATCCATTTTAAATGTTATTTTTAACCCTAACCCTATTTACGCTCCCCCCACACACACAAGGTCACTATTGCTGTTTACTTTTATGTCTCCTCCCCCATCCCTACATATACACAGAACAATGTGGGTTACATGTGGACAGGGACTTTGGTCAGCTGGATTTACTGCTGCATCCTCAGGGACTAAAATAATGCCAGGCACATAGTCAGCACTCAAAACTCTTCGTTGTATGAGTATCAAGGAGGAAGATACAAAGAAACATATAATACTGGCCTTTCCTGAGTTCTAAAGAATGAATTGAAGATTCCCATAAATGAAATAGGCTATTCTAAGCAAAAGCAGAAATATGCGTTCATCTTGTGCCACATTTAGTAAACTTGGAGGTCAGTTATTCATGAAGGACTCCTCCCCAGACACACATCAGTCTCAGTGTATACCGACTGTTTTCATATCTAAATATTTTTGGTATGTGTGATCTATAATACATAATCTAGCATTTACTTCAGTGTTATTTTTTTCTGGCTATTCTTTTAATATAATCAATAAGTATTTACGTTTACCTATTTTGTGCCTACCATAATAATCTACCAGGGTATCTCCTCCCTAAAAACAATAAAAACCTTAGTGATCTGGCCTTATTAGATTGTTCTAGATAGGAAAAATTTTGCCACTTGAGTACCTTTACTGTAACACACTATTCTTTTAGTTTAGCCAATATGAGTACCTATTTATTCAGTAAAAAGCTAAAATACAATGATATTAATAAGATATATTAGCAAGTCAAATCAATTGCAAACATAATGCAGAACATACGTATATTTCTCAGCCAATTTTTTCATATTAATTTTGATTGTAACAATTTTCCTAAGACTGTAAATTCCACCAGGGCAGAGACTATGTACAGCTCAAGGCACCTAGCAAAGTACCTCACACATAAGAGGCCCTAAAAACATGCCAATAATGATGAACCAAGGCATGAAGCACACATATGAGTATCTTGCAAATGAAATCGTTCCAATTTAGATTGTTAATCTGTGAAAATTTAAAATTTTGACATACTGAAAATGTTATATATGGCTTTAACCACATTTATTTTTTGTGTTTGTTTTCAGTCTGTCTCTGAATTGAATAAAAAGAAAGAGTCAAGCTTTGGCAACTGTAAACACAGTGCAAAGGCTCTCAAAGCCACTCCTCCATTCATATTCATATGCCACCATGGAGAAGGGATTTAAGGCTCTTGGAGCATCCTGAGTAGGAGCTGAAAAATAAATGCTAAGGTTTTGAGAGTGCTGCAAAGGCACTGAAGAGAAATTAAACAAAGGCTCTGAACCTTATTTGTGTTCGGTAACACTGCTTCAAGGCAACATTTTTACTTCTAAATGTATGCCCTCATTTACTTAGGAAATTAAGAAATGAACTCCCTGTGTCAGTGTCCCTGCTACCAAAATAACCTAGCCATCGGCTGATTTACAATTGAATCCTAATTGAACAGTTATGGTTTTAACTATATCAGCATATCTGCAGGTTCCTTAGATAAATATTCCAAGCCATTTCCCATAGATTTTATATGCAAAGAAAACAGTAAAGAGAGTGTTAGAGCAGACAAGATTCTGTGGAATATTTAGCATATCATTCTGCTTATTTTTCTTAGTTCTATCTCATTTTTGACACATATTTTCAAAGATCTGCTATTTAAAATATAAATGTTTTCATTAGCAACAAATAAGAGGGTTTAGAGAAATCAGAGTTTTCTGTCTTTAGTAATGTAACAGATACTTTAGTTTAACAATTATTTGTATGGAGACAGATCTTAACTTCCTTCCTGTTACCCTGCTTCTTTTTCCTCCTAGTCCCAATAATCACGTTTAATCATTTTAATGAGTTCTTCCATTCGCATGGCAGTATATTCACTTAGATGCTTCAGACGAGGAAAAAACTAATCAAGTAGCAGACTCTCACACGTATGTATAAGGGAGCAAAAATGGATACTTCCCATTAGAGCTATAGAGAATTTATAATTTAACTCAGCATGCTTACCTCAAAGATGCTTATTACCGATCATAATTTATAAAATTTTACAGCTGGAAGGGAACATACAGCTCTAGGCCAGCAACCATTTTGCACAGAAAGCAATCATGGTTTGTGAGCATCTAGTGGATATTTCAAGGTCATAGAGCTACCTGGGTCATCCACTCAAGTAGGCTGAGAGAAATCAGATAACCGAAGCTCATGTTAGTGCACAGGGTGGGTTCACTGAGCATAAAGGAAAGAGAGAGTTGCAAGCATAGGCCATTTGTTGGCCTGAGAAGGAGTATTCTAGGCTCAAGACCACAAAAGTAGCCTGATTTCAACTAAAGCCAAGTTTGACGGATACCTTCACAGATGAATAATGAGGCTATGAGAGTTTTAAAGAAAAAAGGCAAGATGTAGACTCAGGTGTTGACAGTGTCCCCAGGATGAGATGTGTCAGGTGCCTCATCACCATGGATGGCAAGAGAGTGCTGCCCGTATCAGCAGACAATTAGGACAGGGCTGTAGAAGTGAATAGCACAGAAGGCTAGAGGGACAGGAGTGCCTGCGGAGAGTAGGAAGAATCACAGAAGATCTTCAAATGCATGAAGCCAGTCACCATGGGAAAGAGAGATAATGGTGTGCCGGTTTAATTATGTGGTGTTACTGGGACTAAATCTTACAAGAACTTCTACTTGCTGAGAACAGGATTCATTAATATCTAATTCAGTGACACTTACTACTAACATTGTGAGATTGTTCACCTAGAGAAATCCTGCTCTTGCCCTTTTCCGAAAGCCATGTGTTGGCCAAACAGACGGGTATATATATTATCATCGAAGAATAAAAACACATGCTCAAGGGACATTTTCCTGCAGGGATGCAGCACATCTGAAAAACAGTTTGCTGAAGAAAAGAGGCCCTTCCCTTCCTATATCATCCCTCTTAAATGAAACCTGTGGGGAGGGAGGTAACAAATAGAGCACTTGAAGGATATTAAAGCCTCCTTCCGTAGACCATGATCATCCCCTACATTCATTATCCTCCTAGCCAATACGCTTCTTTGACATGATCTGGTAGTCTGTAACTTTGCACCAGGCAAGGAGTGAATTCTGACACCTTGTTGTACTGAAGACTTGAACAACTGAGAAAGTGTGTCAGGTGATTAGTTTCTCTCTAAAGAATGAATGAGGAATAAGCAAGTGAACAAAAGGGGAAACTATTTATCTGCTCATGTGATTTTGGTAGGGGATGGATCTGGTCTCACCAGGAAGAAGCTGTGCCTGGTGTGGGGAAGGACAGAGCATCATCAGCTTGGAAATGGTACATCTTCAGGAGAAGAACAGAGCCAAATTCTCCTGACGTGCCACTTCCTGTCATGCCACATGTCCCTCTGGGACTTTGAAGCCTGGGAAACATATAACTGAGGCTCGCTTTTCCAGAGCCACTTCTACTCACATGTGGGAATGCAACAGAGCCCAGTATATTCAATTCCTTAGCTCCTGGCCATGTTGGGCAACACAGGAATTTGGTGAGATTAAGTGTGTAAAGAGATACAGGGAAGGAGAATTCTGTTAGTAAAAAAGCTGGGATGTGGTGTAGATCAGAAGTACATGAATAAAATAAATTTCTATGGCTTTTTCAGTTAATATTTGATCTAGCTAATTTTTATATACATCATTTCTAATAAGATGTCCAAGCATGAGTTTTCAGAGTAGGCAATACAATTATTTCCATTATTATTTTGAATCTATATTGTATTATTTCTCCAAAGAGCTTCAGTAATTCATACAGTACAGCAATTGCCCTCAGAAATATCCTCACTGGAGTGGCAACAGTACTTCATAATAAAGCAACTATTAAAATAAAAACAAATACTATTTCACAGAGGCAAATAAACATGAATGCATTCATTTCTTGCACTTTTATAGCTTTTCAGTTCAGAGTGAAGGGATTTACATATAGTAATCTTTATATATGATTCTAACATAGAGGCAAATCCAACATAACTTGAAAAAGACACATACTTGACATTAAAAACAATTAAACAAACCTTAACAGAGATTAGGTTTAAAAAGGCAAATAAATATAAATTTAGAACATTTATATATTTATATAAATTGTTATGTATTATCATATATTAGGCATAAATAAGATATTATAGATATAAATATAGATATAGATATAGATATAGATACACACATGCATGTATATGTGTAAAGAGAGAGTTTTAGGTGAAGTGAGAGTGCCCCATGTATATAGGATCATGGAACTGAATTTCAGAAATGGCCTGGTTTAGCCCCTTTCAATTATAGATTTATCTGCAAAGGCTTTAGTCTTTATGTTGCACATGAGGAAATGGAAACTTGGAGAATCCACTGTCTGATTTCTTCAGAACTTGTCCAAGCCTCCTCAGAAGTCAGAAAATAGTATAAGTACTATGTTATTATCAGAAAATTTGAAATTAAGAAAAGGACAAGGGTTCCATATAACCTACCCACACTGTAGCTCTCATTCATTCAACACATTCTCACGGAATGACTCCTGTGTTGCACATTGTGCTAAGCAGGCTCTCAGGCAGTAGCAGTGGGCTACAGAGACAGGATCCCTGACCTCATGCCTCACAGTCCACCGAGGAATATAGACAGGTAGAGAGGCACTCAGAAGACCCCAAGATAAAGGCTCAAAGTGGGGTGTTTAAATGACGGCAGACGAGGTTGTTGGGAGTATGTCTGTGCCCAACTGTGGACGGTCTTGTGAGCTATGCCAGCAAGTGTAACATTAGTCTTAAGAATAAGTGAGAATTGTGTTAGGAGTTCTAAGGAAGAGAGAGATGTGAACAACTTGTATTTTAGAAAAACGACTTCTGATTTTAAGGGGGGCAAGTCAAGGCAGCCAGACCAATGAGAAGGCTGGGGTAGTATCTGAGGCAGAATGCTATGTCCTGCACAAGGAAAGCAGGAGTCACAATGAAGAGAAGTGGCCTTATATTTTGGAGGTAAAACTGAAAGAATTTTATGACTGACTAGGTGTGAAATATGAGGGAGATGAAGACAGAGATGGCGCCCATCTTCCCATTTCAGTAAGTAAATAGGAAGCCATCCATGCATAAATAAATAAATACATACATACATACATACCATAAAACAGAGGTGCCTAGTAGCTCAGTCAAATGACTGACTCTTGTTTTCAGCTCTGGTCATGATCTCAGAGTCCTGAGATTGAGCCCCAAGTCAGGCTCTGCACTGGATATAGAGCCTACTTAAGATTTTCTCTCCCCTCTGCTTCTGCCCCTTCTCTTGCTCACTCTGTCTTTCTCTCTAAAATATATAGTAAAATAAAGTAAAAATAAAATAAAAACCATAATACAAACAAGAAACACAGGAGGAGAAAGAGGAAGCATTGAATGTAGGGTATACACTCAATGACCCAAACTAACTCCTCCCACATATAAACATATATATATATACACACACACACACACACACCTCTGCTGGAAAGTGGGAAAAATAATTAATTTCATAGCAAAGTAGCATAAGTCCCTCTAACTTGGGCATTCTTATAACCAGAAGCTGACCATGCATATACATTTGTAAAAGACTTTTAGAATGATGTCTTGAATATGTAACAAAAAACACAAGCAAGAAAAGCAAACACCGGCAAACATGACTACATCAAACTTAAAAACTTGTGTATTAAAGAATACAAACAACAGAATGAAAAGGCAACCTACAGGATGGAAGAAAATGTTTGCGAATCTTACATCTGACAAGCAGCTACATCTAGAATTTGAAAAAAGGGGGACACCTGGGTAGCTCAGTGGTTGAGTGTCTGCCTTTAGCTCAGGCCATGTGATGGAGTTCTGGGATTGAGTCCCACATCAGGCTCCCCGTGGGGAGCCTGCTTCTTCCTCTGCCTGTGTCTCTGCTTCTCTGTGTGCCTCTTATGAATAAATAAAATCTTAAAAAAATAGAATTTAAAAAAGAATCCCTACAACTCAAAAACAAAAATGATCCAATTTAAAAATAGGCAAAAAACTTGATTAAATATTTCTTCAAAGATTATATACAAATGGTAAAAAAAAAAATGTAAAAAATAAAGCAAGATCACTAATCATCAGAGAAATGCAAATCAAAAGAACAATGACATATAATCCCATACCCATTAGGATGGCTACAATAAAAGGCAATGAAGAAACAGAAAATAAGTGTTGGCAAGGATGTGGAGAGATAGGAACCTTTGTGTACTATTGGTACAACTGTAAACTGATGCAACTGCTGAAACAGTACAGTGGTTCCTCAAAAAAAAAAAAAATTAAAAATACAACTACTATAGCATCCAGCAATCCCACCTCTGGGTATACATCCAAAATAATTGAAAACAGGGTCTCCAGGAGGTATGCATGCATCCATGTTAAGAACAGCATTATTACAATAGCCAGAGGTGGAAGCAACTCAAATGTCCATTGACAGCTGAGTGGATAAATCAAATGCAGTATGTACATACAATGGAACATTACTCAGCCTTAAAAAGGAAATCCTGTCACATGTCACAACATGGATGAACCTTGAGGACATGATGCTAAGCGATGTAAGCCAGTCACAAAAAGACAATTAGTGTATGATCCCACTTACATGAGGCAGGAAAGTAGTCCAATTAATAGAAACAAAAAGTATAATTGTGGTTAGCAGGGGCTGTGAAGAAGTGGGGAGTAGGGATTTGCTTTTTCATGGGTATAGAATTTCAGATTTTCAAGACAAAAAGTTTTGGAGATGTGTGTCACAATGATGTGCATATACTGCTGAACTGTACACTTAAAAACGACTAAGATTTTTTTTAATGGTCAATTTTAAGTTTCCTGATTTTGATCACATTAAAAGAAAAAAAACCACATGTCTTGACATATGGAATGTCAAGAATAGGGAAATCTATAGAAACAAGTGGAGTAATAGCTGCCCAGGGGTAGGGAGATTAGAAGAAATGAGGAGTGACTGCCAATGGATATAGTTTCTTTTGGGGGTAATGAAAATGTTCTGGAATTAATATTGGTGATGGTTAGCACTCTGTGGATATTAAAAAACCTTTGAATTGTGCAATTAAAAGGCTTTTTGATGTCTAGTGATTGGCATACTTGTTGTGTTCCCGCCCATACAGCCTCTCTTAGCTGCCAAACAAAGATTGTTTTAAGCAATTTCCCACTATTCAGCACCTCCTTCAAACACTAATATATAAAGTATTTCTTTTGGGTATCTTAATAATTATTTTCTTTGAGCCACTGCATTCAGCTCCCTAGGAATCCTAAGGCAACAAACTTGAATGCAACATTAATAATGTTATGCTAAAAACAATGGCATAATGCCAGAGAATTTCAAGGATAAAAACATGAAATTCCTTGCTTGAGATTTAGTGTGCACTGAAGAAACAACTATATGGATCACTCAGCTTGAATAAGATGTTTTGACATCTTATCTCAACATCTAAAATTAAAACTACATCTTCAATTTGCACTAAAAGCTTTGTGTTTCATCTAGGTTAAACTCAGATAAGAATTCAGGATGAAGATTAGTTATAAGAATACTTGTTTGTCTTCTTTCCTCTCTCAAATGTGAAAAAAGTTCAGTAATTTGTAAATATCTTGCAATAACATGATAGCTATTTTGAAGATATATCATGATTACACTTTAATAACAGTTTGAGCTGAAAAATAAAGTAGAAATTTCACTAAGATGACAGCAATCACTTCATCTCAACAGATAATTCACAATGATTATAATCAATAGAACTTCAAATTGTATTTTCTAAACATATTTGCTTATTTTTTAACTCTATTGCTATTACTTATTTTCCAGCAATCTCGAAAGTCCAGGATAATAGAATGTGTCTTACTTCTAACAAAAACTAATATGTGGGCAGCCCAAGTGGCTCAGCGGTTTAACGCCGCCTTCAGCCCCGGGCCTGATCCTGGAGACCCGGGATGGAGTCCCACATCGGGCTCCCTGCATGGAGCCTGTTTCTCCCTCTGCCTGTGTCTCTGCCTCTGTCTCTCTCTCTGTATCTCTCATGAATAAATAAATAAAATCTTAAAAAAAAAAAAAAACTAATATGTGCGTCAGCTGGAAGGGGGGGTATGTGTATGCCAATCTTTGCCTATAAACTCAAAGATCACAGATCAGTGAACAAAAAACAATAGATTTATATATCCCGGTCCTGGTTATAGAAATTGTCTTCAAGCCTCTTCCTTTTATTATCCTTTCTTTTCACTCCCCATTCAATTTACTTTCAACTTGTCCTTATGTTTGATATAATCTCTTCTTTACAGTCATACAGACAGGTGGAGGTCTCTCTGGTTTTGACCTTTGGTGCTGTGTTCATGTCCTTTCCCCCAAGAGACTGAACTCGGACCCACCACGAAGCCTCCACCCACTCAAGGCTCAGAAAAGTTGCCTAGAAAGTAGACAGATATAGCAGGAACCACCAGGAGAACAGATTCCACAGAAACAACATCAGAGAAAACACCCATTGAGCAGAAAGAAAGGCTCCTGACTTTCCAAAAAGATGTGATTCTGAATTTTACAAAGGTTTATTTCTTTCCAAAGCAACATATCCACTTAATATCTTTTGGGCAAACCGTTACCCATTTTGGCAAATGAAAGAGATGGGCATCTTTAGTTTAGGCTCGAATCTGGAGTATCAGTCACCTGTAAGTCACATCCATTCTTAAACTGTCTTGGTTTGCTTCTCTAGTTTTCAAATCTAAGGCGGCACCACCATGCTATTACTTGAACTCAAGCTATTGCTCAGAAGTAGGAAAAAATCTAATAATTCCCTACAAGTTCATTATTATGAAAGGTAGCAAGACAATTTTCACCGCTGCAGAGCCAGCCTGGGTGTTCATTAAAAGCACCAGGCAGCACGGTGGGACCCAGAATTAATGGAACAGTGTTAGCAGCTCTGAGGAGCAAGCATTGATACTGATTGCGAATTGTGCCTGCTGACATACACAGGAATCTCTAGATAATGGTGTATGAAAGGCAGGGCCCCAAAACACAGGCCAGTTTCTGGGAAAAGAAACATTTTCTTGTGTTCAAACCATGAATTTAAGTCCTGCTGCCTGTTCCATCATTAAGACCTAAAGAAGTAAAAACACTTCCAGTAGTGACTAAACACTTCCATTGCACTTTACAAGCACCAGCCACTGTTTTCTGTGCTTTGCATATACCTCTTTAATCCTTAAATACCTCAGCTACCCCAAAACATAGATAGCACTACTGTTGCCATTTCACATAAGGAAACTGAAGCTCAGGGCGGGTTGAATCACTCACCCCATACCACACAGGGAGAAACCAAAATTTGAGTCACATAGTATGGCTTCCAAGTCTATGCTCTTAACCAATCAAAAATAGTGTGTAATTTCCAAGTATCAGTATCAGTACCTTTTTTTAACAACTCTCCATTTTATAGCAGCATTGACTTTTTTTTTTAATTACTTAGGCAACACCTACATATGCCTGATTTAATCTTTCCAATAAACATGCTTAGTTAGTCAAGACAAATTGTCAGCTATGTCAGTGAACATGTGCAGCCTAACTAGGGGTATAGGCAAGCCCAGTGGGGAAGCCCACTGTGAAGACCAGTTATGCTACCTCACGTCACTACTCGGATAATCCTACTCCGGAAATCAGGACTTGCCATGTTTGTATTCTGAGCACCTAAACTAGGGTAAACATTCAAGAAATGTGTGGAATGAGGATGGCAGGTAAATAAATCACCAGTACGTGAAGGGACTGTCTGGTGGCACGAGAGGGGAGCCCGAAGAGGGAGGATGAAGGGGAAGGAGTGGTGTTCAGCAGCTCCTCCTTGCTGCTTTGGCCATGTGGCTTCCTTATTCTTTGCAGAAGCCGGTGGTGGCCCCAGCTCTGCACATCTCACTGTGCTTGAAAGGAGTTCAGGCAGCAGAGCAAGGGGCCGGGAAAGCCAAGAGGGAAGTCAGAAATCAGAGGGCCTCTGGTGGGGAGCGGCAGGGGCTGAGTCACACCCCCATCCAGGGGCACCGGCAGGAGGGAGGCAAGGCCTGAGGGGGTGGAGTGGGAGGCAGGCAGCAAGGGTCCCCCCTCCCTCCTTCTCACACAAAGAACCCAGGAGTCAAACTGAAAGAAAAAAGGATTTTTTGCCTCCTCCTACTCAGGGTCTTCTGTCTCCCTTTGAAGATGATCTTAGAAAAGAAAAGGCAGGGTTGAAAGGGAGCACACAGGAAAGTCAGATTCATGCCTGGAGTTAAAACACATTTTAAGAGCCAGTGTAAATCAGCAGTTAATACCTTTGGAAGGGACACGCTACCACGGGGTTCTGGAGCCCGGCCTGCTGACACTGTTAATTATTCCCAGAAAAAAAATTATCAGAGGTAAGGGCATAAATTGAAAGAAAACTCAATGACCTTGCTTCTCCGGGCTTTCCTGAATCACACCTTCACCTTTTCCTGGAATACTGCCATACATATCCACATCATGGTCAAAATACCGTCTTTCTGGTGAGGCCTTTCCTCATCACCGGAATGATGCTTTATCTAGATAGCTCTTAGCTGTCAGTGGCATATCCTATTCACTTATCCAACACACATATACTGCATGCCTGCCCTGTGCCAGGTTATCCTTCTAGACACTGGAGATAGGATGAACAGAACAAACTCTGGCATCAAGGGGGCTCATACTCCACCATAATATATTGTGTATTAAATTATAGTTGTTTTACTACATATTACATATTTTATAAGCTTCATATTGAACAATAAACTTGTGATAGGCAGCCTTCATGTTTCTTATATTTTTAAAATCTCATCTTGCCTAACACAGTGTCTTGCACAGACCAGGCAATGCTTTAAAAAAAAACAAACAAACAAAAACTGAGTTTAACCTTTTGAAATCAGTAGGAAATCTGGACTGGAACATGCTACCTTTGATGAACTTGCAGGAGACAACTTCACCTTTGTATTTGGCATAAATTCTTATATATGACCACATACTCTAGACATGAAAGAGTGAAAACATCACACTTTGTCAGAGGAAAGGAAAAAGCCCATTTCTATTTCCAATGTAATAAAAATGATATAAGAAAAAAAGATAATATTGTGAAGCTTCTATCCCCAAAAGGGTATTTACTAAAACAAGTTAAGGGAGAGGGGCAGAGGGAAGCATTTTTAAAATCAGTGACTGACATAATTCAAATTATTCTCAAAGGAATCTAAATAAGTATGTTATTAAGTGTTTCTCAAATTCCTGCTCATTTTGAGAAAGTATGACAACTGTAATAACTAGAATAGATTAAGTACTTCCTCATCTGACTTTAATCTCTAAAACAGTCAAATGCATTGATGGAAATCCCAGTGTAATTAATAAATCACCCTGTAGTGACCACACCATTGAGAGTGATACTGCTCAATATAGATAGCAAGTCTATAATGCACTATTATTTATACCAAAAAACACTTAAGTTATAGGTTAGTGACTTCTTTGGGGGAGATGGTTCAATCCATCTTCTCTTCTCCCTCTTCTCATTTCCTTTTCTCATTTAATTTGCAAATATTTGTTTTTCACATAAGCCTCAGAAAATTCTATCTCAAAGTAAGCAGGGTATAAATAATAAATATTCTTCACAACTCCATCCCTTGCTTATCCTAATCAATCAACAGTGTTTCTTAAGTGGACTGCCCTGTCCTGAGCATTATGCTATGCTCCTTTCACCTGAACTAAAACTAGTCTGGTTGTGTCAACAAACCCTCCTCTGAAGATAGAGCCATTTTCTAAATCTCATCTCTCCCACCTGAGGATAGGTGAGACATGAACTTAGCTTTAAAAATTCCTAAGGGACTAGTGTGATAGGTCATGGCAGAAATTCAGCTCTCTGGCATCATCATTTCAGGATTTAAGTAACATCCTTAGAATGAAGTCCTCATCAAGCCAACTAAGGAAACACCAGAGCTTAAAGTTTGGTCTCCATTGCCATGATCCTCCAACAGATGCAATATCATGCATCAGCCTATAAGTATCTTTCAACTTGGGAGCGTGGAGATGAACAGGCTTCTCCAGAGGTGTTGGGAGAAGTTAGGATCTCTTAAACTCTACTTCCCTTCAGACATTCTGAGACATCCTGCTCCTTAAAAATCTTAGAAATTAGCTGGTGTTGATGGCCCTTGCAAATGTTGGGGGGATAGGAGAAAGAGAAACACTGATCTGCACTCACTAAAACCCTTGACTCTCCTCAAGGATGAACTATATCCTATAGTTCCAACACTAAAAACAGAAGCAGAAGTCACCAATTCATGTCATGACACCCAACTGTTGGGTCACCAAATTGGCTGATCCTTTCTCCAACCTCCTGTTTAACAGACTCAAGATGACCTTAAAAAACATCCTGAAAATCTGATCAAAAATAAATTTCATTAATTTTTAATGCTGACCTTTTTTCTCTTTTTTTCCTTTTTTTTAATAATGGGAAAATGTTGAAAAATTGAATGAGAAAGACAAAGCAGATGTGACGTGTTTCTGACTAGATACAATACAAAATCACTCTTGCAGTTTTGTACCAAATGCTCATAACCTCAATAAAAGAGTCATACATAGTGCAGCAGTGAAACTGTTGACAGGGCTACATGGTCACAGAAGACCCTGCAAATCTGCTGCTGTGGACATGAGGATGTGATGTGTAAAGTTGGATCCTTTGAGATTTTGCATCTGCTTTAACAGTGTCCTGAAGGCAAACTCTATTCTTTGCTTAGCATCTGCAGTAATGTGAGCACGTATTCAAAGTAAAGTTTTGACTTCATACACTTTCTGTATAAGCTAAATACATGTGCACGCAAAATGACATCAATTCCTTGTTAAACTGATACCTAAATATTTGGGTGTTCCTAGTCTTGGTAAAAAATATATAAATAAATCATCCAGATTATTAAAGCTCAAAATGCCCCCATTTCAAACACATATATTTGTAATTTCCTTCAAGTCATGGCTTCTCAAACTTCATGATGTTGGAGGTGAGTGGTTAAGCCACAGGCCTTCAGAGGGTTATAAAAACACTCAGAATCCCCTGTGTATTTCTTCCCCATGACTCTCTACAAATTTCCAAGAGGCTAAATGACTCTAGGAAGGTTAATAATCACTATTTTAGAGAAATGAGTGAATAGTCAAGGGTATATTCCATTGTAATCCCATGCCACAAGCAAGAGAAAACAGAAAATATCAGTTATGTGTAAATGGCCATGTTAGACTCATAACCTGAATAGATCCAAAATATTAGGCCATGAGGAGCTCTACTATTAAATTATGAATCTGTAATTTATTATTTGGGGGAACCTATGCTACCAAAGACAAATTCTGGGTTACAATTTCAGTAAGATATTCCCTATACTTAAAAAATAGCTTTATTAAACTATAAGTGGTATATAATAAACAGTTCATATGTAAATTATACAATTAGGTAGGTTTTGACACATGAATACATTTGTGATACCATCACCACAATCAAGATAATGACTGTGCCCATCATCACCAAAAGTTTTCTCATAATCCCTTAGTAATCCCACTTTCCAGCCCTGTCCCTGTTGCTATACATTAGTTTACATTTCCCAGAATTTTATATAAATGGAAACATACATAGTAATTTATACTAATTTACAATATATATAGTAATTTATACTATATACATGGTATAAAATTATACTAATTTACTATATATACTAATTTATAATAAGATGCTAATTTAATACTAAATATAGTTGGTTGAATGGTGGTCCCTCAAAATATATGTCTATGTTCTAATCCGTGCAACCTGTGAACATTGCCACATTTGGGAAAAGGGTCTTTGCAGATATAATAGAGTAAAGCTTTTGGAGATGAAGAGATCATCCTAGATTACTAAAATAGGCCCTAAATCTAATGAGAAGTGTGATATCACTCAGAGATGAAAACAAGAGAGAACACAATGTCAGCACTGAGGCAGAGAAGAAACAGAGTCTACCAGTTTCAAGCCATAAGACAAGGAATGATGTAAGCCACCAGAAGCCGAAGAAGGAAAAGAAGAGATTCTCCCCTGGAACCTCTGTGGAGAGTACACCTCTGTCAACACCCTGATTGTTTTACTTCTAGCCTTCAGACCTGTGAGGGAAGAAATTTCTGTTTTAAGCCACCAAGTTGTGGTAATTAGATATGACAGTCACAGGAAATTAATTCATATTCTCTTTTGTCTGGTTTCTTCCACTCAACATAATTACTTTGAGATTCATCCACATTGCAGTATATATCAATTACCCTATTCTTTTTTATCGGTGAATAATATTTTATTATATGGATATACCAGAGTTTATTCATTCAACTGTTGATAAATATTTGAGTTGTTTTTAGTTTGGGACTATTACAAATACTAAAAAAAAAAAAAAAAAAAAAAAAAAACTTTGATTTACAATTGAATTTTTGGTACTACCATCCTTTTAACTTGATTTCCTAAACTGTTAAATGCATGGTTAAATTAGTGTTCCATTAGGAATAGGGCCAGGAAGAAATCAAAGAAGACCTGCAGGCAGCAAAAATAAATTTAGCAGAGAAGACGTATTTATTCATAGAAGACATTCTCACTTTATAAAGGACCTCTTATTTTAAAAATAGTTATAATTATTTTAATAAGGCTAGTAGTCCTGTGTCCATACTCATCAGAGATTAAAAAGATTAATAAGAGGGGTGAGAGAAAAGGAAAGTTTCTGCTATGGAAGCAAACACAATGACCAGCAAGAATACAATATCTGACAGTCTGGTAGTCAGAAAAGAAATACAAACCCAAATCAAAAAGAATAATGTGGCCACCTAGGTTATTTAGGTATTGAGTTACAGGTCAACATAATCTCTAAAACGATGATCCCAAAAATAAAATTATTATACCAAATACTTTCTACATAGGGGTTTATCTATTAGAAAGATTTCCATCTGAAACTGTTAAGCTTAAACAGTTAACTCTTAACCAACCATCTATCTGGAAAAAGAAAATATTCAGAACCATGTAGCTCCTGAAAATGGAAAGTAGCTAAACTTTTAATGTAGTTTTCATTCAACTGTGTATGTTGGTTTACAGATTATAAGACAGTACTTCCCATGGGGGCAATGTGAGTTTTCTGATTACTACTGTAGTCCCAGCAGCCAGCCCAGTGCTCAGGCCCAGCTGGGTATGATATTTCTCGAAGGAACAGATAGATGAATGAAGATTATCTGAATGCATAGCTAGAGGGCTGCATGAATAACAAATCTCTATCTGAGCTAATTTAATACTAAGTCTTTTCCTTACCATTGCTTGCTCCAGAATAGAATTTGGAATTCAAGTATCTTCTTCTCAGATTCCTTAAAGTTTAAACATTCCATGATTTAGGGGTGCCTGGGTGCTCAGTCCATTAAGCATTTGCCTTTGGCTCAGGTCATGTCATGATCCCAGACTCTTAGGATGAGTCTTGTGTCTGGCTCTCCGCTGAGCACAGAGCCCACCAGGGAGCCCTCTTTTCCCTCTTCCCACCCCCACCCCTGTGCTCTCTATCCCGCTCCCTCTTTCTCACAAATACATCTTTAAAAATAAAAAATAAATAAACATCCCATTTTTTAGAATAGGCATGTAACAAGTTCCCTGGAGAATTAACATAGTTAAATGTCTCTATCTGATAGCTCTTTTTGCTAATATTTGCCCCCCCAAAAAAAAACAAATTAAGAAAAACACAAGAAAAGAAAAATTACTTTGGTACCATTATTACCAAAGCCTCAAGTAGCACCTATTTTAAAAAATAAAATAAAATTCAATAAAACAGTCACAGCCCAAACAATTGTGCAATCTTCCTTTCATTCTACTACCCGAAGCAAATAATTTAAATTCCTATTCCAAGTAGTTAGAAGTTAATGATATCTTTTTGCTCCCTATAAGACCTGGCAGCTCCATCTAAGACAGTGTGTCACAAAAAAATTTCACCATTTAATCCTTAAAACAAAGTTTCCCTATTCTTCGCCTTATTGCAAAAGAGAGTGATGTTGACACAAGGATCAAACTGTTTGCCCTCAAATGCCATGATGAATGTATAACAGAGAAGAAAAAAATGTGCAACTTAGATTAGATTACTGGACCTCTAGCAAGCTCTCCCGTGCCAATTACAGAAGACTTTCCATTTACATATAAATAGCTCCAAAATTCCAATACAAATGTACTTGAAAACACTGAATCAAGTAGTTCAGAAAAACATGGATTAGGTGTATTGCAATTTAATTTGAAGGTGTTTACAACAAGCATGTGTTCCAGTAAATAAAAGAAATGGAATCCATTTTTATTACAGAAAGCAACATCTTTTTAACTTATTGAAATTATTCCCGCACTGCTCTTAAATCCTTCAGTCCAGTTTCTTTTAGCATGCTGTCACGCGGGGGCCGGGGCGGGGGGTGGGGGGTGGTGGTGGTTTACTTTAAAAAAAAAAAAAAAAAAACAGAATAAGTAGTTGTATAAAGTTGTAGTGTGATGTCTGGAATATATACTGCAGTTTTTTGGTTTTTCCTGCCTACGTTAGAGATGAGTCTTGAACTAGCCAGTGCCTTGTAAAAGATACAATGGAATCGAGGTGCCTTTGGCCAAGAGAACTTGTTTTTCTCTTTCTGTACAACCTGGTTTAAATTTCTAGTCCTTGTCATGTTCTCTCCCACTGGAAGACATTCTGTACTGAGTATAACCTCATCGGCAGTCTTAACCTACCAACTCACCACAGATTGACCACTCCATTTATTGATCTATTGCTTATAAAGAGCCACCTCTACTTCCACTGCCGTTTCACAACTGGATTTGGTACACGGCTTACACAAACAATTCTGTCTGTGACCAGTATGAGCTGAGTTCAGATTTCTCAATTCACCTGTGGGTCTAGATGGATACACAGAGACAAGGAGGCTGCTTTGGTAACCGCTCATGCATTGAAATAATATTGGTGTTTTTTTATGTTTTACAAATTATATCACAATTATTCGTCCTGTGTAAATAACTGAAAATACTTAGTTCACGGAATTTTGCAGATAAAAATGGCTAAAATCTCTCCTCCTAATAATGGTGTGTGTGGGGGTGTCAAAGGGGAAGAGAGGGAGAGAGAAGGAGAAAGAGTAATAGAGACAGAGATGGAGAGAAGTGGACACCATTCTGTAAATGGCAGGGGTAAGGGGATTTAGTGGGAAGTCTGGGGGGTACGATACTGCAGAGCGTATGACAGAAATACAACTGATGTACATACATAGCTCAAGTGTTTGCAAAAAATGACTACTATGTAAGTTTCATGTGTAATTGATAAACCACATACATCACTGAGTATCTACCATGTGCAGGAAGTCTAATACTGTTTCTCTGAGTTGCACAGTGTTCAGACACAAACCTTGATATACGTACAGAAAAAAACAACACTAACTTCACATTTCATGGGGTAGATGATCTCAGAATAGAAAAAAAAAACTAAATTCACAGACTAAAGCAGTATTGTTATTATTTTTAATCTCAAAACTTTAACAACTTAGACTAGGAGAAATGATTTCTTCCAAGTAAAAGGCAGGAGCATCTGGGTGGCTCAGTCAGTTAAATGTCTGCCTTAGGCTCAGGTCATGACCTCAGGATCCTGGTATCAAACCCTGCTCAGCGGGGAGTCTGAGCCTCCCTCTGCCTCTCCCCCCATGCTCTCTCCGTCAAATTAATGAATAAAATATTAAGAAAACAAAAAAGCAAAAGGCAAAAGCAAAATGAAACAGATATGTAGCTAAGAGATTTTAATGTAGGGTAAAAAATAAATATGATGTATTACAGAGAATTAATTTCTTAAAGTTTATAATTTAAAGGTTTGTACCCTTAAGAATTTTAGAAGCTCAGAAACAAATGGCAGATTAAATTTTATGAAAATAATCAAAGTGCAATTGTCAATCAACTTCTGCTGTTTCTTTCTTTTTATAGACCTGTGAACAACCCTGAAGTATAAAACTATTCTTTATTAATGTTTGCAAATAAGTCACCAAATTCAGCACTGAACATGAGATTTTTTTGTATTCTTAGCCAAAACATGGCAAAATGAATCTGCATTATTAGGGCAAGCAATCATAAACTACAGTAGCTCTGCCATTAACTTCCACATCAAACACACTCATGCTGAACACACGAGTCAGTGATAAATTACAAGTATATCGTTTGGCATGTGACTTTTTCCTTGTAGTCAACCAATGTCCTCTCCCTTCTGCTCTTGCTCTACACATTATACAAATTA
Source organism: Canis lupus baileyi (assembly GCF_048164855.1). NCBI lineage: Eukaryota > Metazoa > Chordata > Mammalia > Carnivora > Canidae > Canis > Canis lupus. Next base: position 10,051,073 of record NC_132855.1, on the reverse strand, counting down.
GATTTTGCAATCAGCATTAAAAAAATCAGCACAGGGAAATCTCTGTGCCTGCCATTATTGTTGAATATACTCAATAATCATCTTCTTTCCAAACAAAGATAACAGCAAAAGGCTACGATGAATTTTTTATGCAATGGAAAAACTGTGTAATTTATTTGTAATGAACATGGTACTGTCTGTTAATTGGCTTACTAAAAATGCCAACTAAAAGGAGTTTTCTGGAAAAAAAGAATAAACTAAGTTGTGGTTCATATAGGCCTCATTATTTGAGAACTTGTTTTCTCTAACAGGTATTACCTGCTGCTAACACACTAAGCTTTTAGTATTCCATGGTTTTCCTTGCTCTTTCCCTTTAATTTTCTCTTTTTTAAAAAAAAAAAATTTCTCTTAATATCACAATATGTTGCTAAGGAAAAGCCTATGTATTTAAAAAGAAAAAAATGACATATGTTCACAATCTAAAATGATTGGGTTTGGGATAGGGAAAATTTGTATGAGTAGTACTGTGAAAACTAAGTTATAAAATAAGATTTTCTTCAAATGTCACTGGAATCTGAAACTTTCTCTTAAGAAAATCTGAGCTATACCCTAATGATTAGGATATATAGTACATCAATTAAAATTAAATACTCTTTATATAATCTCATATCTTTTTTTTTTTTTTTTTTTTTTAATCTCATATCTTTAACTAATCTTTACTACTCTTTGGTATCCAGTGGAACTTGTAAAGAGATTTTTGAAATGTTTCCACTTGTGATAAGCATAACTCAAGATATAGAGAGTAGTTGAAACACTATGCTGTATACCTGAAACTAATGTAACATTGAGCATCAACAGTACTCAAATAAAATTTTTAAAGATTATTTCCATTAATAAATTTCAGTAAACAGCTTTTATTAAAGAGTCTTCTGAAAAATCACTATTTAAAAGATACTGAAGAAACCAGACAGACTTAATTTAAATGGAGCAAACATGATTCTTCTGAGTAGTTATAGTTGATCAGATGTCACTATAGAACAGTCAGATATCACATGAGTTTTCAACAAATTTAAAACTCGCGGACATTGATCCAATTTCCATAAACCAGTGGTATGACCTAGGTGCAATAATGGAGACTTTAACAACTTCCATGGGGTATAGTTCATGGAAGGTCAAGGAGAGAATTATATAAGCAAAAGAAAGAGGTGGTTTCCGCTCACTGCTTCCTGGGGCCAGCCGAGATGAGAACAGACAATGTCTCACAGTTTTCGGAGTCATCTTCTGAGAAGTGGGGTCCTCTGGGGAGGCACTCTTTCCATTTTAGAGGTGAAAAAAATTGAAATATAAAAGGTCAAGTGACATATTCAGGTCAAGTTACCAATAAGCCATCAAAGAGATGGAGCTACCTGTCTCTCCCTATCAGGTGGCTCTGGACAAGCAGGAATAAACTCCTTTCAAAGACTTGTTTTGTCCCCAGAACCAAAGGTTATAATGAAACTCACACAGCCTCAGCAGAGAACTAAATATGTCAAATTCCCTTATCAATACCTAGAGTCCACCAGTAATGGTCAAACACCTTGTGACTCTTCTGCCATGAACCTAAAAGCAGATATAAATGTAGGCCTGCCATGTTTAGAGGAAAGTGAAATGACTATTATACTTAGAAAATAAGGTATTGGGGTATTTCAATTTATTGTTCAGCACTTTCCACACCAGCTACAATTTCAGCCAGCAACACATTTCTAAAATGACTGAAGGAGCAAACCTGATTTTTAAGAAAATCATTGTTAGTCAAAGAGGACAGCAGCTTTTAAAAAATATATATTGACAGTGTAAGAGAGGTTTCTGGCCAGACTCCAGATCATGTTTCACAGGCAGTGTAAAAAGAGAACAAAAAAGGCAGTCATTGTAATGGGACAGTGACAGAACACAGTGACAATTCTCCAACTCAGTCTGCCAGATTTGCTGCTCCTCCCGAGTTCCCCCATTCCTTCCAGGCAGCCATGCAGCCATTATCCAGCTCCATCCAGCTCCTTCCTACAAAGGAAGCCTGGATCCTGACAGAGCTGCTGGGGTTGGGAGGGTTGTTCAGGGTTCTGCCTCCAGAGCCAATGGCAGTTAGAAGGAGGTGCAGAGCTTGGGGCTGAAATCCCATCTAATCATTGAATGGAAATTAGAGAGTTGAGTCAGTTACTTTTTAAAAATCAGCCACTTTCTACAATTTCCCCATCACTGAAAATGTAAAAAAAAAAAAAAAAAAAGGAACAAAAACTATAAATGTGCTGAAGATTGATGACACTTAAAAAGCTTTTTCCCTTTTCTTAAATCCTTAATTTCTCTGTTAATGTGAAAACATATGATCAGATAATAAATGTCAATAGATGGCGGGACGAGTTGTGTTATCATGAAATATGTTGGCTTCTTTTCCTCTTCTTTACATGGACGTTGTACATTTGGAAGGTTCTACAGAACAATAATGAGGAAATCATAGAAGATGCCAATTTTGAGTCATAGTAAAGATCTAGCTTTGTTGCTCCTGAAGAAATCTCACTGAGTGCTGTCACTAACACTCAAGCTAAGAAACGTCCTGGGAGGAAGGAAAGGCTACTGAAATGATCATGTATGTGTGGCTGAATAGAGTAATAGTAACATTGTTTACATTAGTAAAACATGATTTGCATAGGTACCCATTGTATTTACCACACTTTCAAGCAAAAATGTATATGGTGTGGACCAAAGCTGAAAGCTAAAGAAAGTCATCAGTGATACTATACTGATTTTACAAAATCACTCTCATGCTGAATTACTGACCTGATAAAATGGACACATAAAAACATTAATAGTATTAGTTGATAGATAATATTAGTGATAGATAACCACTCTTAGAGGTTTATAATACTTCTCAGTTGAAAAAGCACTGTCTTGTATATTTTCTAGATTTTCCTACATAAATTGCTACCCTTCACTTATGTATTTTGAATGGCTGACCCTGGAGTCAACCTGATAAATGAAGTGTAAACATTTTAAAAAGGCTAAAAAAACTTAAGGGAGAAAAATATGCCAAGATGAGGATGACAACAACAACAACAACAACAACAACAACAAAACTGTATGACTCCTCCCCCTCCCATACTGAACAATCAAGTAAATGGGTAATGAATGGTGGGAGCCAGATTCCTTGATGTTGCAGTGGGAGGGCAGGGGTAAGCAAGGGAATGAAGGCTAGGATGATCCATATGCTAACAGATTAGAATAGGAGACACCAGTATAAACTCATGTTTAGCTTAATATATACATAGATGATTACATGTAAAAATGTGTATACTTGTATGTATATACATATATAGACAGGTAAGTAATAGACAAATCTATTTCTTTGCTCTATAAGGTAAGAGGGCCAAAAAGCAACCACCTTCAGTAGCAAAAATAACTCCATGTCTTAGTTTCTGAAGAATTCTGACTAATTCAAGCACACACAGAAAGGAGATGGGATGGAGAGGAAAGGAAGGAAAAAAAAAAGAAAAGAAATACTGAGGTATAAGTCTAGCAAAACATGCACAAGGTCTATATGAGGAAAACAGCAAAACTTAGGAAAGAAATCAAAGAAGATCTAAATAAATGGAGAGCTGTTCCATGTATATGGGTAGAAAGGCTGAATACTTTCAAGATATCAGTTTTTCCTAACTTGATATACAGATTCAATGAAATTCCAATCAAAACCGCAGTGGATTATTTCTCAGATATCAGCAAACTGTTTCTAAAGTTTATGTTGGAAGGCAAAAGACCCAGAAGGGCCAACATAATGTGGAAGAAGAGCAGAGTTGGAAGACTGACACCACCTGACTGCAAAACTTATTAGACAGCTACTAGAATCAAGACAATGTGGTATTGGCAAAAGAACACACAAATCAGTGGAACAGAATAGACAGCCCAGAGACAGATCCATTCAGATATAGTAAACCGATCTGTGACAAATGAGCAAAGGTAATTCGGTAGAGAAAAGGATATTCTTTTTTAGTAATGGTGCTCCAACAACTGGACATCCACCTGCAAAAGAATGAATCTAGACACAGACTTTTCATCTCTCATAACAACTCAAAACAGATCAGAGATCTGAGTGGAAAACAGAAAATTATAAAAGGCCTGTTATATAATTTAGGAGAAAAGCTAGGTGACCCTGGGTGACCCTGCTAAGGACTGTTAATGAGACTGATATGCTGTCTACAGTGCTAAGGAGGCAGGTGGTAGGCACTTTTTAGATATAACACCAAAAGTACAATCCATGAAAGGAAAAAATGGATGACTTGGATTTTGTTAAAATTACAAAAAATACACTGTTAGTAAAATGAAGACAATCCATAGACTGTGAGAAAATATTTGTAAGACATATATCTGATAAATGACTTATATCCAGAATATAAAAAGTACTGTTAAAACTAATAGTAACAGCAAGAACAGATTAAAAAATGGGCAAGAGACATGAACAGACATGTCACCAAAGGAAATATAGATTGCAAGTGAGCATATAAAAAGATGCTCAACATATGTCATTAGTGAATTACAAGTTAAAACAGTGACATACCACTACACCCCTATCAGAATGGCTAAAATCCCAAAAACTGAATACCAAAAGCTAACAAGGATGTGGAGCAAGAGGAACTCTCATTCATCAGTGGTGGAAAAGAAAAATGGTACAGCTACACTGGAAGACGGTTTGGCAGTTTCTTACAAAACTGCACATACCTTTACCATACGATCCATACTCTTTGGTATTTACCCAAAATAGTTGAAAAAATGTCCACACAAAAACCTGTACATGGATGTTTCTAGCAGTTTTGCTCACATAGCAGTTTTTTTCGCCAAAACTTGGAAGAAAGCAAGATGGGCTTCAGTAGATAAATGGATAAATAAACTGTGGTATACCAAGACGGTAGAATATTAAGTGCTAAAACAAAAGAGCTATCAACTCATGAAAGACATGGAAGAATGTTAAATATATATTACCAGGTGAAACAAGGCAATCTAAAAAGGCTACATACTGAATGAGTCCAAATATATGATATATCCTGAGAAAAGCAAACCATGGACACAGTAAAAATATCAGTGGTTTCCAGGGGTTGGGATCAAGGGAGAAAAGGGGATGGATGAACACGCAGAGCAGAGGACATTTTTAGGGAAGTGAAAGTATTCTGTATAATAATTCTGTCATTGTGGATACACGTCACTACACATTTGGCACAACCCAAAGAATCTATAACACAAAGAGCAAAATCAAATGTAAACTATGGATTTTAGCTAATAATAATATATGAATATTCACTTGTCCACTGTAACAAATGTATTATGTTTAGAAGATATTTATGATAGGGGAACTTTGTGCATTCGGTTCATTTTTGTGTAAATCCAAAAGCGTCTCTAAAAATAGTCTATCAAATTAAAATTCTTACATATGTGACAAAAAAGCTAAATGACAATACAATGTAAAATCTCACATGTTGAATGGTAGAGATTATAGCTCTGAAGGAAATTTAGAGGGAGTAGAAGTAATTTCCAATAAGGCTGATTAGGAAAAACTCCAAGGAGCAGAAATTTGAGCTGGTCTGTGATGCATGGGTAGTATTTGGACAGGAAAAGAATGCACCAATTATTAATTATTAACATGCAATCTGGCTGAAACAAAATAAAATTACATTTCTCTCTATATAGCTCCAATGTGCTTTGAAGACATCTGTAAGATGTTATTTTGATATATGCAAATCATTTTATGTTGCCATACTACAACTATTTTTTATAAAGGGAAAGTTGTTCAATCTTGATATGGTAGTTTGCATTATATTACAAATGTGATTAAGAAAGTAATATTTTTTTCATATGACTACACAAAAGAATATGTCCATAGTCATAGGAATCACCAGATTTTTCCTCTATTGCAAAATGCAACCATATAGTCTACATAATACAATTAGTCTGTTAATTTATATATTAATTTTTATAATATATCCTATCCATTCCATTAGATTTCCCATGAATTATCTAGTGAGTACATGTAAAAGAAATGTTGCAGTCAAGACCAAGGTTTATCTTCCCTAGGAGAATATAGGGGGAAATAAACAAGATATTCACCAAGAGAGTGTACCTTAAAGCTTAGCAGAGTTCTCAATACTGTTTATTTTTTAATCACACACACACACACACACACACACACACACACTAAAAGAAGGAATTAAGATACATGTAGGAGTAAGAAATGTTGCAGTCAAGACCAAGGTTTATCTTCCCCAGGAGAATATAGAGGAAAATGAACAAGATATTCACCAAGAGAATGTACCTTAAAGCTCAGCAGAGTTCTTAATAAATACTGTTTAAAAAAAATACACACACACACTAAAAGAATGAATTAAGATATGTTTAGCCTAGAATTTATTTTTCAATTTGGCCCTGACTCAGTTGATTAACTGTCTGACTCTTAATTTTGGCTCAAGTCACGAACTCAGGGTCCTGAGATTGAGCCCTGCGTAGAGCCCCTTGCTTAGAGTCAAGGATGCTTGTCCCTCTAAAAAATATAAAAATAGATTTGGCCCTGGCTAGGACTTCCAGTGCAGTGTTGAAAAAAACAATGTTGAACAGAAGAGTGTTGACATCCTTTTCCTAAATCTTAAAAGGAAATATTCAATCTTTTGCTACTAAGTATGACATTCCTTGTAGATGTTTTTCATAGATTCTTTTGGAAAGCCAGGCTGCAGGATTTCCCTTCCATTTAGTTTGCTGATAGTTTTTGTTTGTTTGTTTGTTTGTTTTAATCATGAATGGGTGTTGAATTGTCAAATGCTTTATCTACATCTTTAGAAATGATCATGTTTTCTCTTTCTTAGTCGATTAACTTGGTAGATTACCTTAGGTTGTTTTCATGTTAAACCAGCCTTTCATTCCTGGAATAAACCCTATGCAGTCATAATTATTTATCCTTTTTATATATTAATGGATTTGATTTGTAAAACGTTTGTTAAACATTCTTGCACCTGTGTTTATGAACAACACCGGTCTTCATTTTTTTCTTGTAAATTCCTTTTTATCACCAGGTCTGTACTAGAAGAAATGTTTAAAGAAATTCTTCAAGCGGAAGGAAAAATGACACGAGATGGAAATGTGGATCAATACAAAAGAATGAAAAATGCCAAATAAGAATCCTAGTAGAAATTGACAAGCTGATTTTAACAGATGTGCAGAAGACTTGAAATAGACCAAATATTTTTGAAAAAGACAAAATTGACCCACTTACACTACCTGATTTTATGACTCACCAAAAAGCTATTTTAATAAAGATACTGTACTAGTGGCATAAAGATAAACATAAGGTTAATTGAACAAAATAGTCTAAAAATAGGCCCATATTTATATGGTCCAATTATTATCATTTTTTACAGAGCCTCCAAGGCAAATTAACTCAAAATGAATCATAGACCTAAATATAAAACTTAAATTTATAAAATTTTAAGAATACAAGAGAAATTCTTTATCACATTATGCTAAGCAAATATTTCTTAGAGAGAACACTACCCACATGCAGAACCATAAAAGAAACAGCTGGTTGATTGTACTTCCACAAAATTTAAACTTTTGAAAGACCCTTTGAAAGACTCTCTTAAAATGAAGTTTAGACTAGACTGGTGGGAAGTATTTAGGAGACACATATCTGATAAAGACTTGAATGCAGTAAATATAAAGAGATCTTGCACTTCAATGAGAAATAGAACCCCCTGCAAAAAACCAAAAAAAACAAAAAACAAAAAACAAAAACCAAACCTGAATTTTAAGATGTGCAAAATACTTGAACATACACCTTAGCAAGAGTTATATAAACTATGGCAAATAAATTCATCAAAAGATGGTTAAATCATCAGTCACTGGGAAATGCAAAATAAAACCACAGTGGGATACCACCACACCTGTTGGAATAAGTTAAAAAAGTCAAGACGAACCAGTATCAAATGTTCGCAAGGATGTAGAACAAGCTGAGTTCTCATGCATTGCTGGTATAGATGCAAAGTGGTACATCCACTTTGCACAACATTTAACAATTCCTTGTAAGTTAAAACATATCCTTACCATGAGATTCAACGATTGCACTTCTAGATATTTACCCAGGAGAAATGAAAACATTACGTGAATATAAAAATGTATATGTCAGCATTCGCAGCAGTGTTATTTATAATAGCCAAAAACTGAAAATAACTAAATGTCCATCAAAAGGTTAAAGGATAAACAAATTGTGGTATTATCCATATAATGGAATACTACTCAGTAATAAAATGAAACACATTACTGATACACACAAAAACATGGATAAATCTCAAAAAGTATTATGTTAAGTCCAAGAAGCTAGATATATGAAATTCATATGTAATGCTAGGAAAGGCAAAACTGTAGTGACATAAAGTGTATCAGTAGTTGCAAGGGGCCAGGATGGCAGGGAGAGAATAACTGCAAAGGGGAACAAGGGGACTTAGGGGACTGAAATGTTCCTAATCTTGATTTTGTTAGGACTTTTTGATCTATACACTTCAAGTTGGTGAATGTTATTGTAGGTAAATTATATTTCAATTAAGATGGTTAAATATAAAGTAGTTATTAAACTGGGGAAGGTGAATGGATGCTCCATTACATACTGAGCTTTTGGAGGTGCAACAATGTATTAAGGTTCTACAAAGAATTCATGGTCTAGTGGAGAAGACAGATATGCATACAAGCAACTATAATATAACTATGGTAAATCAATAATAGATGCATAAACAGAATTTCATAGGCATAGGGGAGAGTGACTAATTCTGCAAGAGAAATCATGATAAAAGCACGACAACCATGTTGGGACTTAAGAGGTGCTTAGGATTCTAATAGGTGATCATGATGACATAGTCATTTATCTATAGATTTATCTATCTATCCACCCATCCACCTACGAATCCCCTCACTTTTCAATTATCTATCACTGGAAGTAAATAGGCATCTAACATGTGTTTATGTATATGTATGTATTTAAATAAATAGGTGCCCTTTAGCTAAATAGTTTTTGTCCAGTAATCACTTCATTCACAAAACTGAGAAAATCAAATCTTCAAATTTATATACAGTTAAGGGTAACCAACCATCCAGTTGCTAAGAACCAAGGGGTTTCCATGCTAAAACTGGGAAAATTTGAGGCAGACAGGGAAGAGTTGGTCATTCCAGATATGACATGTCAAGAAAGCTGTTGTAAAGACAGACACAAATTTTATGAGTACATCAATCTCTGTATAACTGGCTATTGAGTTCTTATTTGTTTTGATGTTAACTTATAAAACGTTATTCTAAATTTTAAATATACTTTGCAGATTTTTTAAGTTTTATTTATTTATTTAACAGAGAGAGAGAGAGAGAGAGAGAGAGGGAGATGGAGAGCAGAAGTAGGAGGAACAGCAGAGGGAAGGGAGAAACAGGCTCCCTGCTGAGCAGGGAGCCCGACTTGGGGGTCAGTCCCAGAACCCTTAGATCATGACCTGATCTGAAGGCAGATGCTTAACCAACTGAGCCACCCAGGTGCCCCTACTTTGCAGATCTTTAGAGTTTACCCAGCATGTTCTCTAGATATCACCAAATGTCCCAAATAGTCTATTTTTCACTAGCTAAAACTAATAGAAAATATGTTTGATTTATACACTAATTTTAATTTTTTTCTACTGGTTCTATAAAGGAAGAAAAGAAGGAAGGTAGAAAGGAGGAAAGGAAAGAGCTGTAGACCAAACTGTGTATTGTAGAACAGCAACACTTCAGACCTTGTACCATAGAATTTATTATCTTGTGTTTTATGTCTAATAATTTCTGAAGAACAGCTAGAATAAATTTAAGATGTATGACACTGCATATTTACTGTGTACCTTAGCTACAAAAATTTAAATCTGATCCTATGAAAAACTTATCTACTTCCTGTATAACCTAGAGTAGTAACACACTAATGACCACAATAGCAGATGCACACTCTGGCACCTGCAACAGTATCTAATGCTTCCTGGGAAGTAAATACTGTTGAATGAAAACAAAACAGACAGATTATTAATTAAACTTTATCGAACAACACAGAGGAAAACTCCACATATAAGTAAACTGTATTTCCATTATAGATCCTGTACAGTTATACTATTTTTTAACCATTTTATTAGTCAATTCAATAAGATGTTAAATGAAACCAGAGAACATTAAGAAATCCAATAATCCTTTGAAAGGATTAAATAGTTCTGCATCAAAATGGCATCAGCTTCTCCAAGCCTACAAAAATGGGTACTTTTCCTGAAACCACTATCACTACCTTATTCTGTATTTCCTGCCCCACTTTGACAAATAACACTGGCAGATACCTAAAAGGTCAAGACAAGCACAGGAATAAGAAAGTATAATCAGTTAACCCTCTTCACATCTTCCCACATAAACAGCTGGTGCTCAGTAAAGTAAAAAAAAAAAGCTCCACAAAATTTCTGAGAGCATGCAAGAAATGGAAGACAGCACAACTCTGAACAAAAATATGGAGCAACATGAATTAGTAGTTAGTTAGAAATACTTTCAGGTATAGGATTGCTCAGTGAGAATGACACCTTGAAGCAAAGAACACGGAAATAAACAGTGACTGCATCTACGTCTATGACAGATCACAAGCGCAAAGGACCAAACACACATGTGCTCACATGTCTGCAGCCATATTCCCTGCCTCAGGCATATGCATGTTGACATATTTAAGTGCTAGCAATAATATCTATGAGAATTATGGGCACAAGCTATGACTAGACAATTTTTCAAACCATTAATTATTCCCTCTATTAGATGGGGGAAACTATAGAAATATTGGACACAATCATGTTACATGATTAGTAACATGGCAATATTATTAATGATTAGTTAGTAAGGCTATACCAAGTGGTTCTTTTTTTAAAAAAAACATTTCTCATTGAAGAAGCCCTTCTTAACTAATATTCATCAACACAGTACCTCCCCTCCTAAATAGAGTCACCTGACATTGACTAGGCTGGTTGTCCTGTATATATATTCTTCTTAATAACATTCCATGTTTGATATTTTTTATATTCCATGTATGATACTGAACAAGTTACTTCTCTGGGCCTCAGGGTCCCCCTCTGTAAAATGGGAATAATAGTAGTAGTTAACCTCACATGGTAATTGTGAAACTAAGATGAACTAATGAATGTACAGTGCTTAAAGCAGAGCTGAGCTCATAGGAAATTCTACAGATTTTAGGTCAACATTGTTATCACTATTCTCATTATTATTTGCTCATATTATTCCCTCTTTCATACAATCTAAATCAAGAAATAGGGGATTTTCAGTCTAGATAAATCTTATAGCTGACACAAGAAACCTAAATTGCTGGTTCGAATTCAGGGCTGTTTATAATGTCATTTCCTTTAAGTCCAAGATTTGCATCTTCCCAGAAGCCTTCTTCTGTATAAACAAGTCCCCTTCTTGATAGTGAGAGAACACTAAAATTAGGCTCTGGTCCCAGCTTTACCAAGGACAGCTGGTGAGCCCCAGGTAAGTCACCTTCCTTTTGGTGGCCTCAGCCTCCTCATTTCTAAAATAAAGTGTTTGTACTTGAAGATTGCTGAAGTCCCTTTAGTCCTAATATTTTGATTCAATAAATCCCTTAGTGTTCTTCAATGTATTTATATGACATTATAAATTTGGCTTTTTGACACTTCAGAATTTATCTCTAGGCACTTAACTAGATTATAAGCATCAGGATCCTCTAGGGCAGGATCTTTATTCTCCTTTTCCTTTCTCTCCATTGCACTTTGCTCATTCAGAAAACAGACGATTAGCCAAAAAATATCAGTGAGTGAAAAATAAGGGATTAATAAAACCATCAGTACTTACTGAAGCAATCGGGAATTTTGTCAATGTTACACTTATATTTTATTAATACTGCTACCTAATTAAAAAGCTGCTTAATTCTATCATGCAAAAGAGTATTTTTAAGGGTAATGTACTCATGTACAAGGGTACTTTCCAAACCAGATACCTTTACATTTTTTGTGGTTTGGGATAGATGAATATGGGCCCTAACATGTTCAAAATCGGTGCCACTTATATTCCTAATGCATCCATTAAGATTATAAACTTCTCCCTAAACGCTGTAAGAGATCACCAGGTAGGAGTCTTGTGATTAAAAGGAAACATTTTTGTTTATTAATGTTTTCAAGTGACACAGTGTTTTACAACAGAATAAATATGCATAGGTACTAAATGTCAAGGACCAATAATAAGCAGTCAAAACTGCTGAGCAGACCCCTCACTCTTAGCTAGTGACACTGTTGTATAAACTCACTCAGACCGAAAATGAAATTTTTTACAAGGAAAAATTTAATTAACATTTTGTCGTCACCATGCTATTTTGTTGTAAGCTGATTTTCTTCATCAAGCTGCTAGGTGCTTATAAATTTAAGAGGCTAAGATGACCTTAAACTACCGTATCTACTCTGCAGCATTAGTCTTAAGAATTGTGTGTCCAAATTTGTAAAGGTCTAAAGGTTTTCAAGGCAGCTACAAACACATACTTTTTCTGACATGGAGGTTTCTCAAAGATCTGAAGTGCAACCAATAAGATATATTTACAAAGTCAGAGGAGAAACAGAGGAAAAGTAAGAATAATACAGGAGAATCACAAGATGTAATTGAGGCCAAAAGCAGAAGTCATTAATTTCTCAAGAGTGCCTTCAATGGTTTAAAGTCTACTTCAGATGCATTACTAGGAGATCATTTTCTATTTCAGGAGGAGTAATATCAAACCGAGGCAAGCTTTGTAGTAAATGAATGCCACAGCCCTATTTTGTGAAAAGAGGTCATTTTAATTTTAGAGTCTTTATTATACAGGAAGGTAACAGACTAAATTGCAAAGAAAGATTTACAATATAAATAAACTCAGTTGTCTTCAAAGCACGTGATTATTATTCAAGTATTTACTTTCAGGTTCTCTCCTGTTTTGAGATATACGTGATAGAATCTCAGTCTTTTCAACAGCAGACAGAAAGTAAACTACTAAAACAACTTAAGGTAATTAACTATGTATAATTTTAAATAATCTAAGGGGGGGCAGTAAAAAGAGACTAACGATTTGCAAAAACTACAGGAAATTGATACAGAAGTGCTCAAGTTTACATATCTATTTCCAGGTGACAGTTTAAAATGCAATGTATTTTATCAAGAAGTAAAAAAGTTGTGTTGATCTACCCAACCTAATATCTGTGCATATAAAACAGCCATCCATCACAGAAAACTCTCCCAAAGGTGATTTTGAGATCGGTAAAATGCTGGTAGGGCACTGGGGCACCTTGGGTAGCTTAGTTAAATATCCAACTCTTGATTTCAGCTCAGGTCATGATTTCAGAGTCATGATCTCAGGGTGAAGGTAAAATCCTGCTCCCTAGACTCCCTTGTTCACCAGGGAGTCTCCTTGAGATTCTCTCTCTCTCTCTCTCAGCTCTTCCCCCCACCTCACTCATGGGTGCATGCCGGCTCTCTCCCTCTCTCTCTCAAATAAATAAATCTTTGGTAAATACTGGTAAAGCATCAAACACACCACAGATAGCAAATGTTGCAATGAAGGACTCTGATTTGAAGCTAAAATATTTTCTCATACCAGTGGTGGGTACAGCACTAATCCTAAATCAAGAGAAGAGCTTGTGACCATTCAGGAGAACTTGCAGAATTTACAAGACACAGAAAGGGAATGAGGGTCCAAAGATTCTTATTTTTACAAAACCTCTGTAATTATTTGGAATTCCTGGGTGGCAAAAATGAAAAGCAATAGATTAAGGGAAAGTAAACTGAAAGAGCAACAGAAAAAGAGGTAACACACAGCTGCACCTGGTTTTCTTATTGTTGCAGATTCTATCTTCATCAATCACTACCAATAAATGGGAGGCGGGCAAGAAAAGGGAATGAAAGTCATTCTCTTTTCTAACTTGCTGAAGCTATCCACTGGTTGAAACGAAAGGGTACATTCAAAGACCCTAATGTAGGTTAGCAAGCCCACTAAATTCAACTATAATCCTGAATAGTGTGCAATGAGCAGTCACAATGACTCAGGCACCAGCATTTAACTAAAATGGAAAGAGGTGAAGTAGAGTTCCAGTTTGTTCAGTAACATGAGCCCTTGGGCACACACCTGCTTTTAGTTGTAGAAAGATAATGGAAATATAATGAACAGTATACTGGGTATACTGGTTTTTAAATTGAGTATGTATGGAGAAGGGTACCATTTTTGATGCTTTTATAAAACCAATTTTTTTATTCAAAATAAGTTGAAACAGAACACCGTTTAAAATCAAAGGAGAACATCCTCACAGATCATGTTATTAAAAGAGAACAAATTAAGAAATCTGGGGAACAAGATATTGGGAAGCTCCTCAAAGCATAAGTAATAGCTAAGGTCAAACTTGGGGATGATAACTCATTAACTAAAATTCAGGTTTCCACTTTGATCTCATATAAAAAAGATGGTAATAGAAATACATTTTAAGTCTCAGAACTCAGGGAATTTTTTTCTTTTTCACTTCTGACTTAAAATATTTGGGAAACAGGTATCATTTCCTTTTGAATATAATTTATCTTCCAAACTCTGACAACCACAAGGCACAGAATAGGATGGTCTGCATTAGTAACATGAAGACAACTTTGATCTTATAACTTTTGTCATTATTTTTTATATATGAGGTCACTACATCTGTTCCAACCATTAATTCAGAACATGTACTTCATTTTAATTTCAGAAAATATAAAAGCTCAAATCTGAGAGCTAAAGTTTCAGGATTTTATTTAAGAGTAAGTTATTCAAATTATAATTAGAATGAAAACATGTAATAGAGTGTTCCACCAAGGGAATCATAAAAAAATTTCCAAACAGCTAGTTTATTTTTAATAAAACCAGAATATACTTCTATAAACATAAGCATATCTATTAACATAAATATTATACTTATAGCACTTTAAGGAAGACATGTTCAGATGCTATGTTTGGTGATTCTCATTAGTAGGTAAGTGTTACCCACACAGTACATTATATTTAGCATCAAGTGTGGATAGCCCAATTCAAAGAAATCCATGTAAATTTAGATCAGTGAGCTCTCCTCCTTGTATTCCCTATTTATTTATTGGCCTATATAACAAAGTATTAACACAGTAATGATAAAACAATGACAACACAAAAATTAATATTTGCTATAGTAATCAAAAGTCCACAAACATATGGAAGTCAGGAAGTAATCCCAACATCTCTGTTCATCCCTTAATCAGATTAATGTGCAAATGTTACCTACCAGGTATTTCTCCATTTCTCTATGTATGGTATTGGCCGCCATGTATTAAATAAACAGCACATTGGCCCAATTCTTCTTCTTTTTTTTTCTTCAGATTTTATTTATTTATTCTTGAGAGACACACAGAGAGACAGAGACATAGGCAGAGAGAGAAGCAGGCTTCCTATGCGGAGCCTGATGTGGGACTTGATCCCAGGACTCCAGGATCATGACCTGAGCAGAAAGCAGATACTCAACCACTGAGCCACTCAGGTGCCCCAGCCCAGTTCTTTATATCCAGGCCCGTCTCATAGAGATTATGGCCATAATAGATGTTATTTTCATTAATGAGAATTTTAAACTAAATCTCCTAAAATGATTTATTAGTAAAGAATTTTATATTTCCAATAAATAACTAAATTACTTACATAGTTGTAGAAGTTACCACACTGACCAACATTTTACAAGTTGGGAAACGTCAGGATACACAGAGTTGACAATAGTGACATTGAAAATAATTCAAACAACCTGAGTTTTAATTCTTATTTCAGCAATCAACCAGTTTACGGGCTTTTTCTCTCTGAGTTTAATAAAATGTTGAACTAAACAATAGAGCAAAGAGTTTGCCAAATCTAATATATGGTTACATACCCTGAAATACTTCTTAAAATAAATAAATTTATTTATTTATTTATTTATTTATTTATTTATTTATTTATTTATTTATTTATTTCAGTGAAAGAGAGAGAGTGCAGTGGGGAGGGACAGAGGAAGAGGGAGAGAGAAACTCAAGCAGACGCACTGAGCACAGAACCCAATAGGGGGCTTGATCTCAACACCCCGAGATCAACCTGAGCCAATACCAAGAGTCAAACACCCACCCAGCTGCACACAGAACCCAATAGGGGGCTTGATCTCAACACCCCGGTATCAACCTGAGCTAAAACCAAGAGTCAAACACCTACCCAGCTGCACCACCAAGGGGTCCCCTCCAATACCTTTTTAATCTAAAACTTTCTTTTCTTTATTTCAAGAATCTATGACTGGTCCCACATTTTAGGACATATTCTTCAAGAATGACACATAACAAAGATGTATAAGACTTTAACTATGGCAATAAAGCACTGTATGATAAATCAAGTTTTAGTTACATCAGAAAATATCATAAATTAATATCGTTGCCATTACTTGGCTCAAATATTGCACTGAAGGGAAATATTCAAATCTCTTACTTTAGCATGCGTTCAATTATAAATGCAAAATGTCATCATATAATTATGGCTGTTCTGAATTATGATTCACAGCTGGTATTTTTGGTATGATAAATCTTCCAGAAGATAATCCTGCTTAGGGATTAGTGGCTATTTCTGATGGCCATATACCACCTAAGGAAATTTAAATTATTGTTTCCCTGAGGCTTATAAATTTTTGATATTCCTTTATTGAAGAAACATGTAAGTGCCTACAAGGTAAATATATATAAAACTGAGCTGCGTTGTGGCCAAAAGAATTAATTTATAGGGAAATAGAAGGTTCAAATCTACGAATTTGTTTCCAAAATAAGTAACAACTAACTGTGTTTAAATTAAAAAGTCTAAGCATGCCCTTGCCTTAAAATGTGTCTTTGTGGGAGCTCATTCAATCTTCTTCACTCTCAACACCCAACTGTACCAAATGCCAACACGGACCTCTCAATTGCCAGATATAGTGACTCTTACCAGTCTGCCTTCTTTGAACTTCTCAGGGACACATGACAAAGTTAACTTGTTGAAACTCTGTTTTCCTTTGGAGTCCAAGATTCCACTGTCCTGAATCTCTTCACTCTTGTCTTATTTCTGATTGCTCTTCCAGGAGTCAAATGTTGCTAAATCCCAGGTCCCAAACTCTGAGAAACTACTCTCATCATTCCATTTGCAATCCTTGAAGGGATTTTATGTACTCTCATGGTTTCAACCACTCTCCATAGGCACATAAGTTTTGATTTGTTTTTTGCCCAGGCCTTTCCTTGGGATTTCTACTGTGCCATTGACATCTGGACATCCTGCATAGGACCACAGAGATCTGAGGCAGTCTAATGTAGTTAACATGAAGAGCACAGATTCTGGAGCCAGAAGGCCTGAGTTTGAATCCCAGGTCCACTAGTTGTGTGAATGTGAGCAAGACACTTAATCCTCATGCTTCAGTTTCCTTATCAGTAAAATAGAGAAAATAATAATAATCTACCTTAGAAGGCTGCTATAGAGTGAAATGATCTTAGAATGGAGGTTGGCACAGAATAAGTGATGAATAAAATATTTGTTAAATAAATAACAAAATAATTTAAGATTCTTAAAACAGCCCTTATAATCCCTTTATGTACACTTGTATGGGTAAAGCCACTTGTCTTGATAACTAATATGGCTGGCCATCATACATAACATTTAAAGATTTTTATCTCCTGGAAAAGATTAATTCACTGGTGAGATCTGAGCTTAAAGTACTTGGAGGAAACAATAAGCTCAAGCAGAGAGCTAGAATGGTGGCAGGGGTCTTTGGGTCCAGTGTAAGCAAGAAGAAACAAGGAGGTAAGCAGGCCAGATAAGAGCTTGATCCATTTAAGACTCTGCCTAGGATCTTAGTGATGACCATCAGTATCCTGAACAATATGGCTTACCAGGCAACAAGAGATAGTTGACATCTAAATTGGAATTTCACGGGTGCCTGGGTGGCTCAGTTGGTTAAGCATCTGCCTTCAGCTCAGGTCGTGATCCCATGGTCCTGGGATGAGTCTAGAGTTGCGCTCCCTGCTCAGTAGGGAGGAGTCTGCTTCTCCCTCTGGCTCTGCCCCTCCCTCCACACTCATGTTCTCTCTTTCTCTCTCAAATAAATAAAATCTTTAAAAACAAGCAAATAAAGTAAATAGGGATTTCAGGATTTTTTTTAAGTAGTTCATAAATCTCCACTTTTCTCCATTGCCTCTAATTCATGATAAAATTGCCTCTCCGCATCCTCTGGTATTCTAGCGCTAGGAAAAGCAAAAAAGAAGTAAAAGATAGCTAAACACTTTAAAAGGGCAGAGACGGGGTCTTATGTGCTGTACTCTAGCACCTAACAGAATGCCTGACACGTAACTGGAGTTCAACAAATAGTTCTTGAATAAAAAGATAAACTGTCAAAAGTGAAACAGGAAAAAGAAGTCAAATTCCTATTTCTATAGCTAATTCTGTTGACTCTACTTGCCTGAGAAACAACCATCTACCACACCCATACCCTACTTCACACCATCCACATGCACTTCTACAATACTTAAAAGTAGTGGCTGCTTTTCCAACCTGTGGTAGGTTCTAAAGGCATTTTACTGTATCCTCCTTTAATTTTCAATATATAAAAAGAAGAACCAATATTTACATAAGTTCCTTTCTTAAAGGTCTCTTGAATTAAACATACCCAACAGGTTGATTTTTAAAAAGTAACAAGAAAGGTACAAAAAGTATTAATGTAGTACAGTAATGTGGAATTAAAATGAACTCAGACAAGAAGCCTAGAATTTCATGGCTACTTAATGTCCCACCTTCTTACCCCTCCTCCTCCCAACATTAACATCTAAACAGTTTATTTATACAGTACCCAAAAATGCCTGTAGGAAAATACAGAAACATTAAAGGAGATGCAAATTTGACATCTGCCACTTTAGTCTTGCAGAATTTTATATTCTCCATCTTAGCTGAATTTGAGATTTTTCTTTAGGTACGAATTCATTCCCTCTAAATAAATACTATGGCTTAAAAATTATATGTAAAAAAGAGGACAGACAGAAAACAGTAAAAAGCAGCATTTCACTATTGAAAAATGCCAGTATTATTGTGTGACCCTTGATAAAATAGTTTTTTAGTCTAAAACAAAAATAATTATATCTGTGGCCTTCTTCATGCAATCTCTGCAGAGGTATAACAAAGAAATTTTAGTTAATATGCTCCAGCAAGAAAGTAGCATAGAAGACAATGATTTTAATTACTAAATATGAGACAAAAACAGTTGCTGACAAGAATATTAAGTAGAGATCATCCTTTGCCTTCAATTATAAGAGGATGATGATAATTTGTCAGCTCTATTGTCACTGAAGGCATATGATAGAGATGTATAAGAAAGGTCATAATTCACGAGGTACTGATCCTTTAACAAAAATAATAAAACACTGAGACACTCACTAAGCTGATTCTTGTCATTTCAGTATCAATCAAAAAATCTTATGTCAAGCAACTTGGTTCTCTGAAGTAGTTCCAGTGGAGTGAATCTACTGTTCTTTAGATGCCTTCTGAACTATCTAGAAGTTTCCTCACCTTTATCATTAAAAGCAAGATTACCATCTCATCTTCATATAGCATGGAATAAAGAGGATGGAAAAAAATTAAGCCAGTATTGCTTTTGACTTCCAGAAACTTAGAATCTAATATTGTACACACTCTGCTATCTTGGACGTCTTTATGAACAAACCAGATCAAACATTCATCAATATATTAATGTGTTCCTTCTTAACTATTCAGAATTGGTTAATGAGTGACAGAACAACAAATTCAGACAAGACTGATGTAAAACCAAAAAGACAAAAACTAACAATTGATTAAATTTGAAACTGTTTTATACTATCAGTAAATGTGTGTATGTTAAGTGAAATAATACATAATGATCATTTGGAAGGGTATATATGTGGATAGTACATAACTGACAACTCAGGATGCTATGTGATTATAATTTTTATAGTTTATTTATACTCTACATTGATTTAAAGCAGCTTACAGAGATGTGAATAATATAATGAGAAAAATAATTTAAAAGTGAGAAAGAATATAAACACAGAAAAGTATTAAGGAGATAATAGATTAATAACGTAAATTTCAGTAATGAGACTCTGCTGGAAGAAATTGCTGAAAACAACTCACAAGCTGCAGTCTTAGCTTTCAGACACAAACATCACAACAGCTATGACGTAAAGCAAAACCTGCTGTGCAAAAGCACAACTACTGGGTTTGCTAGTTAGCCTACTCAGCCAAAGTAATGAGTCATCCTTGATTTTTCCTTTTCCCTCACATTCCACATTTTCTATTAGTAAAATTTGTAGGTTTTATTGATGAAGCACATCCTCAAAATATGCCTACTCTTCTCCATTCCCAGTATTGACACCCTAGTCCACCATACTACCTTCTCTCATTTAGATTATTCAAAGCCCCTCCTATCTGGTCTTCTCACAATTTATTCTTCACATAGCAGACAACAGAAATATTTAAAAACACAAATCAAATCTTGTTCTTCTTCTGTATACACGGATCCATGGCTTACTGTTGTATTTTTAATTAACTGCAAGTCCTTCCCCATGAATTTTGGTCATCTGGACATGGACTACCTCTTTGAACTCTTCTCCTGTGACTCTGCCCTGGGCCCACCATTCTCTAGCATATTCATTCTCTTCTTCAATAGATGCCAAACTCATTTCTGCTTCAAGGCCATTGCTCTTGCCCAGAACATTCAGTCTTTAATCTTTTAACATGACTCACACCTTGTCAGGGCTCAATTCAAATATCATCTCCTTGATAACTTTACTAAAAACCCAAAGTAAATATGCATACACACACACTCGCACACATTCACACAGTTAGTCATATAATGCAGTTTTATTCTCTTTACAACTTTTCTAAATAAAATTATCTTATTAATTTCCTTGGCCATTTGTTCATTGTCTGTCTCCCTACTGTCAACTAAAATGTATGTTTAATGTGAGGAGAGAACCTATCAGCCCCATAACATGAAGTCAGAGCTCAACACAATGAAAATTCCAGACAATGGGATCAAAAGAAACTTCTCCACAATAAATGACATTTTTTTTCTCCTAAAATAAAGCCAGCACTGACATGACTATCTATTAATTCAGTAAAAGAAACTGGATAGGAGGAGTGAATACCCGTGCGTGTACTTCCAGCATGCAGCTCCCTGTGGTCTGACATAATCAATGTATAGATCTTAAGAGTGTCTAGAAGGATTGCTGAACTCCATATTCTCCACAAACTTGTTTCTCTCAACCAAGATTTTGAAAGGAGGAGGAATGAGTCTGAAAATCTGCTGGCTGCCCAAACATGCAAAGCAGCTACTCTAGGCAGTCAGGTTATTATAACTAATATGGTACATTCATTAGTCCACCATACTGGAAAAGTAGAAAATAACCTAACTTTGTTCCCATTCCTATCTGATAAATATATTTTGTACAAGGTAATTTTGGAAAGATTTTCAGTCAAGATCGCAGTGTGATTTCATGCTTTGAGGCCATCCCTCTGTAACAAACACAAAGCAACAAAAGATAAATATGAGATGAGCAAATTAAAAAGAAATTCCTGTATTAAAAAACAAATCAACATCTCGGCACAAGTCAACCATCCTAACCCTTCCACCTACACAAACATCTCTACCACAAAAATAATAAGCCGCCCGACATACATGTCAGTGGTGCCCCTTTTGAGTTGTCCAACACAGGCTCCAGGAACAGAAACACCAAGCAGTGATGGAGCCTGAGGCTCTGGGCTTCCAGCCTCCAGATCCAGAGGCATGCAGAGGCATCTGGGAGTTACAGACTGCACGACCCAGAAGACAGGCTGGAGGCAATGCAAATGACTAGCCAGACAGCAAAAATGGTGGAGGTTGTTTAGTAGGCAGAACATGGTCCTAATCCTAAAACAAAAAAACATCCATATCCTAATCTTTGGAACTGTGAACATGTTATATTACTTGGCAAAGGGGAATCAGGTTGCACATAGAATTAAGTTGCTAATCAGAAAACTTCAAAATAGAGAAAGAATCCTGGATTATCCAGTGGGCCCAATGTAATTACTAGAGTCCTTAAAAATAGAAGCAGGAGGAAGAATCAGAGTAATGCTATATAATAAAGTCTGACCAGGCTACTGTTAGCTTAGAAGACATAAGAGAGCCACAAACCAAGGATGCAGGTAGCCCCTAGAGGCTGGAAAAGCAAGGAATCAAATTCTTCCACAGAGCCTCCAAAAGGAACACAACCCTGCCGACACCTTGATTTTAGCCCTTGAAACACATGTCAGGCTTCTGACTACAAAATTATAAGTTAATAAATTTGTGTTGTTTTAAGTCACTACATTTATGGTAATTTGTTACAACAGCATTAGGAAACTAATATTACTGATTGTAATTAAACCTCCCACAGAAGAACAAAGGCAAAAACACCAAAATACATTTTAAAATAATAATGATAAGAAGCAAAGCAAATAAAATGAAATTGGGAGGAAAGTATTTGCCAGAAAAAAATAATATAATCTAAAATGACTTGAAAATTAGGATCATTTTTAAATTTAAAAAGATAAGACAAAGAGTAAGTCCCTAAAATGAAGCATAAGAAACTTAAAATAGAAATTAAACAACACCAAGTACACATTAAAAAAAAAACAGAAATTTGGAAATAAAAATTTGAAATAAAAAAATAGATTGAATAACCTGTAAACTTACCACAGTCCAAGAGAGGATGAGTAAATTTCAGAGTCTCAGAATGCATCACAGTAAGGTAATGCAAAAGGAACATGACAGTGCATTTAAAGGGCATGGAGGGGAGACTCAGAAGCTACAACATACATTCAATAGGAGTTACACAAAGAGACAAAAGTGTGGGAGGTAAAGAAAAAAATATCAAGAGAGATAATGGATAAGAAGTTTCCAGAACCAAAGAAGGTTATGTGGGAATTTATACACTGAGGACCAAAGAGGAAACCAAAAACATAAACATAAATCAATCTGTAGAACCATCCCAGGGAAATTGTAATACAAGATAAAGACAGAAACTTAAATGCTGCCAGAAAGAAACAATCATCTATAGAAGATGACAAATAGACTGGAAGCAGATTTCTCATTAGCAACAGATTATGGAAGACTATTAAATATTATCTTCAGAGTGTTGAAGGAAATAGAACTCTATAGCCCCTAAAGTACTGATCAAGAATGAGGCAAAGAAAGGATGGATATCAGTCAGGGAGGGGTTTAGCGTAAACTAATGAAAGGTAAGCATCACTTTCCTCATGTGCACAGGCGCCTACCCAATAATGCTGAGAGCTGTTGGAAATTGCAGAGTGCTCCAGACAGAAAGGGCAAAGCATATCAATGATGCATTTCTGGAAAACTGCCTACAGAGATTTTAGAAGGAAAGGGCCTGAATTTTCAAGGCTTGAGTGATTATTGTGTCTTTTCCTATTCTAAAACAGAACAAAACAACACACAGTTCCGTTACTAAATTTGCATTTTATTAAAATAAGGCCCCCAAAGTGTATTATCTGCAGGTTTCATAAAACTAGACTTTACCCTTGACGTCAGCAAAAAGAGAAGTAAATCCAGAGAAAGTAACAGAAATAATAGTAAACACAGAAATTGGTAAAATGTTTTCAGGCGCTCAACTGATAGTAAGGTATCAAAAATAAGTAAATTTTGTATTTAAAAAAGAGGGACCAAACTATTCTATTTGATATTAACATGGGTGGTTTAGAGGTACTACATGGCATTGTAAAGAAGGCAGTATAAATGTGGAGAATCACTGGCCTCAAAAGCATAGGATGATAATTTATATAGAAAAAAAATCTGGCACATTTTTAGATGGAGTAGCTATTAACTGAACCTTTTTATAGTCTGGGGGTAATGAAGAATTGCTCCCTTTACCAATGAGATTCTTGGCTTTGCATTCAATCAAGCTAGGTCACACCCTGAGGGTTGGCAATGGGAAACCAGTTATCAAGGTTCAGCACCCACTATTAGGAGAAATCCTTAAACCCTTCACGGGGCAAGACATTTTCCTCTAGGCTTGTTCTGCTTAAGTTACAGCTGTGCAGTATAAGGAAGCATCATACAGACCCACTCAGAGAATAGCCTGGAAGCCCTTCACATATTATATGAAGGAAGGCTTCATAGAATAAAGTTCTGTGGAAACAGCTTTTCAAAGTTTATGTCATTGAATAAAGAAGACACTGGACTGTAAATAGGGAAACTTAGCTTTCCCTCACATTCCTTCACATCTACTACAATCTTTTTTTAATGTAGGTTCTTGTTATTCCTATCTAGAAAATGAAAGAAGACACCTACCTCAGAGAAAGTATTATAAAATAAACTAACTGACAATCATAAACTAAAGCAAGCCTAGCTCTTCAGAGAATATACTCCATTTGTCATTTTAGAGGTATACAGAAAATGTGTGTGAACTGACATACTAATAGATAACAATATGTTATCAGTGTTGAGATTATATTTAAGGCTCTCTCCTCAGTGAACGGCTGATCAGTTAAAGGAGGAAACAGAATACAGGAGGGTTATGTTTACCTGTGCCTGAGGACAGTGAAGAAACCAAGAGAATCCAATTTCAAAAAGGAGAGAGCAAGAGAGCAAGTGTTCACTGCCTGGTGAGCTCCTTTACCTAGTAGCCATATTAAAAAACAACAACAACAACAACAACAACAACAACAACAGATATTTAGCAAACTGTATTTGCCACTATCTTAGCATCTTATCATAATGAACTGGAACAGCCAGTTCTTGAGTTTCTTGAGACCAGGGGCTATATCTTAGTCATCAATGTATCTCCAGTACCTACCATGACACATGGTACATGTAAAGTGCTAATAGTACTTGTAGAATTATTGAACCAAAGGAACTGAACTTCTCTCTATAAAGTTAGGAAATCCTTGGTAAGAAAGGGTAATTGTTGACTACAATATATTTAGCTACAGATGATTCTTGAACTAATTCAAAGGGGTAAATCTGTAAAAACAACATCTAAGGCCACAAGTCATGGCTATTCCGAGGAGAAATTGGCAGAATGACTCTGAAGCAAGGCAGTTTATAGCCAAGGAACCAGACCTTCTCACTTGTTGTTCAAAGTCTTTATGAGAATACATTAACCAAACCATATTCATTTTCTATAGCTTCCTTAGAGACAGGATAGATAACAAGCATTGGTAATTAATTGCATGTTTAGTTAGAATGCATAGTAAATTAAATCATAAACCCAACTATTTAGAAACCACTCAATAGGTGATTGAAGGTTTAATCAATAATTAAGTTATCAGATTCATCAAAAGCCTCTATTTCTAAAAACAATATCAACTTTTGGGTCTCTCTGAAGGAGTGGTTGGAAACCCTGGCTGCGTACAAACCTGAGCCCCAAACTTACCAATGTGATCGGTATGACGTAGGATTGAAGCAGAGGTATTCTTCAAAGCTCCTAAATGAATGTAATGCAGTGATCCTCAAAACCACCTGCACATTGGAATTAACCGGGAGTCCTTAAAATTCCAAACCCAGAACATACTCAGAGATAATTATATCACTCTCTGGAATTGGGGCCCAGGTAACAGTACATCCTGAAGCTTCCCAGGGAATTCCAATGTACAGGCAAGTGTGGGAACCACTTATCTAAAGGGCCTAAGTCTTGAAGAAACTTTTTAACCATTTAATCATGAGACTGTAAGTGATCCAAAACCCCCTATGCCCATAAATAGCAATCCTAAAGACAAGGTCTCAGAACAACTAAAGGAGGTAGGAAGCATACTATGTCTTCAGAGAGTTATTTTTATGAGGCTCAATGAAAGTTCTAAAAGTTCTAAAAGTTCCTGACATTTGCTTAAGTTTAGGTAACATAAACATGCTCAGCATTTTACTGAAATATACTCTGTATAAGCAACTGTTCTGCATTCATGGCTGAAAAGTTAGGACATACATCTGAATATCTTGCCAGCTTCCACAAGGTATTTCTTTAGAGATTTGCAAGTGGGATTCTAATGTTACTGTCCACCCAAGGAAAAGGAGAGGAGCCAGGGAGAAGATAGCCAGTATCAGAGAAGATGACAAAAGCAACAGAAAAATGAAACGCAGGTGTATTTTACTTTGCAAGTTATTTAGTTACTTAGGACAGCAATGTGTATTTGTACTGACAATGATCTTGAGGTGGGAGTTAAGTGACCAGTCACTTGTGAAAAGATCACCAGTGACTGTTTTCCTTATTTATGTAAACCATTAACACACAAAATGAGTTGGGATAAGGCTGGCCAGAACTCTCTCCCTAGCTTTTGAGAACAGGCTCACAGATCAGCTCATGACATCCAACCCCTAAACTCTGCAATTTAGAATTGTTCTGACTTTATTTTTTCAAGATTTTATTTATTTATTCATGAGAAACAAACACACAGAGAGAGAGAGAGAGAGGCAGAGACACAGGCAGAGGGAGAAGCAGGCTCCATGCCCAGAGCCCAATGCGGGACCCGATCCTGGGACTCCAGGATTCCAGGATCCCGCCCCAGACCAAAGGCAGGCACCAAACCTCTGAGCCACCCAGGGATCCCCGAATTGTTCTTACTTCTATTCAAATTGACAATTGCCCGGCAGCATAGAACCCAAGTAACTGCAACTTTTTTGGCCTCACTCAGATGTAAGACATCCACCTTTTCTATATCATGTATGAAAAGAGAATATAGTTTTTTTAATGACTGTGATAATCTAAAAAAAATGGAGTAATTTGGGTAGAGCTATGTCTTGAAGTCAGCTTTTTATTAAAAATATACTTATCGGGGCACCTGGTTAGCTCAGTGGGTTAAAGCATGAGATTCTCAGTTTCGGCTCAGGTCATGATCTCATGGGTGATGAGGCTCCATGCTCAGTGCAGAGTCTACTTGGAATTCTCTTTCCCTCTCCCTCTGACCTCCCCCCACCCCTAGCTCTCTTTCTCCCTCTCAAATAAACTTAAATATATATATATTTAAATATATACAAAATAAAAATTATACATAGCATAAAAAATAAAAATTATATATAGCATATAATATATATTATATATAAATATATTAAATCTAAATATATAAATATATTATATATATAAATATATATCAAATATATAATATATATTTCTCTAGGTCATTTATTTGATCAATTATAAGCATTATTAGCTAAAAATGCTAAAAAAAAAAAATGCTGCTGCAACCAGTGCAGGATACAATAAACTAATTCAAGATCTGTTCTGCAGTGACTCTATGAGCTGTGCCTTCTGACACAAGCCGGCAACACCACTGAAGAGGTTCAGAACATATCCAAATACTAGATACATCAATTTGAAATCTAAGAAAAATCATCTGCTAAGTAGACTCAGAGTTGTTGCACTGGCATTTTCCCAATCGACTAGCAGAGACTGACTTAAATATAGAGCGTTACACATCCGATACCAACTACCTTCGGGGCCTCTTTTAAAATTACAATACTAAAGAAACTGCTCGGTTTAAAATTTAGAGCATTGATTTTTATGATACTTTTAAAAAGTGCTATGGGATATTATGACTTCAGCCCATAATTAAGTGGCTTTTTATTTCCTCTAAAATTCTGATAACTGATTACTCTTAATAAAAAGCTAGTTATTACCTTGGAACATCATTTCCCTTTGATTCACCTAAATTCTACTTTACATACTGAGTTTTCTTTCTTTGTAAAATAGTGTATAACAACAGGATATTAAATTGGGTCTCTTTGTCCTAATTTACCTGATGCCCCAAAAGGTTGAGAACAAAAGTTTTCAAAGTTAAAGTACTTCCCAAACACATTTCAAAGCACAGGCAAACTGCTAGCTTACTTTTTCAGGACTTGCAAATGGAGGAGTTAAAAAAAAAAAAAAAAGTGTTACAGTTCAGAATCCCCTTCAAGGGTGTAAGGTTTTGTCACTTTGGGAAAACTAGATCCTTGGGGGGAGGTTTTTTAAAGGGCTGAAAACCAAAGGAACCACTGGAACATGCCATTTAGGAGCACAGTGGACCAGTGGTCTGATTCCCACCTAGAAATCTAAGGAACCTATCTTATCTCTTCTTGGTCAAAGGTTTGGAGTTTTGAGTTCCTCCTGGACCCCGTGTGAGGAAGACTGATAAGAAAGGCCCGGGTAGATTTTCAAATTTCTGATTCATTCCATTCTAATTGTGGTATTCAAGTAAATGATTATGCTCCAGAAGTTTCGTTTCTAGGAATGAGGTATGTAATAAGCATTCGATAAGCACTCGCATAATCCTGGATCCATTCACAAAACCCGTCTCTAATGTCCCCTGAAGCTTTCCCCAGATAGAAGTTGATATTGCTGGGGGCACTAGAGCAAAGAACTGGACATGTTTTGAAGTCAAATTCTCCCTGTTTCAAATTGGTACTCTGTCATGACGGCCTTCTAAAACTCTGGGACAGATTCAATTAATCTCCATGAGCTCGGCTCTCCCATCTGTAACCTTATTAAAGGGTTGTTGTGACAAACAAACAAAAAAAACAAACAAACAAACCAACCACGCAGTGTAAAGTGTCTGCATAACAGCAAAAGGTACTGAAAACTTTTGTCCACTGTCTGTCATCCCCTTCCTGTTGCTACAGTCTTTCTGAAGGTATGTTAACGTTATGTAGTCTGGTTTAAAGTGAAAACCTCTTTTTCTGCTTTTTGTCTGGCAGATTGCCAGCCTCCATAAAGTGATGTTGCCAGATTTGTGAATTATCTACTGTGTGTGGATTTTAGTAAAGTCTCAGCTTTATAGATGACTCAATGTTGGGCCTAATTACCTCCTAGCTATGGCTGCGAGCCTAAAACATACATCCTTTTGGGTTCAAACACATTTGTGCTTAATGTGTAACATACCCCCTCAAAAGTTTTTTTTTTTTTTTAAATCCCTAAAACATGCCTCTTTGGTATCCATGGGATATCTCTAAAAGACTTCGGAACTGGGTTAATTGAAACACACAGGATACACTCAAGTTGTTTTACTGATCAGGCCTCTTGTCTGAAAAACCTCAGTGGAAACGAATGAGTTGATTACAGGAAAAGAAATTAACAAATGAGAAAGCTGACTTAAGAGTTATTGGAAACCAAGGATGAAAGGAACATATTCAGCATCCTCCAAAGGGAGAGTGTGGGATAGTTTTTGTGTTTGTTTTTTTAATGATCTAAGTATTTTTATACAACTCCTCCACTTGAAAAACAAAGGCAAAGAAAGGCTAGCACATGACTTCTTTTCTATTTTGTCAGCATTTTTACTAAAGCCATGCTTTGTTCTTCTCTTATGTCACTAAGTTATTTTGTTTCTGAGACCACAGTAAATTTCTCCTGGGGAGCCTGAGAAAGGCTCTAGGGAACTTTCCTGAGTAAATGCATCTAGTGAATGGAACACAGGACAAAGCAACCTGCGATCAGTCTTGGTTCTGTGCATCCCGAAGAGTCACCTCTATTCTTATTATCATCAGGAAACATTTCTAAAGTGTTTTTGAAGCCCTTTAATAAAAAATTTCTCTATACATACAAGGCTGCTTATGTCTGTATAAAAAATCTCAGCGATTCACCAAAGCTCATGCTTCCATACTAAAAATCTCCTGGGGGAAAAAAAATTTTGAGAAATGTCTATCTTTTGAGATAAAGGTTGGCTATAATATGAAAAGTAGGTTCACTTTAATTGTAACTGATCCCAGAAGGCATTATATAAAAAAAAAAAAATCTTCAAAGCAGCTATATATTGATACATCTTTATTTTGAAAGCTTAGGTTGTGCCATTTTAAAAGCAATCATGATTAATTATAAAGGGCCTCTTTTTTAGAATAAGTGATAAAACTGGTAAGTTTTACCAGCCTGCAGAGAAAGGAGAGAGATTTTACAGTCCAAGTCTCTCTTCTGAACAGGTGCTTCTCCAGCTTTCGGGCGGATATTAATAAACAGCTTCAATTTAGTTTTGGTCATTCCTCTATCTTTCCCTTTCATCTCAATGGGTTTATTTTTTCCCACCAAAATTCAGCACCACATAAGCTTAGCAATGTAGCAGACAGCAGACAATAATATAAAGTCAAAAAAGAATCTTAAGAAATACATCTGGATAGGAGACTACTCACGGTGTAAAATGTAGCAGCAAATGATCTTCTGAAAAATAAGTGTATCTCTGTTTAATCAATTCCACAAGACTTTGCAAGAGGGAACTATATCAGATTATACAATATTAAAACCCTTAATTGCTAAACAAATTAATCATGTTGTATTTAGTATTTTAATTCAAATTAATCAAGGTCTTTATGGTAGCAAGTTAAGGTAATCCGGGAAAAAAACAAATCATTTTCAAAAAGAAATTAGATTTATATGAATCATTAGTAAGAGAAGAATCAGTGAAGTGTTAATTTGCAATAAAAGGAAAAGAAAAAATGGGTCACTAGGGAAAGAAGCAATCAGCGTACTAAAATCTTTAAAATCACCATCTTTTTATGAAAACATATTTTTAGGGCTGCACATAAAAATAATTCTATTTGATACATTTTAATCTATATGCATTTAAAAATTCATCTAGACATGGATATTTCAGTTGTTGTTTTTTTTTTAAATCTATACCTTAGGGCAGCCCCAGTGGCGCAGTGGTTTGGCGCCGCCTGCAGCCCGGGGTGTGATCGGAGACCCGGAATCGAGTCCCACATTGGGCTTCCTGCACGGAGCCTGCTTCTCCCTCTGCCTGTGTCTCTGCCTCTCTCTCGCTCTCTCTGAATGAATAAATAAATACATTTAAAAAAATAAATTAAAAAAAATCTATACCTTAGAGACAGAAGATTTTTAATCATTTGGTTGTTTTGGCTTTTTAAACATCCTTTTCTCTCTTTCTGCTATTTTTTAACATGATAAAATCTTCCCTGTCTTGAAGACATTCCAAAATACTTCATTTTGAAGAAACTATCAAAGGGGCATCAACTGGCACATATGCTTGGCATCAGGGCACACCAAATGGCCCAATTAAACCATTTGTAGTCTTTGCAATACACGATTTAAATGTACCCAAGAAATGTCAAATGGTTCCTCATGCAGAATTATCTTTACCAATGAGCTATGCCTCAGGAACTGAGCACATAAATCCCTGCAGAGGTTTGTCTCAGACACACGCTGGAGGATAGTAGTAGTTACTACAGAAGAGAAGAGACTCTTCAAGCTGAACAGAATGATGGTAAATGCCTTCTTCTGGTGAGGTGCTGTGGCCAGAGGAAAATGAAACCACCAGCACCTCCTTCTTTTGGAAAGAGTACTCCCCACATCAGGCTCTAAAAACAACAGCAGGAAGAAAGCCTCTATAATGTTTCCTTTCTCCAATAGACAATTCTTCAGTAGTTCAGAAAAAAATTTCTGAATGTGATAAATTTGAAGGAGAAAATAGTAAAGGAGGAGAGAATTAGAAGTTAAAATGATAGGCTCAATGGATATCTTCTTCACTTGAAAAACAACAATAAATTAACAGAAAATGAAATACTCCGGCTGGCTCACAGGTGGCCACTAAATGTGGGCCACCGAGCGAGTCTGTGCTCATGCATGTGGTTCCGGGTCTGGAAACTCCCACCTCAGAAGGCAAGGACTCTAATAGCAACTCTGCTCTTACTTCCTCTTGGGAAGCTTCCCTCTGTTGCTAAAATACCAATTGGATTCCTTACCTTAACTTGTTCATAAGCCCTTGCCTGGACCTCTGCTGGCCCCATTCTGTTCTGACCCCTGCCTGCCTTAGGGAACCTCTCAACTGCTTTCTTGAGTTGGATGATTGGAATGCAGCTCTCTGCTCCTCTGCGCTAGCTTCGTATTATACATGGTAGAATGTATAACAATGTTTGAAAGAAAAGCAATCCATTAGTCTTCAAAGGATATAGTGAGCAGAAGAAGGAGAGAATTCAGGGGAGACAGAGTAATGGCTTATAAGCCTATACACATCAGCCTAATCAGCAGCTACATATATTTATTTACACATGCCTTCTTATAATCTTGGGATACAATGGGTGACTTCTAGCAGCTAGTACATGCTAACACCGGAAATTTATTAGACTGACATATGTGTGGCAATAACACATTGAAGCTAGTGCTTCTGAATTGGTATATTTCATAAAAACTTGTGACATTCCACTTTTTTGATATTTAGTATGATTTATATTTTATCAATTAAAGACTAAATTATCAATAAATTGTGTTATTTAAAATTAATCTCTAATTTTATATTTAAAGATGCATTTCAGGGTAAACTATTTATTTTTTTAAAACTGTAACATGTCTCTAGAGCACCTGGTGGCTCAGTTGGTTAAGTATCTGATTCTTGGTTCCAGCTCAGATCATGATCTGAGGGTCAAGAGATCAAGCCCCATGTTGGGCTCTGAGCTAAGCTCAGGATTTGCTTGGGATTTTCTCTCTCTCCTCTGACCCTCGCCCCCCCCCCCCATGTCCCGCCTCTCTCTCTTACATAAATAAATAATTTAAAAAAATAACATGTCTCTGAGAATATTCATACCTATTTAGTATGGAATAGCATTTAACAGCATTAATGTTAATGAAAGTTTTCTAGTAAAAATTAAGTGAGTAACACTAACGTGGGCTTTATCATCTATAGCATATTCAATTACATAAAACACTACACTAATGGCATTTTGTCAGCCATATAAGTCTGGACAAGAGCATCAATGATTTTGCTCCCTGATACCTTCCTCCTGCCTCTTCAGCCTAGACCCAAGATGAAGCCTGAGATGTGAAAGTAGAAGAGAAAGAAGCTTTTATAGTTACACATTACACATACTGGAAAGATACTCACAGGGTTACATGCCTCTAAATATGCTGATATATCAAGACTGTCCCAAATAGCTTTAAATTTTAGATATTTAAAATGTTTGACAGAAAGCCCCTTCATAATAATTATTCCAGAACCCCAAATCTACATAATAGAGCTTATCATGTTCAGCTGGATTTCACTTCCAGATGTAATTACCTTGAAATATTTCATTTTTGCTCAGAGAAATAATTTTTCCAAATTGTAAATAACATTCTTTTTTTGAGTTCATAAAGGACATGACATTTTGGCTTCCAGTGATTGTAACTAATTTTAGAATTCTCTCTCATGCATCACACCTGCCCTCTGCAGAATTTCTCAGCGCCTGCTTCCTATATTTGATTCATTGGCAATAGTGCATTCACCTATAGCAGGCCGATGATGTCTTCCATGACATAGGCATTAGCCATCTGTCTCCTCCATCTCCCCAGAAAACTGGAGAGACTCATATTGCTTTGAGCTAATCATCTCAGAGAACAAAATGTGATAACCAGTTGGTCTTGAAATAATAATATTTTTCAATTATAATTCTTATTTGTTACAGCCTAACACCAAAACAAGTCTAGCCAAAGAGAAATGCAAGTAATATGACAGATAATTGGTTAATATCCTTGGTTAATTTCCTGTGGACATCTATTTTAAAGAGGGTTTAACAGTATTTACCATTCATAGGAGTCTGCATACGTATTAAATGGAACTGAATAAATGACAACCTATAAGACAAGATTTTCAGTGAAATAACACCTGTCATCAGCACTAGTACCCTTACATCTAATCAGTGTACCTTCTGGGATCATGAATATTAATTAGGCTTAACTCTTAGGTTAAAATTCACATCAACTGGATGTTTATTAAACATCATTTGGTGTTTTCAAGTCAGATGAAATGCCACATTTGATAATTCAGCAATAGAAAGAAAATAATCACTGTAAAACATTTTATCTATAAAAATTTCCTCAATTATATATATATATATACATAAAATTTAATTACATAAATTTTATATATGCACATAGGCACATTGTTATGTGCATATCAGATGTATATTATATGTTTTCTAAATGAAAGATTATTTTAATTTTGTTACTTAGGCTCTTCAGCAGATTTCTTACCCTTACAACATACAAGCCCCAGGTAACCAATATTTTCACTTCTGCAAAAGGCAGAATTTGGTCAACTAAAAATTACAATGCCTTCAATTTCCATGAACTTATAAATCTGTCTCCTTTCTTCTTCTAAAAAAGTCATATAAAAATAGATGCAGACATCTGAAAGGTAAAATAAAGCCAAAGCCTTTCTAACTTAAGCTGTCATTGCAGTCAAAGATTATTTCCAGTTATGAGTCCAAATAAACGATAATTAATAAAAATGTATCTATAAAGATTTACACCATGACTATACAAAATTATAAATGTATATTTTACACTTATTTCTGAAATGCACTGGCAAGCCTATTTTAAAATAATTCAAACTTCATACATAAAAGAACAAACAGTTCTTGTGAAGAAAAAGCTTAAACTAAGAAGATTTCTTGGTGCTTGTAGGACACAGTATGTTTCCATTAAATATGAACCATAACTGAATCATATATAATCTTACAATTAAAGAGAACATGATCCTTTATGTTATATATTTTAAAAAATTAAGTTCTTTGTATCTATGAAAATGGGGACAACTAAGGGCAAAGAACAAACCTACAGAATTCAGTTGGCCACACTACTTCCAACCCATTTGTCTTAAGAATGAAGCTTTAAGAAACTCCAAAAGATACTAGCATATATAAACCCAGAATAATCATCCAAAAATTATTACCATCTTTCTTGCCCTTCAGAGAAATTAACAAAAGTCTTAAGGAACCACTCACTTTTGACAAATGTCCCAGTGTATACTGGCATAAGCCTTAGTACCAAATTTCTGCTTTCAAAAACTAAACCTTTGATAATCACACTGAATAACTGAAATAATTTGATTTTTCTTTAAAAATTGATTATAGGGCAGCCCGGGTGGCTTAGCGGTTTAGCACCGCCTTCAGCCCAGGGCCTGATCTTGAAGTCCCGGGATCGAGTCCCATGTCAGGCTCCCCTGCATGGAGCCTGCTTCTCCCTCTGCCTGTGTCTCTGCCTCCCTCCCTCTCTCTCTGTGTCTGTCATGAATAAATAAATAAAAAAAATCTTTAAAAAAATAAATAAAAATTGATTATATAAAAAAATTGATTATATTTTTTCACCTCACTGCTATCTCACCATGTTTCTTCCTTCCTTATGCCCCTTTCTCATATCTTATCAGGGGTAGTTAAAAAGGCAGTACTTTAGCCATAGAAAATAGGACCATAAACTGAAATGAAATTAAAGTTTTTTAAAATATTTGACCTTACATACTCATATATGGGATTATAAAAAATATAAGCCTTCCCTACTTGTTCCAGGGCAATTAAGCATCTTCCCCTCTACAGTCCAATATAATAGTCCATAGTACCTAGTTTTAGTTGCCTAAAATAGTTATTTACAGACCTACCTTCTCTGCTAGATTAGGCACTTGATGAGAGGAAAACTCTTATTATCACCTCTGTTCTCCCAGGGTATAGAAAAGTGACTAGAACCTTATAGGGCACTCCCTAAATGTTCAAGGAATTGATTTTATATATTTTGACATGATATTTGTCACCTACATATTCCACTGACCAAGAGGGAAAATGCATTGAGCTAATACTCAAAATTTCAGCAGTAGACCACAGAGTGAATTCTCTCCAAGGGTAACCTTAATATCCTCACCTTTTCATGTTGGTGACGTCAAGTGTCTAAAATTATAGCCATCTGTTTCCATAAGAAGGTAGAACCTTTTCATTCCAGGTATATACATATAAATATACTTCTGACTCTACAGCATATGGTAATAACTTTAAGATTAAATACCTAATTGTAAAAAAGAGCTGTTCTTGCCAGAATCCAAGTCCTGTGAAAGTAGCCAGTGCTGTCTCATTAGTTAGTAAGCTAATAGAAACTTTGCCAGCTTTTCTTTCAGTGTCTAGAAAACAGAGTCTGCAATGTGCCAAGTCTTCACTGATTTATTTTTGTAAATAGTGGTGTAATAAACCCAAGGAAGCCAAAAAAGCAAATTTTTTTAAAATAAATATTCATTTGCTATCAAGATGGATATGACCTTTTTACCTAAGCCTATTACAGACAATTCAGAAAGACTATATGAACTAGACATTCATTTATCTTAACTACATTTGCAGGAACCACTACAACTCAAGTTTTAAAATGCCCTCAATTTTGCATTCCTGTGGCTTTTATATAAGGAGTCACATTATTTTACCCAGGTACCTTATTATTTTCTGACCTTTCAGGAAAATCCAATAATATAAATCTGCAAAGTGAAATAATGCTCAAGAATTCCACTTTTCTCCCTCACCATGCCTGCATATAGCCTTCACTTTGCATTAATTATATTACAAGGAGATTCTATGAAGAGGCACCATAGCAGAGTATGGGGCTGGGCATACTTGGGAGTCAAGCTGTTTAAGTCCTGGCCTGAGCGTGTACTGGTTGTAAGACTTTGGGGCAAGTTATTTTAATATCCTAAAGCCTCAGTCTTAAATCTACAAAATAGAGATCTTTTAGTATCCATCTCGCTGTTTTCTTCAAATGATTAAATGAATTAGTTCATGTAAAATGCTAGGGCATGCCTGTGATACATTAAGAACTCAATAAAAGTTCATATCCACCAATATGGATCACTGATTTAAAATTAAGCTGCTTGGGAAAATGGATACTGTATATATTTTCGGAGCTTGCTTTATCTCTGTTTTGATTCAGATACTCTTAAAAGCCTCACTATTTCACTGACTTAGATGAATTTCACTCCCACAAACTATAGGAAACCATGGCATTAGGTTGCTAGGTCTTAGACCAAGTTAGGATTCAATGCCCTTTTTAAAAAAATTCTGAAATTTTGCGGCACCTGGGTAGTTCAGTTGGTTGAGGGTCTGATTCTTGGTTTGGGCTGGGGTCATGATCTCGGGGCCAATGGACTGAGTTCTGTATCTGGCTCTGCATTCAGCAGGGAGTCTGCTTGGGATTCTCTTTCTCCTTCTCCCTCTTCCCCTCCCCCTGCTTATCCTCACATGCGCACACACAAGTGTTCTCCTTCTCTCTCTTTAATAAGTAAATACTTAAAAATATTCTGAAATCATAATTTCATAATAAAAGATAAACTTAGAATAGAATGGTATTTGTTTTCATGCATCTATTTGCATTCCTAAAATGCATGTCTATTAGTGTTTACATAAACATTTTTAGTCTAGTTTTTTACAGAGAGTAGTAGGGGTAGGAATGGGAGAGGAGGTTTATGAAGAAGATCACCTATCGGTTAGCTTTCAAAAACAAGTAGGATTTCAAAGGTAAACATGGCAGGCAGTCTGGGCTGTCAGGTGTGTAGAGAAAAGTGGGCATATCGTTCAGAGCATAGCAACCAATCAGACTGGCTAGTGAACCATATGTGCTGGTGAAGAGGTGGTCAGTAAAGTAAGAAAGGTCAGGACCAAGGGTCTTGACAGGACAGCGGAGTCTGGAATTCATTATCCAGGCAAGGAGGTTTGTTGGTCTTGCACTATTGGAGTTCCAACTAGGACTGCCTGTAGGCACTGGAAATGATGATGCTGATGCTGTGTATCTACGGAGAATCTTCTCTAGCTCAGAGCGTGGCTGAAAGGGGGTGGAGTAGGTAGGGGTAGAGAGTCATGCTCCATTCCTACTTCTCCTTTGCATTCCTCATCTGCAAGTTCTATCAAACCTACCTCCAAATCTAGCTCAAGTCTCCAGGCTTTTCACCATGCTACTGCCAGTTCCATCATCCAAGCCAGGCTCAGCTCTTTGGCCACTCTAACAGACTTCGAAGAAGTCTTATGGCTTCCAGTGTGACCTGTTCCTATGCAGTTTCCAAAACCTACTGATTCTCCACCTTGTAGTCAATGTAATATTTAAAAGTATAGATTTATTTCATTTATTTGCATAAAGGCCTTTTAATGATTTTCCTATGACATTTTCATTAAAATCAATGTTCTTTATCATAGTCCTTCAATTACAACGTACTCTAGCTGTGTGTGTGTGTGTGTGTGTGTGTGTGTGTGTGTGTATATATATATATATACACATATATATATTCTATAACTTAAACTTCACATCAAGCTTTTTCCTGCCTCTAGAAATACCGCTTCTTTTTCACAGGATGTCCCCCATCACCGTCTAACCATTTTGGAGCTGGTTTCTTTCCTACCTTAGCACTACAACTTGAAGGTTATCTTCTTCCCCATTCAGCAGGCTTCCACTGTAATTCTCTGACTCAGCACCTTTTCTTTAAAGTACTTTCTGCAATTTGGAACTATTCTACTTTCTGTTTATATACCTCTGTGTGTGTGTGTGTGTGTGTGTGTGTGTATTTGGTTTAGTTTTTGTGAGTCTCTTCTATTAGGCTATAAATTCTATGAGGACAGGAACAATGCCTGTAGTGGGATAAAGTAGGCACTCAAATACTTAGTGAATAAATCAATGAACAAAGAAAAAAAAAGAAAGATTTTAAAATATGTGAATCATCAAATAAAAACTAAAGTGGTCATAGGAACGAATGCTATTTTTGAAGTAAAAGAAGAGAAGGATCAAAGAAACTGCTTAGAAAGAGCATTCTAAATACACAGGGGCCATGGTCCAGGTACCACAGGAGGTATTTGGCACTGGTTAGTTCCTTTACTCTTAAAGGCAGTGGGCCTAACTGCTAACTTTTGCCCCTTCAGATCCACTCAGCATTTCTTTTCTGCTGTACGGTAAATATTCTAACCTTGGCTAAAATGAGGTCTAACCTTTGCTCTTGGCCCATGGAACATAATCTCTATTCCCCTGAGATGTTAGAAGTCTCTCTAAACTTAGGTCATGCTTGATAGTCTATCAATATGATTTAGGGTAAAGGCTGGCCATCCCAGAAAAAATAACAATGTGCTTTAGGGTGGGGGCTTTGGGTCACATAGTCAGTCAACCTCCAGACTGAGATTAACCACATAGACAATCAATCAATCAATCCCGCCTATGTAATAGAGCCCTAATACAAACTCTGAATGCCAAGGTTTGGGTGAGCTTCCTGGTTGGCAACAATACATGCATACGATCATGCACTGGTGCCAGGAAAATAACGTGTCCTGACTCCACAAGAACAGTATAATAGAAGCTTTGCATTTGGTACTTTCCCAGACTCTGCCCTATGTGCTTCTCTCATTGGCTGATTTTAACCTGCACCCTTTCTCTATAATAAACCATAGCTGTGAGTGCAACAGCTTTCACTTAAGTTAGGTGAGCCCTTCTGGAAAATTATCAAACCTGCAGGTTGGTTTTGAGAATCTCCTCCCAAAATGCAAGTGGTGGTAGAAGTAAGGGCAGTCTTCAGGACTGTTCCCTCCAACTTTGTAATTGACTTAAACTCCTGCACACACCATGATATCTGACTTGGAAAATTGACCTGTATGGATTATATAAATGGGCTGTATCATTGGCTTAAGGTTGAGTGAAGCCAATGGGAAGCCCAGATGAGGACAGAGAGAAGGAAGAGAGAGAAGCTGGCTTTTAATCATGTGTTCCTCTTTCAGCAGGACTCAGACTGGCTGTGTCCATCTTTGAAAGAAGGTCATCACACCTGTTAAGGCAGGATGCTCCACATGATCCTTACACCCTTTTTCATTCTAGAATCTGGTTAACTCTCTCCTCCCATTTTCCCTTGGGATGCAAAAGGAAGATATGGAAGTGAGGGAGGGTGACAGCAGTCCTGACAATGCTGGCTTTGGATTCCTGCACTACTTTCCCTGGTTATTCCCCTAGAACCCACTCACATTTTTGCAATCAGTATTTCTGTAAATAAATTATTCTGAATTTTTTTCTAAACTGAGCGGGGCCTTCCCCCCACCCCACTCTGTTAGGAGCGTTACTGATACAGGAAAGCACTATATCATTTTACACATGTGAAAACAGAGGCTCAAAGAAGTAAAAATAAATTGTTTAAAGTCACATAAGTGGGGCAAAAGTGAGACTTGAACCCAGGTTTGTCTAATGGCAGAACATATGTTCTTTTTATTATAAGCAGGAGGAAATTTGGCAAAGGAAATAAAGAAAAGCAAGAGAAATAGGCAGAAAACCAGAAAAATGCCTGGTTACAGTCTCTAACAGATAGGACTATTTCAGCAGGAGACTGAGGATGTGAGGAGCAGTATGAAAGATACAAAATCCTTTAAAGAATAACTGAAGGTTTGGTGATTCCTGAATTAAGCCAATGTGACACCAAGACATTTGAAGTGTGAAGCAATAAATATATAAAAATAAAAATAAATAAATCAAATCATGTAAACATTATCTGGGTCAACTAATCATGGCAAAGAACAGAGTGTGTGTATCTGTGCATGTATACATACTTACCTACATTCATGTACACTCACATATATAAAGAGACCACAGTCAACATAGAAATATAGAATAAGAGAAGGAAAATCTGTAAGAAGACAAATAACTAAATATATTTCATGTATCATTATTAATTTTGCAATTGGGGCACCTGGGTGACTCAGCCAGTTAAGCATCCCACTCTAGATCACAGCTCAAGTCTCAGGGTTGTGAGTTCAAGCCCCATGCTGGGCTGCACACCCAGTGTGGAGCCTACTTAAAAAAAAAAAAAAAATTGTGACTCAGGGGCAGCATTTTTTTCATTGAAGAGAAGGAACGTTTCACAATAAACTTTAGCAGGGAAAAATGTATTCTATGATGATATAATTTCTCACATTTCCAAGTTGATATAAATTAATATGCAAAAATCACCAAGGAAAAAAGTGATTGATCACCATATTGTCATGAAATCAACATGCAGCTTAAATTTGTCATTCTATGCATATTTTCTAAAACAGTACTGCTTTCCAGTTCCAGAGGGAAAAAATGACAGCACAAAGTGTGGGATCTAAAATGTAGCAAAGATTTTTAAGTCAAACAAAACTGTTTTTGAGAAAGAACATCAACCAATAAATTATGATCCAAGTTACTATTGTTTTTATAAGAGCATGTGTGTCAACTTCAGGCATTAAGAAAAAAAAGCCTCTTAGCGCTATCAAAAGCAATTAAAAGATTCCTTTAATACCCAACTAAAATTTAACATAGAAAATAGTAGTGTTGAAAGACACCCCAATTGTCTATTTTCCAAACTTTAAACTTCTGAGAACAAATCATGAGGTCATTCTAATTTTAGAAAAGACATCTCAGAAGTCTAACGCAAATCCCTTTGTTCTTTTGTTCACTGGATTAATGGGCTAATCAGAGGGTGAAGCCAGCTATCTCTCTGCCAATAGCAATAAAAAAAGAATTCCTTGAGAGAGTTGCTTTTTCCTCAGCCCTCAGTCTGGTACTCAGCTATGAGGGAAGGCTGAGTGTGTGGATATGCTCTGGCAAAGTAGAGCCAATGGCTATACCAAGAGTCAAGAGGTCTGCTCAGCAAATAATCTTTCTGCAATCTAAGCACACAACTTCACTATCGTTTTTCTTTAATCTTCCTCATCTTTAAATTGAAGGGACTGGACTAGATGTAGCAAGGCAAATAGATTCCTTCCCTTGTA
Organism: Canis lupus baileyi; assembly: GCF_048164855.1. NCBI lineage: Eukaryota > Metazoa > Chordata > Mammalia > Carnivora > Canidae > Canis > Canis lupus. Next base: position 10,009,497 of record NC_132855.1, on the reverse strand, counting down.
CCAACTCTTTTTTACTGGTAATGACTACTGGGCAAGCAAGGAGTTAGGATGAGGAGGCTTGGACCTCAGTAGGAAAAAACACTTTGATCAATTAGAAATGTCAGCCATGGGCAAGCTGCAGTAAAACAATGCTGTTTATTTGCCAGGTGATTGTTAGATATCCTTTGAACTCACATATTTGGCATAACAAGGAATAATAATGAACCAATCTATAATGACAGACCATAAAGACCACTAGAGTCGAGTTTTTTCACCTGTAAAATTGGAAAGTTATAGTGGATAATATCTGGGATCTCTTAAAACTAGAAAATTCTATGTTTCCAGGTAGAAAAGATTTTAAATGTGTCTTAATTGCTATTTGGCGATTAATAATTATAAGGAACACTCTCATTCTATTGACCAATGTTAAGCAGCATTTGGATTCCCAACATACAGATGTGTACAAAGCGGTGATTCTCCTGGCACCATTGGCTCAATGTCTCTCTGATCCCCACCAATGTCCAGGGGACATGGGCCATCCCTGGGAGGGAGACAGCTAAGGTGGAAACACAGCTGCACCAATTTCAAAGAATTGATATCCAGGCTCTCTTCAGATCTGCCCAGAACACAACACTGAACCAGTTCCCAGGGACAAAGAGAGGGCAGTGTTCCCCCAAAATTTCTTTCAGGATTTGCAAGTATATCACAAAACACCACAGTTCAGTCTCCAGTACAGCCAGCCATCAGGTTTCATATTCACGGTATCTGCCACTCTTGCCCTTCTCAAAGGCAGTCCATATATAACAGAACAGAGGCGATAAATACTATCCAGAAACTTGTAACATAGATTTATAGGTTGAAAGAAAAACAGTTTTATCAAAAGTAGTTCACATTTTTGTCAGAAATATAGGACCAGATGTAAAACCATAGTGAGAAGAACACCTGCCAATGTGTAATGTCCAAAGAAGCTTTGAATACTGAAAACAAAGCTATAAATTCTATTGGGGAAAAAAAAAAAGTGAGTGCCACAAAACTGTAAAGGGCTGCAGTTCCCACCTAAAAAGGAAATCTTTGCATCTGAAAATGTCAGTAATCCAGCATGCTGCAAAACATCCCACCAAAGTATTAAGGAACACACCCCATGGCTACACTGTTGCTGTCTGTCATGGCAAAGGGTGATTAGTAGCAGTCAGTTAATAAATGATAGCATAGGGAAGTAATTATATGTAGAGGTAATGGCTAGTGAATGCTTTTTTCTTACTTTTTTGTTTGTTTGTTTGTTTAAATAAAAATGTTACTTGTCTAGAAAGGACTAGTGATTGGAGAATTTTTGATTAAGAAAAATAAGAAAAATTGGCCCCCCAGAAAAACTTAACAAGGCTAGGTTGTTTTGCAAACTAGAGTTTCCAAGTCTGCCAAATTGAGTCTCAACAGGGAAATGCTAACTGAGTGTAAAATGATTTTTCCCTGGTAAGTTTGAACTAGAGTTCATCGGAATACCTCAAAAGCATCTGTTGTGCCATTATGGCCACACTAAAGTGTCTTGAATAGCAGATATATAATATTTTCACTGAACCCTAGATACTTAAAGATAGAACACACATATCTTAATTGCTAATATAAATATATATTCAAATTTCAGTTAAGTAATTAAAAAGGGTTATCTATTTGGTATTTTTTTTTATTGGTGTTCAATTTACTAACATACAGAATAACACCCAGTGCCCGTCACCCATTCACTCCCACCCCCCACCCTCCTCCCCTTCTACCACCCCTAGTTCGTTTCCCAGAGTTAGCAGTCTTTACGTTCTGTCTCCCTTTCTGATATTTCCCACACATTTCTTCTCCCTTCCCTTATTTTCCCTTTCACTATTATTTATATTCCCCAAATGAATGAGAACATATAATGTTTGTCCTTCTCCGACTGACTTACTTCACTCAGCATAATACCCTCCAGTTCCATCCACGTTGAAGCAAATGGTGGGTATTTGTCATTTCTAATAGCTGAGTAATATTCCACTGTATACATAAACCACATCTTCTTTATCCATTCATCTTTCGTTGGACACCGAGGCTCCTTCCACAGTTTGGCTATCGTGGCCATTGCTGCTAGAAACATCGGGGTGCAGGTGCCCCGGCGTTTCATTGCATTTGTATCTTTGGGGTAAATCCCCAACAGTGCAATTGCTGGGTCGTAGGGCAGGTCTATTTTTAACTGTTTGAGGAACCTCCACACAGTTTTCCAGAGTGGCTGCACCAGTTCACATTCCCACCAACAGTGCAAGAGGGTTCCCTTTTCTCCGCATCCTCTCCAACATTTGTGGTTTCCTGCCTTGTTAATTTTCCCCATTCTCACTGGTGTGAGGTGGTATCTCATTGTAGTTTTGATTTGTATTTCCCTGATGGCAAGTGATGCAGAGCATTTTCTCATATGCATGTTGGCCATGTCTATGTCTTCCTCTGTGAGATTTCTGTTCATGTCTTTTGCCCATTTCATGATTGGATTGTTTGTTTCTTTGGTGTTGAGTTTAATAAGTTCTTTATAGATCTTGGAAACTAGCCCTTTATCTGATATGTCATTTGCAAATATCTTCTCCCATTCTGTAGGTTGTTTTTTAGTTTTGTTGACGGTATCTTTTGCTGTGCAAAAGCTTCTTATCTTGATGAAGTCCCAATAGTTCATTTTTGCTTTTGTTTCTTTTGCCTTCGTGGATGTATCTTGCAAAAAGTTACTATGGCCGAGTTCAAAAAGGGTGTTGCCTGTGTTCTTCTCTAGGATTTTGATGGAATCTTGTCTCACATTTAGATCTTTCATCCATTTTGAGTTTATCTTTGTGTATGGTGGAAGAGAGTGGTCTAGTTTCATTCTTCTGCATGTGGATGTCCAATTTTCCCAGCACCATCTATTGAAGAGACTGTCTTTCTTCCAATGGATAGTCTTTCCTCCTTTATCGAATATTAGTTGCCCATAAAGTTCAGGGTCCACTTCTGGATTCTCTATTCTGTTCCAGTGATCTATGTGTCTGTTTTTGTGCCAGTACCACACTGTCTTGATGACCACAGCTTTGTAGTACAGCCTGAAATCTGGCATTGTGATGCCCCCAGATATGGTTTTCTTTTTTAAAATTCCCCTGGCTATTCGGGGTCTTTTCTGATTCCACACAAATCTTAAAATAATTTGTTCTAACTCTCTGAAGAAAGTCCATGGTATTTTTATAGGGATTGCATTAAATGTGTATATTGCCCTGGGTAACATTGACATTTTCACAATATTAATTCTGCCAATCCATGAGCATGGAATATTTTTCCATCTCTTTGTGTCTTCCTCAATTTCTTTCAGAAGTGTTCTATAGTTTTGAGGGTATAGATCCTTTACATCTTTGGTGAGGTTTATTCCTAGGTATCTTATGCTTTTGGGTGCAATTGTAAATGGGATTGACTCCTTAATTTCTCTTTCTTCAGTCTCATTGTTAGTGTATAGAAATGCCACTGACTTCTGGGCATTGATTTTGTATCCTGCCACGCTACCGAATTGCTGTATGAGTTCTAGCAATCTTGGGGTGGAGACTTTTGGGTTTTCTATGTAGAGTATCATGTCATCGGCGAAGAGGGAGAGTTTGACTTCTTCTTTGCCAATTTGAATGCCTTTGATGTCTTTTTGTTGTCTGATTGCTGAGGCTAGGACTTCCAGTACTATGTTGAACAGCAGTGGTGAGAGTGGACATCCCTGTCTTGTTCCTGATCTTAGGGGAAAGGCTCCCAGTGCTTCCCCATTGAGAATGATATTTGCTGTGGGCTTTTCATAGATGGCTTTTAAGATGTCGAGGAATGTTCCCTCTATCCCTACACTCTGAAGAGTTTTGATCAGGAATGGATGCTGTATTTTGTCAAATGCTTTCTCTGCATCCAATGAGAGGATCATATGGTTCTTGGTTTTTCTCTTGCTGATATGATGAATCACATTGATTGTTTTACGGGTGTTGAACCAGCCTTGTGTCCCAGGGATAAATCCTACTTGGTCATGGTGAATAATTTTCTTAATGTACTGTTGGATCCTATTGGCCAGTATCTTGTTGAGAATTTTTGCATCCATGTTCATCAGGGATATTGGTCTGTAATTCTCCTTTTTGGCGGGGTCTTTGTCTGGCTTTGGAATTAAGGTGATGCTGGCTTCATAGAACGAATTTGGAAGTACTCCATCTCTTTCTATCTTTCCAAACAGCTTTAGGAGAATAGGTATGATTTCTTCTTTAAACGTTTGATAAAATTCTCCTGGGAAGCCATCTGGCCCTGGACTCTTGTGTCTTGGGAGGTTTTTGATGACTGCTTCAATTTCCTCCCTGGTTATTGGCCTGTTCAGGTTTTCTATTTCTTCCTGTTCCAGTTTTGGTAGTTTGTGGCTTTCCAGGAATGCGTCCATTTCTTCTAGATTGCCTAATTTATTGGCGTATAGCTGTTCATAATATGTTTTTAAAATCGTTTGTATTTCCTTGGTGTTGGTAGTGATCTCTCCTTTCTCATTCATGATTTTATTAATTTGAGTCTTCTCTCTCTTCTTTTTAATAAGGCTGGCTAATGGTTTATCTATCTTATTAATTCTTTCAAAGAACCAACTCCTGGTTCTGTTGATCTGTTCCACAGTTCTTCTGGTCTCGATTTCATTGAGTTCTGCTCGAATCTTTATTAACTCCCTTCTTCTTATTTGGTATTTTTTTACACTAATTGAAGTCTCAAATTTCAGATCAGGAAAAAATAACTCTAGAACTTTGCACTTTTTAGTTTTTAACTATGTGATATGTATTACTACAAGTTTATGGTATATGAAGAACTTCTAGAACTCAGCAAGAAGAAACCAAATAACCCACTTCAAAAATGGGCAAAGGACTTCAATAGACATTTTTACAAAGAATATATACAAATGACCAATAAGCACATAAAAAGGTGCTTATTAGGTATTAAAGAATTACAAATCAAAACTACAAAATATAACTTTATATCCACTAGAACGAAGACAATTTTTTTAAAAAAGGGAAAATAACAAATGTTGGCAAGAGTGCAGAGAAATTATAACCCTGACATACAGCTGGTGGAAATGTAAACTGCAGCCACTGTAGAAAACAGTTTGGTGTTCCTCAAAAAGTTAAACATAGAAATACCAGATAACCCAGCAATTTCATTCCTAAGCATATACCTCCAAAGCTGAAAACAGGTACTCAAACAAATACTGGTACATAAATGCTCATAACAGCACTATTTAAAATAGTCAAGTGGTAGAAACAACCCAAATGTCCACAACTGAGTGACTGTATAAACAAAATGCAGTATATCCATTCAATGGAATAGCATTCAGTCATAAAAAGGAATGAAGTGCTCACACATACTACAATGTGGATGAACCCATAAAACATTATTCTAAATGAAAGGACCCAGACATAAAAGGTCACATATTCTATGATTCCATTTATATGAAATATCTGGAATAGATAAATCCATGGAGTCAGAAAGCCTAGATTGGTGGTTGCCAAGAGCTAAAGGGAAGGGAGAACAAGGAGTGCTTACATAATAAGTACACAGTTTTTGGGGGACATGGTAAAAATGTTTTGGAATTTGACATAAGTGGTGGTTGCACAACACCATGAATATAGTAAACGCCACCGAATGGTACACTGTGTGCTTTAAAATGGTTAATTTTATGTTATGTAGTTTCACTTTCGTTTTTTTTTTTTTTAATATATAGCAGGCTTCCCAAGACTCTGCTGCTGATAAGTGTCCATAAAAAAAAAAAAAATGATGGGGTCATGACAAATGAGTGAAAGAGAATTTTAAAAGGAAATATTGCCCACTGCCAAATCTGGGACAATATAAGAATCACAATGAACAATGATGGTAATAGCTTATAACACATTGTGGGGAAAAAGAATCCATTAGCCCTTACTGGTACTAAGCAAAAAGAGAGAACAGAAAGCTATGCTTTACAAAAGGATGCCAACTAATAAATATAAAAGAAATGATAGGGTTAGAAATAACCATTTGCAATAAGCATCATAATAGTACTTGATTCAGGCAAGGATCAGCCCTAGATGCTAAAACCATTGCATAAAATTTGATAAGGAATGGAATATATACATAGAGTTGTTACTTTTTTAAAAGATTTCATTTATTTGAGAGAGAGAATGAGAGAGAGACAGAGAGAGAGAGAGAAAGAGAGAGCATGAGTGGGGGGTGGGGAGAGGCAAAAAGGAGAGAGAGAAGCAGACTTCCTACGGAGCAGAGAGCCTGACATGGGGCTCAATCCCAGGACCCCGGGATCATGACCTGAGCTGAAGGCAGATGCTTAACCAATTGAGCACCCAGGTGCCCCAAAAGATGTTACTTAATACACACACACACACCCATAGTAACACTATAGCACAGAAATCTGCCAAATGCTACCTTTACTAAGGGAACAAAGATAATGTCACTAAGACTGGAGCAAACTGACACCCTGTGCCTCTTGATATGATGTAAAGTTGTACTAGTCCCAAAAGGCAAAGCCTCAATCCAATCATGAAGAAATATTAGGAAAATCCAAAATAAAGAAGATTTTAGAAAATTCAAAAAATGTCAGTGTCATGAAAAACAGAGTCTAAACAACCGAAGGCAATGTATCATCCTCAGCTGGATTCTTATGACAAAAGTGGCTGTAAAGAATACTACTGGAACAATTCGTGAAATTGGGAAATGGGTAATATATTAGATAATAACATCGTACTGATGTTAAAAATCCTGAATTTGATAAAGGTACCATGATTATATAAAAGAAAAACTTCTTAGAAAGGATTTAGGGCTAAAGGGTCATCATATCTGCAACTTACCTTCAAGTAGCTCAGCAACAGTGATAGTAGTAACAGTGACAACACTATGTCCACCTACCTATATACACTTATATATATTCATATATAGACACACACACACACTTGGGGGGGGGGGACAACAAACAAGCAAATGGGCCAAGAAGCTACTAATTGCCGAGGGTATCTGGAAATTCATTGTACTATCTTTGCAACTTTATTACAAGTCTGCAACTTTTTTTAAATTAAAAACTATTTTTTATTGGATTTCTGAAATAAGTTTATTTTCACTAAAGCCTGCAATCTTGTTCAAATCAGAGATTGTGTTCTCAGCCATTTTCTCTCCTAATTGCTATTTTCCTCTTAGAAACATGGCAAACAGAAATGAGAAATTTCATTTGCTTATTGAGTCTATCTGCTTGCCAGTGCAAGATTATTCCCCATGGCATCACTTTTACTGCTATTTTGGGTCCATTTTTAGGAATCTCAAATGTATGGGATTCCACTACTTCCCCTGAGAGGTATCTTCTGTTAACTGTTGTTTGCTCAAATAGAGGTCTCCCTCAAATGTTTCATTAGCTGTGTTACCAATTGCTCAGCAGAACTTGTCACTCAGAAAGATACTTATTTCTAATGGCCTGTGCTCCAACTTCCTTTAATTATTAACATTTGGCTTCTTTGCAGGGAAATTTGGAAAATATTCTATTTGGAATAAAATTGTTAAATGTAAAAACATATGTGTTTACTGACTTGGCCAGAAGTTTCTTTCTCTCTATCCCTTGGCCTGTTCTTAGTATCTACAATGAATGCTTCATCTCCAATAGCCAAACATTCAGATGGAAATCACTTCCATACAGAAGACACCTCCTGGATTCTTCCTAGTGATTTGGACTATTGAACTATAGTCTCATAAAAGCATCAGAGCTGAAAGGGACCTCAGAGACAACCAGGTTTAATTCCCTCATTTTATAGATAAAGAAACAAGGTCCAGAAAGGCTAAATGACCTGCCCAAACTAATACATTAAATTGAGGTCAGAGCTAGAGTAAGAAACCTGTTCTATTCAATTCCTTTTTTTTTTTAATATTTATTTATTCATGAGACACACACACAGAGAATGAGAGAAAGAGAGAGAGAGAGAGAGAGAGAGAGAGGCAGAGACACAGGCAAAGGAAGAAGCAGGCTCACTGCAGGGAGCCTGACGTGGGACTCGATCCCGGGTCTCCAGGATCATGCCCTGGACTGAAGGTGGCGCTAAACCGCTGAGCCACCCGGGCTGCCCTCTATTCAATTCCTGACCTGTAGTCTTTCCACCTTCCACGATCCTTCATCAAATGGTTCAGGGTCTTTCTTTTAGCTGATTACCACTCTAAATATCCATGAGAATTTGTAGAATGCTAATTTGCTTTTCATAAACACTACACTTGCAATCATCTTTGAAAGCAAAGTTTATTTCTAACAAAGTTGAAAGAGCTTTATTTATTAAGGTTTAGGGCAAAATGCAGTTAATCTTGGTCTCATGTAAATACACAGGCCCATGAAGTGTATCTTTAGCTCTCTCATTTTTGGACACAGCTCTGCCTAAGTGCTTGTTCTTCTGCCAACTACCTAGACATCTCTGAACAATATTTAGCTCACTTTGGAAGAGGGAAGTTGGCTTACAGAGATCTCACCCGTACAGACACTGCTGGGAATCAACATTCTAATGTTCTTGCTAATGGGGCTTGATTACAAAAGAGGGTGACAGAGTCCCAATTTTTCTTAAAATGCCATGTTTTTTACTTCCAAAAACATGTCAATGCCTATTTTTCCTTCCACTTCTGGTTCCAGCCAAGACTGTAATCACATATCAGATTTCAGCAATAAGAGTAGTTTTGGAGTAATTTTTGCCATAATCAAAAAAAAAAAAAAATAGAGAACTGCTAAAAATCTTGAGAAAATCTATTTGTATAGAACCTGTAAGAAAAAAGAAATCTGGGAGAATTCATCAATATGAAGGTGACTGCTAGGAACCATTCAATGGAATGACAGACATCAAAGGCCAATCAGAGTGGAATGAAGAAGACATGATGGGAAGCCAGAAAGTGGAGATAATGGCTGTAAGGCAACAGTCTCATGGAGTCAGATTGTAACAGGAACAGAAAAGTCTAGCAGTCATTTTTAGTTTGCTTTCAAATTTTTAAGTTTTATTAGTATTTGTGATAAATCTGTATTAGTAACTGCCAAATCTGATGGTCAATAGTCTGTTTTCATAAAACTCAAAATTGCAGGATTTAAAACAGCCATTCCTTTCTTCTCTGGGCTTCGAAAACACTGAGCTCTTCTGGCTTTCTCCCTGCTGGGTGCTCCTTTCCTTCCTCTTCTGGTAGCTATTCCACGTTGGGCTCAAATTAAATGATAGAGGGCTTCAGGTCAAATCTCCAGACCTCTCTATCCTCCCTCTACACACTTTTCCCCAGGGGGGTTATCTAAAGACATGCTGATGACTTCCACAGTTATGTCTGCAGCTCTGTTTTCTCCTCTGGGCTCCAGGCTTCTACTTCCAAAATGTGATGCAGCCATTATTTGGCAAAAAAGCAACCCAAGATTAACTCACTATTCTGAAATGTGTAGAGAAAAAAAGTAATGTTTCATTTTTATTTACAGCCAATCTTTCCCAGGCTTCTACTTGCTGGCTAGAAGAAAATTAAAAAAAAAAAAAAAAAGATATCTTATCTAGTTTAAACTTGGTCAAGTCTGGTAGTTTGAGAGATCCTTTAATATTTTATTTTTCGGGATCCCTGGGTGGCGCAGCGGTTTGGCGCCTGCCTTTGGCCCAGGGCGCGATCCTGGAGACCCGGGATCGAATCCCACATCGGGCTTCCGGTGCATGGAGCCTGCTTCTCCCTCTGCCTGTGTCTCTGCCTCTCTCTCTCTGTGACTATCATAAATAAATAAAAATTAAAAAAAAAAATATTTTATTTTTCTCTAGGGAAAAAAAAAGCAAAAAAAAAAAAAAAAACCTACCTGGTTCTTCAAATAGTCTCCCTCATGACATTGGTGGGAGGCATCCACTGGCTTTTGTCGTAATCCTATTAATGTATAAGCTCCTTGCTACTCAAAATGTGGTCTGTGCGCCAGCGGCATGGACACCACCTGGGAGCTTGTCCAAGATACAGGATCCCAGGCTACACTCCAGCCCTACTGAACCAGAATCTGCGTCTTAACAAGATCCTTAGGTGATTCACAAGTATAAGAAGTACTGCCCAAAGCTGACATCCATGCCTCTTCCTCTGCTGATGTTCAGAACTGTGATCTATGGTTGCCACAGTTTTTATGAAATTTTGATCAGTTGGTTTGCTTTGCTTTGCTCAGAATCTTGTAGTTCTGTGTTGGTGAATCAAGTCAGCTTCGACTGTGGCACTCCTGACTGGCTGATTTGTCCTCCATTCAGTGTGTAGTTCAGGGACCAGCTCAGCTCCTTTTATTTTTATTTTTATTTTTATTTTTTATTTTTTTATTTTTTTTGCTCAGCCCCTTTTCTAGGGACTCTCTGGCCACTGGCTCACTGTCTCCAGCTCAGCTTTTATGGCTTTGGGAAGGTTACTCTTGAGGGATCTTTCTGCTAATATATGATATGGGTAAATTGCTATGGCATGGGGTAAGAGTAATAGGAAAATGTTGAGGTGGTATTTTAGAGACCTAAGCAGTGATATTACTGTTTATCTAATGCATCCACCATCTATAAGTCGAAGGCTCAAGGGGTCTTTGGAAGACACTGCTCCAACTACCTTACTGTCATCCCTCTCCCCTCTTTTCTTCCTATAGTTCCTTGGACTAGAGTGAATAAAAGGCTTTTTCCTTTCCTTCCACTACATCTTATTTTTCTTTTTTTTTTTTTTTTGGATTCTACAGAAGCCTTAATAGTAGATAAAGTTTCTTCCCAACTAAGGAAACATTACATAAACTGAGTCACTTGGGCTCAGAGAGAATTAGGAAAATCTTATCTCCAGATAAAAGCCTACCTAGCTTGCCATATTTGGTTTAGAAATCCACATCTTACAGCCTATGTATAATTGTTTCTTTTGCTCATTGCATAGTTATGTTTTTTAGAAACAGAGGTAAACATTATAGTGACTTCCAGGAATTCCCTTTTTTTAGATAGTTTATATTTATTTTAGTACAGTTTATTATTACAGTAAAATAAAATTCCCAAAGAATGAAATATAATTTTTCACCAAATATAGATCTATGGTAGTCTATAGAATAATGTATCTATATACCTACCTTCTATGCTAAGCATAATTAGGAAAGGTCTACATTTGGAGGTACAGTGTGATCTTATTACAAACTAAAAACTCATATTGAGTATTGAACATTGAATTCCTTCTGTTAAAATGTTTAATCTCCCCTCTGGGAAATGAATGATAGAACTGAAGAGGGTAAAGTTGGTTTGTGCTTTGTTTTTCATTTGTTCTGTTTTTTGCTTTCCACAGCAGAGTGAAATATGAAAGCATTTTAACTTTTTAAAAATTTTTACCCCTCCATTATACAGGCAAAACAATTCCGTGCAGGGATGGGGACAACTTGCTCTTCTCTCAGAATCCCACATCTCATTTAATAGTGAAACCAATCACCCACATAGGTAGTTTCAATGTAGGAGTCTTGCTTAAATAATTGTCTCCTATATCCTTCACACACCACCCACTAGCAGTCCTTTCACATCTAAATTTAAAATACCTCTGGAATCCTACCATCCCTCACCATCTATTTATCATGGAAGTCCAGCCTTTACTGTATCTTTTTCCTCTTAACTCCGACCTTCCTCTAACCAATTCTCACTCTAGCAGCCTAGTAATTTCTGAAATGGTGAATAAAAAGCAAAGCCATTAAAACCATTTATTTTTTTTTATTTTTTTATTTATTTATGATAGTCACAGAGAGAGAGAGAGAGAGAGAGAGAGAGAGGCAGAGACACAGGCAGAGGGAGAAGCAGGCTCCACGCACCGGGAGCCCGACGTGGGATTCAATCCCGGGTCTCCAGGATCGTGCCCTGGGCCAAAGGCAGGCGCCAAACCGCTGCGCCACCCAGGGTTCCCTATTAAAACCATTTAATGAAAAAAAAAAAAAAACATTTAATGGCTGCCCACAAATTAAAATCCAATTCTCTCTCATGGGTTTCCAAGACCAAAGATGAACTCAGTCCTGGTCCCATCTGCACCTCACGTCCTACTACTTTCTCTTTATTCATTACATTTAGGCACACTGGCCTTTTTCTGTCCTTAGGACATGCTAGACTCATTCTTGCCCTCAGACTTTTGTATGCACTGTTATTCTGCCTGGAACACTCTGCCCTGGTGTCATGGCCCAACTGTCCTTTTAGACGTTCATGTCTTGGCTCAAATGTCACCTACTCCAGAAGAACCTCTTTAATACTATATGTTAATCATCTCTCTTTGTTATTCACCATGCTATTAGCTTGTTCTAATTTTTTAAAGCAACATATACCAATCTCTGGAATCATCTCATCATATATTTGCAAGTTTATCATTGCCATCACCTATCTCCTACATGTCCCCAACAAAAAACTTTTTTGACATTGGTGAGTTTTTTTACTTTTATAGTCCCAGTACCTAGTCCAACACCTTAGTGTTCAAATATCTCTCTTAAGTAAATGAATAAATGCATGCATGCATGCATGCCGGCAAGGGCATGGTAGGAAGAAGATTCATAAACTGCTGTGTGAATTTGGTATTAGGTTTCAGGAAAGCTAGCTGTAATACATATGTCAAGAGTCTAAAATGCCCAAATCCTTCAATCTAGAAAGTCATTATGGCAATCCAATCCCATGAACTCTACCACTGCATTATCAACAATATGAAACATTGAAAAAACTGTAAAAAACAAATGTCCAATATTTGGGGAATGAGTCATCCATATGATATTAATATACATGCTAAACATAATTAAGATTTCTTTTATGATGTAATTTTTAAAATATGGAATATTTTCTATTATTTAAGGATAAAAAAATGTCCTACAACAAAGCATCCTGAAGTATATGCCATGCCTCCTTGGTGGGCAAATGCTTTTCCTCTCCTGATTCTTTCTGAATTTTCCGAATTTTCTACAGTAAACCTGAGCTATTTTGTTAATAAACATGTTGAAACCCACATTTACCTAGTTAAAACATGGAAAAGAAATAATACAAGTTTTGTTGAGTCAAATATGACAATTTTTTTAATAAGCTCACTCTTTCTAAATATAATACCACATGAATGAGTATAATTATTTTTAAATTCACTATATTTTGATCATCCTTAAATTTGATCTGTCCTGGGAAGATAAGTTTTGACTTGGGCTTTAACACAATGTCCTAAATTATATATGAGATATGTGCTTCATAACAAAACAGGAATGCTCGAATATGCATATTAAGGATTCTAACTTTCCAAAAACATTACTAAATAAGCTTCTAACTTTATCAAATCATAACTATGTGCTAGTAATTTAAATTATAACTGTAAATTCTCAGTTCTTATTCAGATCTCTTTGGTCTACTGACAAATATAAGCCTTCTAAACAGGACTTACTTCTCCAAATAGGATGCTGCTTGGTGTTAATCAAAGGTATGATTGTTACAACAGACTGCAAATATTCTTGCTGCAGGCAAAAACAGAATTATAATGAATATCTGATGATTCCTGGTACCTGGGGACATTTTGAGAGTTCACCCATTAAGGGAATGAAGTACAAATATAACCACATTGGCCTGAAAAAGAGCAAAGGCTGTTTGACAGAGCTGACTCAATCCTTTCAGTGCAATGGTGTCACTTTTATAAACATACAAAGAATATTTCAAAAAAGTATATAGGTGATCTAAGGGACATGGAAAAATTAGACTTTACTAGCTGAATGTTAAATCAAGTCAAACATTGGACACGTTTCCATCATTTAACACTCAATTAAGCCAGGCTAATAATAAAGATAAATTTAATAATAATGCTGAGTTTGCTCCTATCATACAATTCCCTTCAATCTCCCCTGTGATTGCTCACTGGATACCAGGCATCATGCTGAGTACTGAGAATATGGAGATGCATGCACCCTGATCTCTGCCAAACCATGACAGGATAACCTGTAAGGGACCTAATGTATACTCATGTTGAAAACAGAAACTTCGTAATAAGTCTCGGTATTAGAACTCTCCTGTCAGCAGCCACGATAGCTAAAGTGCTAAGCATACACTCTAAGTAAATACTCCGTAGGCACATCGGATCAGAAACAGCTGGCAGCTTCAGGCGTTCATTTCAAAATGAATTGAAGGCTCATAATCAGAACTAGTGCGGGTATTATCGACAGGATAAGTACTTGTGTGCTTTCACAAGAATAAACTTTCTTTCAAATCTAGGGCCTTTTAAGTGGTGTTGGGATGCAACAAAATTCTAGAAAATAGCCAAGTTTATGGTATTTCTTAAACCTGGTCAGGCAGGAGGTCTGAGAAGGACATCTACTTGAAATAACACATTTATTAAAAATGTACAACTGTCAATGAATTTAAGGATACTAGAGAAAAAGGATTTAAACACACATACAAGACTTTCTGACACTGCTGAGGGCTTTTACATTTATTAGTTTACACTACTGATCTTTAAGAATTTATGAAGGAAATAAACTTGTACTTGCTTACTTTGTTCATTGTCTAGGTTTTAGACTTTGTTAACATCAGTGCCCTAGGACACACTTGAGCAGTTTCTTCACATAGGGACTGTCCAGAGTCCAAAGGTCTCCTTCAGTCACTGGCTGTCATGCAGACAAGTCATCTAACTGCTATGAGTGTCAGCGACCTAGCAAAATGGCAAGGAATCTATAAATATGCATTAATTTCTGCATTTGTGGATTAAGTGATGTAATGTTACATCTCTTATTTGTTGAAAGGATTAAAGTAGCTCAAAAAGGAAATAATTATGCCTCCCTTCCCTGCAATGGAAGCTCCTCCTGACTTTCATTATGGGCTTAGAGGTGGCAACCTCTGACTGGCGTGTCTGCACAGCACTTTCCGTACATTGAAGAAACTATCAATTGCCTACACTGCACAATGGTGGGGGGGGGGGGTGAAAATAATTATATTGTAATCAAAGTCCCATAAACCATACTTTCCAGAGTGAGGAAGAAAAAAGATCTTCTGATTTTTCAGCAGGAGCTACATTCTTCGCTGTGGTTGGCAGGGGCTAGAGAGCGGAGCAGGAGTCTTCTACAAGCAGCATTTTCTCACTCCTTATCTGAATTGGATGCTCATTAAAGAACACCAAGCACCAGTCTGCAGTAGCCATTCTGAATTTAACAGTGACAATTTGGAGGCTGCAAATTCGAAGGTCTGACTCTGAACATGTGTTTGTTTACTGGCACAGAGATAGCACTATACCATTTAGTTACAAAGCACAATGGAGCGAATCTAGATTAATACAAGAATGCATATTTCTGTCCTTCCTGGCCTGTATGTGACACTTCTGAGTGAGACCCTCACAAGAGCAGGAATTAAGAATAGGTCAGAAGAACATCTGCTTTGCTTATTTTGATTACGTGGGCAGGCAAAGGAATTTGCTTTTATAACACCAAAATAACTTGGGATGCGGCAAAAATAAATGCACCTTCTGTCTCATGGCATGTTATTACAGTAAGACGCTCTGTGAATGCTTGGTGGCATTTTCAAGCCCTTTTTGTTCCCCTCATTTCTTTCTAGGCTCCATAATGCAATCCTCACGGTTTGAGCACTAGACTTCAAATGAGACATCTATTCAGAGCATGTTCAGACAAAACGAGTGGTTTCCTTAGTAATGGGAACGATGTGAAAGCACAGCCCCTCCAGCCAGCCAGGCTTCTCCCTGCCTTGCAGTGAGCACATAGGCTCTCAGTGAGCATTATACAGCTGGGGAGCACCTCCAAAGTCTGAAATGGCTAAAACACTGAATATTCATCGCATGTCTAATAAAATGTACCCTTTATAAAAGGTTAAGGATGTAAGAAGTACTCTTAATGGTGAGGGTTAATTTACCCAATTTCTGTATCATGTCATGAGATGGAAAGAAAAACAGAGATTTCAGCAAAGAGACAGACACATGTTTTCCTTTGAGTACATTTTAAAACATTTCCTTGTCTTAAAAACATAAGCATGTCTTATTATTTTTCTGGCTATGCCTAAAGACTGCTTCTTCTGATTTTTCAGTTTTCTGCGTAGTGATCATCTTTGATAAAGCTCTGAAATTCTGTTGCTTGGAAAGGGTATGGATTCTGCCTTTTTACAGTCTCAAAGTTAAAAAAAAAAAAACAGTAGTTTTATGTATAGCATTGTTGAAGTTTTATGTATGTGTACATATTTATCCATTTACTTATTTATTTTCAGGACAATACAACTAAAGAGAGAGAGAGCGAGAAAGACAAAGAGAGAGAGACACAGAGAGAGAGACAGAGAGAGCTGGTTACTTTAACAGAGGAATATAATAATCATTCATCTTAAATATTGACTCCAAAGGGCAATCAAATATAGGCTATCCTAGAATAAAAACCAACATGAAAATTCAGAAAAAAAAAATAACAGTGTTGGTAGGATGCCTGTTTTTGAGGATAATAGTTGACAGATATCTTCCTACTATGTTGAAATCATCCAAGTAGGAAGAATGGGATACAATAAAAGATTTTGACATGAGCAAAGTAAGGCACAGCTAAATTATGGTTAGCATTCTTTCATGAATCTGATTACAAATAATCAAACACACAGCAAAAGTTATGCTATAAAACACACAAAGAGATGAATGAACATCAAGAGATATTTGGAGGGAAGAAAATACGGTTTGTAGAGGGTTGGCTTTGGTTGATCTACATTCCAGCCTCAGGTCTTCACTATCCCTGTGATTGCCAACATTAACCAAACTTTCTGAAGCTCAGTTTCCTCTTCTGCAAAAAGGGGAATGTTCCTGAATGTTTCACAGTTTTGTGAGAATAAAACCATATGTACACAGTGCTATACACACTTGAGTATCTGACATGAGGTTAATACTCAACAAATGCTATTTATTATTACACTAAGTATTCTTATGATTTCAGCATGCATAATTTCTGCACTTGCAAAGCAGTATATATTTCAAATTCTGATGTATTCCATTGTGTTTTGTGGATAGCTCAAGGAAAATCATTTGTATCTCCCTGAGCAACAGCAATAATAAATGTAACAACAGAATAACAACAATATGAAATTTGCTATCAGAATATTGCATCCCCATCGTTGAGAGTAGTGAGCTGTTTCTCGCCAGAAACTGTGATGGACTCCTTCTCATGGTTTCTATTTGCACAATGGTTCTCTATGCATCAAGAACAAATGTCTCTGACCCAGTTGGCCATGGATTATGGCTAATTATCTCACACAAGAACCAAAGCACAGTCTTGTTCTCATTTATGCAAGTCTACACATCCACTCTCACAGATTTAAAGACTCAATGCTGCTATGCTTAGACACTTTGCAATTTTACTGTCTTATCCATTAAACTGCTACTCAAAATTCATTCGTCCATTGATTCAATAATGCATTCTGATCAATTATTCTATATTATGAGCCCAGAGGCAGAGCACTAAACCCAGACTCTTTGAGCAGGACAGATTTCCCACAAGAGGGGCTATTTAAACTGAGGATTAAAGGTGAACAGCCTTGCTGAAGAAAGCTGTGTGCCTACTGTACAAGCAGCACAGCACTCCAAGTACCCTGCTTGGAATTAGGAAGCACACAAAGCAGAGAAAAATCAGCATGTACTTGAGGAACAGCAGTTTACATGGCTGGAGCAAAAGGTGACCTATAATGCGTACCTGGATCCAAGAGCCAGATTATAGGAGCAACTGAATGCTAAGGAGCTTGGGACATTTTTCCATTTATGATGAGACACAAAATAGGGTTTTGTTTGCAGAAGATGGACTGGAGAGGATGATACTGAAGGCAGGAAGTTAGGAACAGTTGCAGCAAACAGACCATGGGATGATGGAGGCCTAGCTGATCAAGACCAAGATTCATGGAAATGTGGGAGTAAAATCAGCAGGATTTAGACCAGTTGAATGCAGGACATAAGTCATAAAGAGGATCAAAGACCTTGAACCCCCCTGAGCAAATGGGTAGTGCTACTATCACTGAAATAAATAAAAAATAAAGGAAGAGCAGTGATATACACTTGAGGGTAAGGATTACATAAGAAGAGATTATATTATCTAAGAGAGCATAGGAAGAGGAGGAGGAAAAAGAAGAAATTTAGTATAAATATTTAAGAGGCAGATAAGCCCACAAGGACAGGAGGCAGGGTGTGCAGGCATGTATGAGCGGGACAAGGAGGCTTCGATGTGCAAGAACCAAATTGGGAGGGTACTGGAAAGATTCAAAGGGGAGTTTCGGTGGCATGGGTGGAGTAGAAGCTGGATAAAAGTGAGCTGGAAAAGGAGAAAGTGATGAATGCAACAATAGCAAATATTGACAGGACCCTTAAGAAATTTATGAGGAGAACAGAGATGGAATGGCAGAGTAGGCCTAAGGGCTAAAGGAGGATTGTTGTTAATATTTTAGTATGAGTAAGAAGCATGCCCATGGATATTGTGTAAATAAGTCAATTGCAGAGTGGAATGGGGAAAAAGGCTTTTAGAGACAAATTGCTAAGAATACAGAAGTGAATGAATTTGGAAGAAAAAAAGGAGGGGCATAAAGGTTGGTAATAAGAAAATGTCTCATCTTTCAAGACTACAAATGAGAGATAATGATGCGTGTGAATAAAGAGACATTGGTAAGCTAAGACGGTGTGAAATAAAGGGCGTTCACACCTAAAGCCGAGAATTCAGTGAAGTTAAAAGCAATGACATTTTCCTAAAGAATATTTAGATTGAAAAGGCTTGTTGAAGAGAGCATGAAAGTTTGAAATCATCCCTGTAGATGATGGGATAAAGAGTGGCCCTAGGATGAATACCGGAATGGACGGGTACTGCAGAGGAGCCAGCTGAAACATGATGCCCTGCATTTATTGGGGGTGTAGTGTGTGCACCACCACATGATTTCCTCCAGGAGCACTTCACCTCCTGGGACAGGAGCAGAGAAGAACCACCATGGTGTTGTTCAGGGGTTTGATGCGCAGGAGAGGACCGGAGCAAGAGAATCAAGGTGACTGCTGAGTTTACACGACCAACCTTGGTGGGTAGGAAAGAAAGAGAAAGAAAGATGACCATGGAAGAACCGGTCTCAAAGGATTTGAGGTCTTCGTGGTGTCAAAAAGCAGATGTAGGAGAAGCATAGTTTTAAAATAGCCAGATAGATAGAGTTATGGAAGAAAGAAGGATACTTCAGTTCAAGATTTTCAAGATAGAACAACTCGAATTACCAGTAAGATTACAGGAGCATCTCTGGGAGTGGGTTTCTGAAATGAAGTAAAAGTGACACTTATTTTCTTTTAAGGAACTGAGTTATTTGGGGCTGGTTTTATACTTAAAGGTTGAAATCTCCGGAGATTTTAGCAGTATTTGGGCAGAGTAGAATATTTTTCACTGGGTATCCAGTCTGTAATCTACTGACAAGTAGAAAAGAACAAAATAGGAAGGTAAGAAGTGGCATGTGTTTTACAGAAACATATAATAATTAATGGCTCGGTATTGGGAAGCCAGACGATGTGCAAGAACATGGTCCCTTCCCAACACACACGCACACTCAGGGGCAGGCACCTGCACACCCAGTCCTGAGAGGTGGGATGAAGAGTGGTCTCCAAGAACAGAGGTCATAAAAATAATCATAAAAATAATCATAAAATAAAAAGGCGACTGGATTTTAGGTAAAGGAGGAAATGGAAGGGGAGGTTTGGGAAGTTGTCAAAAGGATGGTAAATCTGCTCACAATTGAATGATAGGAAAAGTGAAAATAGGGGGGATTCGGGTATATGAAGCCAAGGGCAGCTATGAATGCTCAAGGCTGCCAGGGCCTTGTTATCGCAGACAGAGAAACCCAAGCAACATGAGCAGCGCAGGGACACGGCCTGCCTCAAATGTCTGTAAATACCCAAGAGGACCACAAAAGGCCAAGTCTCGGGGAGTGACCTGACTGAGCCACACAGATGGTGAAGGTTACAGGACTTTGAGCTCCGCTAAAGGTTATTCACAGTTTGAGGACAGCAGAGAGGACATGGTTCAGTGCCTACCCTGTCAGGCTCCCAGTCCTCAGGGGCAGGGCACGTGGTGGCCTGCAGCCCCAGACCCCTGGCACTGAGGCGATGGTGCCAGGAAACAGAGGCCTGCCTGGCTGCATGATGCCACCATGCTGTGTGCTCGGCTCTGTGTCATTTGATGACAACGCCACACTTAGCACAGTTGAGTGGTTCGGAACTCAAGCTTGGGAGCCAGACAGATGTGGCTCTGAGGTCTGGCTAAGCCACTCACAGGCCACGTTACCACAGGAGGTGAAGGAACCTGCGTCCTCTCTCTGCGAAATGAGAAAACAGCACCTGCTTCCAAGCTGACTGTAAGAAATGAAAGAGCTGCTGCCAGGAGAGTGTTTATTCAGCTCAGAGCTTGGGGTACTGCTCTCGGTAAGGGGTACCTGGTATCCGCAGGTCCTTATTGCTCGCTGTACCAGATACCTTCCTCTTCCAGGGGCATGACTCCTTGTTCCCTGCCCTCTAATTTGGGGGGAGAGAGATGACAGAGGAGGACTTTAACCAGGGACAAGCATTGGGCCCAAGTAGACTAGTGGAAGGTCTTCCCCCCCACAACTTTTAAATTCAAGCTAAGAGAAAGGGACAGTCTCTCTCTGGTGGCAAGTAGTGTGATGAGGGACTGGGCAGCCAGTGGGGGCCAGGCTGCTGGGCGCAGAAAGAAAGTTGGTCTGTAATGAGAGAATAAAGCGGGTGCTCTGAGAACAGCCCACCTGGGAGAAGACAGACAGGACCTCGAGGAGTATCTGAGAACATGGTCCATTGGTGTCTGAGGTCTAGTTTCCCCTCTGCCCATACTAGAGCACGTGAGACCGCATGACCCTTGTTACAAACCCACTTTGTAACTACAGCTAGTTTAAATCTAAGCTAGTTTAAATAGGGTTTGTCTTCCTGGCAGCCAAAAGTACCCCGAGTGGGGACGGCTATTGATACATTTAAAATAGTGGAGACAAAGAGTGGAGGGTGGCAGAGACCACGGCTGTTATCCCCTCGTCATGATTCCTTGAAGAGTGCCCTACACAAACTCAGGTCAATACATGCCATCGAGAGACAAAACTTGAATTCTATCGGCAAAGTCTGGACACTGACCCATATGCATTTGGTCAGACTTGAGTATTCCTCTTGCTACCCAGAACTCTTCCAGCATCCTGAATAAGAAACCAGATGATGAATAGGTGACTCCAAAGGAAGTCAGGCCCGAATATCATATAAATAATAAATGAAGCAGGAGCTCTCCATAATAGATGCACATTGAATGCCAAGTACATGCCCATAACTACCTCTACGTGCTCATCTAATTAACTAGGTTTTTTTTTCTAAGATTTATATATTCATTTCAGAGAAAAAACTTGCATGTGCACTGGTGTGTGTGGGGGGGAGTGGATAAAGGGAGAGGGAGAGAAGCAGACTCCCTGCTGTGGGGAGTCAGACCTAAGGCTTGATCCCAGGACCCTGAGATCATGACCTAAGCTAAAATCCAGAGTCAGATGCTCAACCAACTGAGCCACCCAGGCACACCAATCAACTCATTTTTAAAGACAGTCTAAAGACCAACGATTAGAGCAACCCCAAATAGTCCTAGTAGAATATAGTAGGATTATGAGATAGAATTTAAAGCTAGAAATTCAGCGGGCGCCTCAGTGTAGGCAATAACTATAAGTATCTTTCATCATACTCTGCCAATCTTGAGAGTGGTAGTAAGTGCCTTTCATTCTTCAAAGTACCTTCCCAACACTAAAAAGAATAACTCTATGAAACAATCACTAGAAGATTAGACAGAGAAGTTTAGCTCTGGGACTCCTGCCTTCTCCATCAATGAAGGAAGAAAATCAGATGAGGATGCTAACAGTCACCTTTGTTCTCCTGCCTAGCAGAAGTCTAGAAGCAAAAGTGACATAAAATATTCATGAAAATTCAAATGACCCTTTAACTTCTAGATGACACAATATAACTGGATGCCTAAATATTTTAGTGACAAAAAAATGTTTGCTTTCTCTTGCAAAGAAATCACTGCTTTGAGCTCTTGTTTAGATACAAATGGATCACTTTCATTAGCCCACCTTTACAAAAGAGCCCACCTAAAACCAGGGAAATTCTAACAGGCTTTGCATAAAAATATCACACCAGGGGCAAACTGTCACCTCATGCCATTTTGGTTCTTAATTTTTGCCTAAAATTTCCATGACTGTACGTGCCTTCTTGGTTCTTGGGAGTTTTATTTTTGCCCAGAACTTACATGTATCTTAGTAGTTTTATGAACCCAACTCCAGTTAATGTGTCCTAATCAAAGAAGATGAAAAGAAAAAGTGACCAGCAAAGAAAAAGGCAAAGTCAAGAGACACACTCTATTCTACCATAAAAAAAAAAAAAAAAAAAAAAAAAAAACAAAAAAACAGCTGTCTTAGGAATAACCTTATCCGTAACTGAAGTCACTGATCTGCCCAAATCTATCCTCTTGGGGGAGGTAGGTTTTTCATTAACAATTCTCTGATTTTACTCAATGATTGGAACAAAACCAGCACACAGAAGAGAGTAGTAAATTACTCTTTCACTCAGTGAGGTTTAATTAATCAAATACTGACCTTTTAATATGTAAAGTGCACTATTGAATATACAAGGCAAACAGGACGTTACTTTTGCCTTCAAGTTGCTTACTATCTAGGCACAAATAAACCATATGTGATAATGCACGTTAGGACAAGAGAAACATAATAACAAGTAAATGTAAAATGTGATAAAATAAGGAAAATACTCCTTTTCACTGAGATAGGGGAGCTTCTTAAAGGATGAGGTCTTTGAGTAGAAGCCTTATAGAACTGGCACATTTACAGGAAAAAAAAAAAAAAAGAGAGAGAGAGCTAAGAATGCAACACACAGGATCCATTCAGGAAACGGTAAGCCATGTGATGTGCTGAGGATGGAGATGTGTTGGAGTTAGGAGTAGAGAGAATGCCCAGCGATACGGGAAACGCATCAGAGTTGATAGAGCATAGTGGCTGCAAGTCTCAGCCTTGGAGTCAGAAACACTTCTGTTTGATTGCTGACGCTACCAATGAGCAGCTCCATGAGTTTTTGCAGACTCAGCCCTCGGTTCTCTGATTTGCAAAATGAAACTAACAGCTAGTACTTTAATAGGGAGGACTGAATGAGACAATCCATGAAAAACTACTAACAGACCACCTGGCACAAAAAGAACGCTCAATAAATGTCTACGATTATTGCTGTTATCTTAATTATCATGTCGTGGGAGAACTAAACACTAAGTTAGGAAGGTCAGATATTTTACCAAACAAGACAGCTCCAGTTGTAGACGGAAAGCTCCACCTCAAAAGAATTTCCTATCTTATTTTTTAAGTAATACCTATTATTTCTGATTATAAAAATACTATGTATTTACTGTGGAATGTTTGAGAAGTATAAATAAAATAAAAACCACCTATTATCAAAGATAACTACTGCTAGGGATTTGGTGTATTTCCGTTTTTGATGTATTTCTTTTGTTATTTCTGTTCTTTCCAATTATTTCTGTGTAACTTACAAACTATCTACTTGTCTATTTACCTGTCTACCTGCTATATTTTTTTAAATGACTTTCATGTTTTATTTCACTGATTGTTTACATGGCTAGGGAAGTAATATTCAATTCTCTGAAAGAAAAGAATAAAGGGATGCACAGAGAGAAGCCAAGATAAGAGACAGAGAATGGCAAGAAGAGAGGGACAAAGAAGTCTGGGGAAGAGCCAGACAAAGACAGAGATTTTATCTCCTTAATTTCTGACATCTTTCTTATTCCTGGGGGTAAATTCCTTGAGTGATAAAATTACTTTTGTTGTTCCAGTGGAGTTCTAACCTTCACTAAAAATATGCTTGGTTACAGCAAAATACAAATCTTACCTCCCTAATCACCCTCGGCATGGAAAGATGCCATCCTGGAGAAGCAGAGTGAACGGGGTCCCTGCAGGAGCAGCAGATCTATACTTCTTGCTCACTTGTCATAGAGGGAGGACATGCCTGCTTTATGTTTATTTTTCTTTCTTACACTTCCCATCAATCCTTGTTTCTTTTCATGTCTGCTAAATTCTGATAGTTGAATTTGCATATTTTAGCATGTAAAGATCTCTTTCTTCTCCAGTTCTAATATTCTGTGAATCTCTGATTCTAAATGTTCACAAAAAGCCATAATGAGGCTGTAAACCATGTGAATGTACTTGTGTCATTGAAGTACAAGCTTAAAAACTGTTAAAATGGCAAATTTTGCATTATATATTTTACTATAAGAAGGAAGTCACACTAAAAAATATAAAAAATAAGACCTATAGTTAAAGGGGAATCCACTTTTGTTTCCATTTCTACTTTCTCAAACCCTTTTGAGAAAAGAAAACTCTCTGATCCGATGTGCTTTTGTTCAACATTCTAACAAACAGCCAATGCCACTCCCCTTACATCATACTTCTAACTTAATTAAGACCTAATCTGCTATCAGAATTAGACTACAAAGGATCATGTCACTGAAGATCTTCCTAGTACAATGTCAGCCCCTCCTCATCAGTGGCCCATGAATAGTTATTTAGCTTTCTGAGCATATCAACTCACTTTCCAACCAGACACTGCATTACTTCAGAGCTCCATTTCTCAAACAGAGCTAGTAAATTCTTTCATTACACCGAACAACCATAACTATATAAAAACATCTACTACCTAATGCAAAAATTCATTCCTTTTAAAAAATCGTATTTTATTTTTAGCCTCCCTTGTTGCTGACTATATTGAATTGGTTGGCTCAGTCATCAATCAAGCATTCACTTATTTTACAAATGAATATTGAGTGGCTTGTTTAGTAAAAGAGCCTTGGCTCTGTAGGCAGACAGAACTGAGTTCAAATTTTTGCCCCATTATTTCATAGTTTTGGTACATTGGGCAAGAAACCTAACTTCTCTGAGCCAATGTTTCTACATTGTCGAACGGGGATAAAACATCTATTTTATGTTGTGGAGATTCAATAACCTTTAAAACATACATAGTTGTACTCAACAAACATTGTTGTCTCCATGATTATGTAAGCTATGGAGCTTAAAGACAAATAAAATATAGACTCCTTCCAGGAGACTTTACTCTATAAACTAAAAAGGGAAATGAGTCAAATTACAGAAACAATTGTAACACATTTTAAAAAGTGATAAATGGTAGGTGGGGATAAAGATCTTGATTGTGGGTCTAATGAGAGATCCTATCTTGCTAGAGGGTCAGAAGAGGCTTCACAGGGGAAGCAGCATTTGCACTGTGCTCACTTGTTTAGGCCTAAGTAGAGGCAGGCACCTGGAGTAGAAGGTAGAAAGGCCATTCCAAACAAAGCAGAGAACTGGAACAGATGATGATGATGGGAGTGATGATGACAAGAGTGACAGTGACAATAACAGCAATAATGTTGTTGCCAAACATCCATAAAAGCTTACTATATCCCAAGTACCTTTCTAAGCTTTTACACATATTAACTGCAGTAACCCTTGTAACAACCCTAGGAGGAAACTGAGATGCAGAGATGTTAAGTTCTTGTTCAGGGTCACAGGGCTAGGAAGTAGCAAGGTAAGCACTCAAACCTAGGTAGTCTATTCCCAGAAAGTACACTCTGACCCACTACCCAGACCACTTCTCCCACGAAAGTGAACAGGAAACCAACCAATGTCCAGGATTCCATGAAATATTGAGAAACCATTAAATTAATTAATGGAAATTCAACCATTAAATCAACGAATTAATACTTATTGTACCCCTATGGTTTACTTGATGATGAAGGCAGAACTTTTTCAACATAGTTTTGGGCTGTAATTATTCATTTATCTTTTAAAATCATTTTAAAAACTGAACACTCATGCAGGAAACCCTGCAGATATTTACTATGAGGCAGCTGACACATACGTCCATGTAACACAGTATATTTGGAATGTGAAACTGTTCTGAAGTTTTACTAGGTTCTAAAGATAAAATCTTGAGAAAGAAAAGAAAAAAAAAGTAATAAATGGAATGGAAAAAGAAGAGAAAGTGGAGATCTATCAATTATCCAATAGATGAGAGGGTGAAATGGTAGGAAAAGCTTGGAAGATGGTGGGGTCTACTCTTGCTCTCTCTGACCAGCTGTATGCACTTAGACAAGTCTCCTGACCTCTTTAAGACTCAGGGCATTAGAGTCTAAAGATTCTCTGGTTCTCATTTGATGACTATTCACAATTGTACTAATTCAAAATCACTGAAATCCTTACTCAATCACAGTTTAATGTTTTTATATGGCACTTCATTATATAGATGTGATAACTAAATAAGTTCTTAACATGTTTTTTTTTTTTTTTGGAGAGCTACCTTTCATATTTCCAGTAAATGGCTGATAACTAACAGTCACCTGAACATATAGTGATTCTACTAAAGCTTCCTATGCTCTTGTAGCAAGAAGGAAACTACAAAGAACAAACTCTTCTCCCTTTTCATCCAAAGCCAGAGCTATTTTTCTCTCATACATTAAAATCTCACTTACTTCTAATGTCCATGATATGAAATTTATAAAAATGAAAGCTTTTAAATTTGTCATGTGCCTACAGCAGAAGGACAATTGCAAGAAAAGCAATTTCATCCCCATATGCCAAAGAACAGCTAAACAATGAGTGAAAACAATTTCCTATGATATAGCATCAGGTAGCATTTAAAAAGATCCAACTTTCACTAAATTAAACTTAGATTTTTCTTTTATTTTTTAAAGAGACTGAAATTTAAAATATTAGGTATGATTGCTGGTTTCATTTATAAACCAAGAAAGTGGTTTAATCATGTATCTGATTATCACCACTTACTTTCATTATGGAAGTGCATTATAATTGGTTTGATTACTGAATTTGTCTATTATACAGTCAATACCAATCAACCAAAATGAAATGCTTAAGGAATCAAGAGTAGAAAACTAAAATTCCTTTTTAAAATAATTATCACAATGTTATTATAATTCTTCCAGCATGCAGAAATATAATCCTGCAGATATTGAAATGCTATGGAAAATTCAAGGAGTAAAACCTGGAGAAGGTAAAATCGAGGGAGGAGTAATGAGGATGATTATTACTATTATTAAAAGTACATTAAATCATATGCAGACATCTCAACATCTCAACATCCCCAATACTTGGCCATAATCCCTACCATTCCCAGAGCAATGCTTACAGAGTAAACATTATATAGCCAGTAAAGAATAAAGTCTTACAATAGATTTTCTGATATTAGTGTTAGTAGTTTAAGCAAGAAACAACTTTTTTCTCAAACTCATTTTTATTCAAAAGATTAACAGCCATTTAAATAAAGTTTTAGAGAAGGATAAAATAAAGCACCTGAGAACTTTAAAAAAAAAAACCTAGAGTGAGAATATTTACTGGTTAGAAACAAAGCTAATATTTTAATAAATTTCCTGCCATTATGATTATAATAACTTAAAACTATTGGTCTTTGTCATTTTGATAAACATTTAAGCAACAATTAGATGTGAAGCCCCCCCCACACACACACACACAAACTAAATTTAACATGAAAATGTCATTTTTTTTTACTCCACTAGAGGGTAGTCTTTCAAAACTAGGGCTTGGAGCCATGAATCTAGCCTGTTTTTGACCTGTTGATAAATTAATCCTCATGTTCCAGTCCTCTCAACAAGATGTTCCCCTAGGATACTAATTAAGGTTGTCAAACATGCATTTTTAAAATTGCTGTCTACTTTCTTATAGGTGTTCTTTCAGTAATATACACTGCTATACTTTTCTGTGTTTCTTTTCTAAATTTCTGATAATTGGGTAAGTGTCTTACATATGTGGTATATGTGTCATATTTTCCGGGTGAATATAATTCAGAACTAGTAAATTTTAAAAAAAAAGGGAAATCGGTTTCTTGAGGATTTAATTGATTAGAGTTGAAATACTCTCCCAAGAGTAGTAAAACATACCTTCTAAACATACACATAGAAATACCCACACGAACACCTTGACACGTGTACCCATTCATCTACGGCCGTCAGATTAATTGCACAGATATAAAGAAATGAATATAATTGGAAATACTTATTTTTTAAATACCCTCCCATATGCCAGTGTTGTGAATTATAGAGAAAAAATTAAAATGTAGTCAATCCAGATAAGAAAGGTCAGTGCTGAAAAAGAAAAATGCTATTGAACAGTAAGCACATGCACTAAATTAAGTAGCATCCAACAGAAAACCAAATGCCACTCAAAACAGTTTTGAGCTACTCTTCTTAAATAATAGAGCCACTGGTGAACTTTACAGAGGAGTCAGAGCCGCTGCGTCCCTCCCAGGTGTTTTTAATATTTGGGAAATCCTTATTTGTAGCATGCCTGCTATTTCCAGAGAGAAAACACAGTTTCTCTGGATGGATGATAACCTGAAAATGGGAAAACTTGTCAAAAATTTCTTCCTCTCCAAAATAAAAATAAAAAAAGGAAGAAAGGACGGAGGAAGGATGGGAGGAGGAAGGAGAGGGGGAGGAAGGAAAAGGGGAAGGAGGGAAGGGAGGAAGGAGGCAGGAGGGAAGGAAGGCAGGATGAAAGGCAGGCAGGAAGGGAATGGTACCTAGGAAAATATGCAAGCCTGGTTCATTTATTTGTATCCTAAGCAGCAGTGTCACAGAACAGACAGGTTGCTTCAGCCAACCAGACGGGAGCAGCTGCGAGTGCTACATCCTGGCAGTCCGAGGCGATTGGCTCCTCTCTGGGGAGCGGAGGGTGTTCGGTTATTAATGACCGCCAAGCAGGCAGCACCATGTCAGTGTGACAACTGATCGGGTGAGCGATGCACCACTAACCACCATGGAAACGAGGCGAGAGAAAGCCAGCTCCCAGCACCTCGGTCCCCGGCACTGAGAGCCCCAGCTGCCGGCGGAGACAGAGTTCCCGAGGAGGGAAGGAACCCCAGCCGCAGCCTCCTGCCTCCCTTGAGAGCTTAGAACAGACAGACACAAGCTCGCTCGCATGTGTGCCCAGCTGTAGCACATGTTTGTGCATACTTTATCGCACGCACACACACATGCACCTATTTACACCCGGGCGAGAACACCACCATGTGATTATCGCTGCTAAGAGGACTGAGGACCCCAGCACGGAGGGACACGGAGGGCGGTGTATCCCCGAAACTGCTTTGGCAAGGTAAGTTCAAAATATACATTTCAATGGAAATAGGGCTCGGTCTCCTCTGTAGTTGATGCTGGTGGCGGTGGTGGTTGTGGTGGTGGTTGTTTTTCCTCTCAAACCTAAATTCTCCGTGGATGTTTTCTTCTTGTCTGAAATCTAAAGCATTCTGCTTTCCGTTTTTACTTTTGAGGGGAAATTCAAATGCAAAAGCCCTCTGGCTTTGGGGATGCTTAGCTGTGTTTGTGGGATTCTCCAACATGCATTTTACTAGCTTGAACGCCCATCAGAGGATGTGAGTGGGAGAGAAAAAGCAGTGCTGGGGAGAGGAGGGAGAGGAGGAGAGGAGGGAGGGAGAGGGGACAGTGGGAGTGAAGAGAGGAAAGAGAAGAGCAGAATTTTCGTTTTTCTTCACATTATTTGTCATGAAAAGCAGACCACACATCATTCTGTATTTTGAAACCAACGCCCCCCCCCCAAAGGGGGCATCTTCCTCCCTTTTCACCCAATGGACGGAGATTGAGGCAAATGGTGCTGTTATGTCAAGAGCTAAGAACCATTAAGCGGAGTGGCGGAATGAGCATATCACAAACAGTTCTTGAATTTCCGCCAGGCTACATCTTACGGATCGGATCGGGGTAAATGACTTCCCTTTAATAACATCCTCCCGCCGCTCTGAAGGGACAGGGCAATGCCTGATTGCTAATGCAGCTGCAACTGACACACGCGTGGTAAAAGGATCCCATGAACCAGAAGAGTTCTAATCTTCTTTGGTAATTAATGGAATCACAGCAGGGTGGCTAGAAAGTACGTTCGCTATTTCCGAAGATTTTTGTTCAGACCGACTATTCTATTCCCTTGGCTCTTATTGAGCTTATGTGGTTTGATTCGCTTCTAGTTTATTTATTTTTGACAGTATGTCCTTGTTTCCATGCCTCTAATTTTAGTGAGGGCAGGCTATGAATATGAGTGGAACCTTCCTAATTTGGTGCAAAGGGGATAATGTGAGGAATAAAAAAGGCAAGAAGTCAGCATTCAAAATACCTACCTAGGAGATAGTGTGCCCTGGCACTATATATGTATTACTCATATCCTACATTTCTCTTTAGTTTCAGAAGCAATGCCTTTGAGACAGAATTACTCTCAGTAAACTATGAGCATCCATGTACCGATGATTCATGGAATACAGTGTGGGTTAATTTATACTTCCAGTCTTGTCAAAGGAAGCCAGCTACTTAGAATATGCGTTCAAACAGACAACATCAATTAAGGATGTTCGTGGAAACATTCACTACCTCCTTTAATGGGTCCTGTACAGACATTAAAACAAACTTAGTATTTGCTTTTCATCTTCCGGAGCTCTCTCTTCCCTTCCTTTAGTTTAACTAACCAAATAGTTAATGGGGTCAGCTTCTTTCCAACTGCAAGGTATTTTTTTTTCTACAACTGTGATTTCAGAGTTATTACTGGTTTCCTAGTTGATGATATGAGCTAAAACCAAAAGACAATAACCAGCCACTTAGATCTTGCCACTTTCCCATAAATGTCTCAAAATATGAGTCACTTTACAATATGTAAGAAGAAGTCAATTAATTCCAGTGACCTTTGTAAATGATGACAATAAAGCAGCTCTGACAATATGCCACTGGCTTCGATTTTCCCTCTGTAAAATGAACAAGTTTAAGAAGAGGTTTCCTGCTCAGAGTGAAAAATGAAAGGTGCTGAAGCATTAGCTCGCAGTATTGGCAGGCTTGCTCACTCTGCTTCAAATGCCACATGCAATCTATAGAAAAAAACAAAATGATTCATTACAAAGAGGAAAAGGTGTTTTCTTTGCTTTTTGCTGTTCATTAGAAGTGCTGCTTTTGCCACAGAGCAGATCTGAGATTCTGAGGTAACTCCTAAGTTGCTAACCAAGAGGAAAAGCCTGAAGTAGATAGTCAGCCTCCCAATCTCAAACTCCTAGATAATGTAGCACTGCAGTACTGATTTCAGTTTTTTCTTAGACCTTTTACTAGGAAACTTCCCATATGAAACGTACACATACTTAAATCCTACGGAGCCTATTTTTAAATTGCAGTCAATGACACCTAAGAACAGTGGATTCACTCTTTAACCTTGGTTAAATCCACATACATATTTTGTGGATTACACAGATCAACACTGTGCCCACTTGAGTCTGAGAAATACTACCATTCCAGTCGTCTCCGTGTGTTCACCCCATGTGTGCCGGTGAGTTTGGTGATCTGATCAGCAGCTGCCAATGCCAGATGATGGACCTAGGAACATGCCCGGAAGACTTAACCGTAGTCTCCCCAGTTGTGTAGCTATACCAGAAATAGCTTTCTGGCAAGACAAGCTTCAAAGGACCATCTTTTCAAGAGTGTCGCTTGTCACAGGCAACACACTGAGTGAGAATGCTGATGAGTAAGTGGCATTTTTTTTCTGTGGTGGTTGTTGTTGCTGTCAGTGGTTCCATAAACAGTGTTATCTGCTTTCTAGGTCAGAAATTTAGGGACCTATGAGACAGGTGATCAACTTAGGATTCATTAACTGTATTTTATTATTTCTTTGTTCTTTTTTACACCTATTGCTTTTTTTTCCTCCCTTTTTTTCTCTTTTTTGGCACAAAATGAGCTTGATGTTTTACTTTCTCTTACCCCCCCCCCCCCCCCACACACACACACTCTGAATTTTCTCTAGTGCAAAATTCCTCTGGGATATGGCATGGTGATGTTTATTGCAAACTGATGAAGTTGATCAGAAACGTTTGTAACCTGAGTTTAAAAAAACAACACTTATGTAAGTTAAATGTTATTACTTAGCAGCCCCTGAAGAGGGTCATAGATGAGGTATCTGTTGGGGAATTTGAAGCAGATCATTAAAAGGAAGCTACTAGCATACTAAAAACATGAGTCCCTCCTTCAAGCCTCAGTAAGGATGCCCCCAAAGAATAATTTAAAATAATGTAGCTGTAGCCAATCTGAAGAAACAATGGACACATCTGCAACCCACTAAAATGTTCCACGTATAGCTGGTTATAAGGGTTTAATCACTTATGAATCACTCTTTAGTCCCATGAAACTAACTAAGGCAGGTAAACAGCGGGCAATACATCAGCACATCTTGCCTGTGCTGTCAGAGATAAAGCTCTCTGATGCTGGCCAGGCAGTGGGTACTGAGGAAAGCTGCACCGTGTTGCCGCTGAACACAGGTCCCGCACACAGCTCAGTGAATCCTCCCTGCCTCTCTTCTGATAAAGTGATGTCTGCTTCCACACCTGGGAAGTAGAACGTGGTAACAACAACTCTTCCTCTGACCACAATGTGAAAGCAAATCAAATTCTAATATAAAGAAAGTAGGTGGTGCCAGAGGATAGAAAAAGCAATGGAGAAATAAAAATGTGTTCTTTAATATGATGGGAGGGGTGAAAGAAGATCTCAGTAGATGCTATTTAGAGGTCATTACATACAAGGCTAGAGAAAAAGACAAAATGCTCATCTCAAATCTTTATGAAGAAATATGGTACCCAGCCAGCCATCTGCTATATCTGTATAACTATGAAGTTTGTATATAAGTGCTTGCTATTATGTTAATATATTTTTAGGCCATAATAAGGGAGGGCTTTTTTTTTAAGGTGCCATTAATAAGAGCACACAGAGTCTCAGCATAAGAGAATAAAGAAGGAAAACGTATTTTCATATAAAAATAGAATTTTAGGACTGAAAAGGACCTTTGGAAGATGGCCTAATATGCTCATTTCACAGGTGTGGAAACTGAGGCACAAAGGGTTTAACATGTTTAGTCCAAATCACACAGTTCTTTCTGGAAGTCTAGAGTAGATCCCTTTAGAGTGCTCCCTCCAACACTCCATTAAAAGTCCACCTACTCAGTCTTTCAACTATATACATTTTTTAAAGATTTTATTTACTTATTCATGAGAGACACATGGGGCAGGGGAGATAGAGAGACAGAGAGACAGAGAGGTGGAGACACAGGCAGAGGGAGAAGCAGGCTCCATGCAGGGAGCCCGATGTGGGACTCGATCCCGGGACTCCAGGATCACACCCTGAGCCAAAGGCAGAGGCTCAACCGCTGAGCCACCCAGGTGTCCCTCAAATATTTTTTAAAGAGACAAAAAGCTTATGGATCTGTGCAAAAAAAAAAAACCAACAAAACAAAACAAAAAACTCTACAAAACTTAAGGAAATGTTTATCCAGATAGTCAAGTATTTTAAAAGCAAAAGCAGGAATTCAACAATAGAAGCAATAACAATTTGTTAAGTACATACACCCAAATATTTCAAACTGATCATCTTTTGAATATAGCCCACTATGTTTTGTAAAGAGTCATAAGAATTCGAGCTTGACCCTGTTTTTAAAACATCTTAATAACATTATTGCTATCCTTCAGCTATAAAGATTCAAATATTAGTCATCCATTAGAAGTTTTTACAGGAATTTTGAAGAGAATCTCTACCTCCTTTTTTACTGGGTTTCACTGTAATACTTTAAGGCATTTACATGCACCCTCGTCCATTCCCAGGGTCTGTGCTTGGCTTACACCTTACTGAAAAACAGTGAGGACAGTCTCAGGATAGCAATCCCTACACTTCCCTCTCTCCATTCTCCCCATCCTGCCTTATATGTTTTCATTTCCAAAGTTTGAATGAGAGTCTGTAGGCAATGACATCTCCCCTGAATTTCACAGCCCTATTTTTTTCTTCCTGGCAAATTTTTCTTGGTTTCTAAATGTGCTGTCCAAATTTTGCTTAGGATAATAGTAATGAACTGACTCAAAAACTTTGCAGAAGTTGAAAAGGATATAAAAAAGTAACATGATGATTGTGAATATTTGTGTAGAGCAATTATTATTTGCTTACAATGTGCTTTCTTAACAATGACATTTGCTCCTCACAATAATTTGGTTAGGTAGGTATGATGTTATCATCTTCCCTTTAAGATCAGAGAACGAGGTTCTATGGGATTACAGATTTGCCACTGTGAGGGAGCTAACATGTAGAGGGATTAGTGTCTTCTGACTATAAAGAGGGGTATGGCGCTGATCATAGTACCCAGCACTTCATGATTCTGTTAGAAAATAGACACTCCCATTTTCCTGATGAACTTCCACTCTAGACCTACTCTTCCAAGGCCTATATCCTTTGCACCATACCACTCTATGCAGGCAGATTTTTGCAAATAAAAATCTGTACTTCTTAATTTAAAGCAAAGTTAATGATATGATCAAGTTAAATATGAAAAACACACCCAACATCTATCCTTGGAGGAAAGGACTCCATGTTGTTTTACCTGCTCCTCTGTATGTTTCTCTGACGGCATTAATATTTTGGTAAACAGTTGGCAAAGGTCTCAAAAACTAGATAAAATTGAATGAATAAATTATTCAGGCAGGTTCCATGTTGCTGGACAATTATGCACAAAGTTCTCAAAATCTTTTCATGTACCACCAATGGATGAAAGGTCAACATAAAAGCACCAACTTTGGCATCTCCTTCCTGGTTAGTCTCTCTTAGGGAGATAATGACACACAAAGACCTCAATATGCCAGTAAGTGTATTCACATTATGCTGAGAGCTCTCTAGGGGAAATTTTGTCTTTCAAAAATAATGTTGTCCTTGGAATAGGTGAAAATGCCCAAAACGCATGTACTCAAGGTTGTCATACAAAGTCTTATTTCCAGAAAGTAAAGCATTCCACAAATAATTGGTTACTCTATTTGGGAAGGAGTGTAAACATTTTTCCTATCATTTTTCCACACCTATATTGAAAAAAGCCCACAGATTCCCCAACCCCCTGAATCAATTAAGGGCCTGGAATCAACAGGAAACCCTTTCTATTTCCAGAGGCTTGAAATCCCTGGGATTTAATTCCCCAAAGAGTAAGAGAGAGGCAATGTTTACTGATGTGTTCAAAGTAGGGATTCCAAGAATGGGAGAATGCATTCATTCCCCCGGGGACCGAGCCTGCTACTGTGCCATGGACTAAGCAATGGCCATCAGGAAGGCTCAGGACTTCCGACACTTACAATGACTTAGAATAATAGTATATTTTGACTACAGAAAATATTTAAGGAGGCCTCACTTTCAATGTGGTTGAGAAAATTGTGCTTCTTAAAAGTTTTCTCTAAAATTACAAAACTGAATTAATAAAATTACTGTAAAGAAACAAGGGCAAATATTTTGGTAGAAGTAAAATTTATCATAGGAATAAAATTTATCCATAATACCTTACAGTCCCATAATATTGAAAGGTCAAGGCACTTAAATTACATTGTCAGCTAATTTACAGTTTCCTTAAGAAAAAAAAATAAAAACTCAAAAAAATTCAAAAAAGACATGTACTTTCAGAAATACAATTCATAATGGCCTTTATATATCCTTAGAATATTTTTCCCATTGCTATGCTATACTCATATGCCCAAGACATAGTGGTCTTTATCACCATTCACTAACAGTATCTCTGGGCTCTACCCCGAATTTTATTTTCATCAAAAATTGGCCACTCAGAATCACCAATTACTGAATCTATTCTACAAAGAGTATATGGAACCACAATGGCTTTTATTGAAATTTCAATAGTTGCAGGGGGTAATTTGAAACACCCAGACAGATCATATTTTGATTTCTACAAAGGCTAGGGGGTTAATAGCCTTCCACTGCATTTGTCTAAGGGCTGAGAACAAAGCAATAAAGTAGGCAAAATGGGGCTCAGTCTGGGTTACAATGCTGTATCATTTAAGAGAAAGCACAATAGGATGGAAAGAGAAAAACAAAGCTACTACCTTACGCGGGGGGGGGGGGGGGGGGCGGGGGGGGGGGCGGGGGGGGGGCGGGGGGGCGGCATTCTAAGCACACAGAAACCCTGGAAGTTCTAGTCCTAGTAATTTTTGAGTGAAAAACACATGCCATTATTAGATATGAGCTTAGACTGTATTCATCCAACAAGTCAATTTCTTGTGTGACTAGCTGAACTGATTCACTTACCAAACACATAATTTATATTTGTTCCTCTTCTGTAGTTTATCACCCACGCATTTTCTTACACAAACACTACAGCTGCTCAAGGAGTGTCATAAGGTGATGTTTAGCTAACTTTTTAAAATCAGTGAGACATTTGCCAAACTACCATTTCCTTAATCAGTTACTTTTATTTTTAATGAGCAAGTAAATTCCATGTAAACATCTGAGGCTCATCTTTCATTTACACTATAAATTGTATCACGACGTAATGCTGTTGGACAAAACAGGGAAGAATTACATGTTTTATGACATAAAATACTTTCAGTAGAGACCTTAAGAATTCAGAGCACACTATCTCTTAGATAATCCTTTACTGGCTAAGGGAATGGTCATAATATTAGCCGATCTCACTTATTACATACAGGTGTTTTCTGTGCCAAACATTGTACTAAGCGCTTCACAGGTGCTTTCCCTTTTAATTCTCATAATAACCATATGGGGCAAGTACTATTACTAACCCCCA
The DNA here is from genome assembly GCF_048164855.1 of Canis lupus baileyi. Taxonomy (NCBI): domain Eukaryota; kingdom Metazoa; phylum Chordata; class Mammalia; order Carnivora; family Canidae; genus Canis; species Canis lupus. The sequence continues at coordinate 9,972,820 of NC_132855.1, read as the reverse complement.
CTTTACAAATAAGGAAATTAAGCCTTAACAAAGAAAAGCAACTTGCCTCAACTAATGAACGGCAGAACAGGAAAAGGAACCTAGTTGGTTTGGCTCTAAGGAACACAGCTTTTGTGCAGGAGGCAACACTGCCTCTTGTTGGTAGTTCCTGAATATAGCTTGTCCATGTTGCCTTCTAGAAGTCAGATTCTCTATCAAATGAAATCACTCCATTTATCATTTCTTACCATGCATTCTGTTCATACGAGGATATTATCTCTGCAAGATTCATTCACATTTTCTTTTTGTTGTTGTTTCTGGAGGAAGTGATGATTTATTTATTTATATTTGGGTACCACTGTGTGATTAACTAAAATGATTTTTGCAGTTTAGGACATAGCCAGACTAGAGAACTGGCAGCTTATAGTCCTCTTCCACCATTTTTCCATCAAGTAGAATGCAACACGCTTCTTTACCTGTGGCCATGGATTGTGGTAACTGGTACAAAGGAAAAACGCAAAGCTTAGCCTTTAAGTCTTAATTTTCATTATTTGTAACAATCTGTCCACTGCCCTAATTCCAATCTGTGGGTCCTTCCTTACTCATGCATTCCCTTTTAAACAGGAAGCATCAAAACAGTGAATACTATTTCATACTGCTAGTATGATCATCAATTTTCAATGAAGTTCATCAATCCTCCTCAGTATTAAAAAGCTTCCAGCTCTGCAGAGTTAATAGACAAAATCTGATTTTCAAACTGAGCATGCTGAGCCAAACCTAAAACTTCAGCAGAAGTATTCTATGCCAGCTGTTTGCAAAACTTCAGCGTTTCTCACTGAGTGACCTCCTCAAAGAGCTATCTGGGGAGTCCTTCAATTTGTCCTACATAGAAAAAGCTGAATGTGAAATTAAGGCCAAAATGTTACTAAGGAATCTTCCCATGATTAGGAATGGGGTTTTGAGAGCTCATGTTCATGTATATTTTCTTTTCAGAATGAAGATTTTTTTTAAATGTAAGTAATTAGACAAATGAAAATGAAATTCAAGTTTAAGGTGAAAAACAGCTAAAATATCCATGCATCATGAAAAACCTAACTCAACACATGTAAGAAATAAAGGATGTGTATAATTTTAGATTAAAGTTTTGGACTTTTTTTTGTTTTCCTACTACTTCTTATATTCTTATACAACAATGAGGAGCAGAGAGAAAGGGGATGCTGGTCAACAGCTTTTCAACATGTACCACAGCCTGGACCCCAGTTAAATTCTTTCATACTTTATGTTTTTTGTCCTCACAAAGGCACTGGCTCAGAATGGAGAAGCATCCCCAACTTCCCCACTGTGCCCAGAGGCCCGAGTTGAACCCTGAATTTCTGACTTCAAAACCTATTCTATTAAAACCACGTTATTGTGCCTCCTACATCACATATTTCTTAGAATAAGCATAATATATTTCTCCTTTGGGAAGCATTTTACTTTTTATGCAAAAGCATCCAACAATAGGTTTCTTCTATAGTTTTAAGCTTCTCAGCAAAGATCAGAAAGCTTATATAATAATTAAGCAAACTTGACAGTTTTGCCACCTGGTGCAACCTGATAGCATTTCACAAGTGACATAATGAACACTTAACATAACTCAACTAACCTAAAGTAAAAGTATTACTTGTGGATTTTTTACTCAAACATTCTCGTTAATCTGTGTAACTTCAGAAGTGTAGTGTGTTTGAAAAAAAATCATGGTTGAATTCCAAAAGGACTTATGAATAGCTAAGATCTTTATCATTTCTTAGGAAATGCAAATCAGTAACAGAATAAGATTTTTTTTTTTACAGTGAATATCTTCCAAATTGAACATACAGAACAGGATTTCAACCCAATTTCCCCCCCTCTCCTCCTCAAATGTTTCTTATCAGATTTGGGAAATATTTGAAATATTTTTTGAAATATTTTTAAATATTTTGTACACCTAGGAAAAATCGTGAACACTTGAAAGTTTAATTCTGCTCCATAAAGAATTTTTCCTATCTAGAATGGTAACTCCTTGACTGCCACATCCTGCCTCCACTCCTTTCTACACTGCACTGAAGGTAATGGTATATTGAGTTCTTAACCTCACTTAAGCAAAGGGCTTCCTGTTTGACATAATCATGTTAAATTATAAATCAGTGTGCTACTCTGTACTTTACTTGATTGAGGTGTCTATGAATCTTTGAAAGGAGAGATATTCTAAGATAATATACCAATTAGGCATTCATTTAGACACATCACATCATGGTCATTTACTCAATCACCATAGATATAGGATAGTCCATAAATAGGATCTCAAGATTTGATAAGGAATGATGTATGTGTGACACAGCAAATAGAATCAAATGTGTCTATTGATCCCTCTAAATTTTTCCATCTTAAGAGATACCGTTCTGTCAAGATTTTTGAAGGTACCATATTCCAAAAGTATTTATAAATTCATTGTCTAAATGTTATAAATATGTTTGTATATTTTGCTTCATTTTTAATGTGAAAGCAAAATTTATTAGGCTGTCTCTGTGATGAGCTACATCATTTTCACTTGGGCACTTATTTTTAACACAGAATATTAAAATGTCTGGAAGAATATAAGAATCCCTAGTGATTTTTTTGGTTGGGGGCGGGGCACAAAGATTCAGAACTGAAGGTTAAAGATTCAGATCCCTTTCCTTTGTCCATTGTCTGTCGTTCTTGTTTCAGGTTTATAAAGATTGTTTATTTGAGACAAACAATTAATTGCCTAAAATGATAAAATATTCATAAAATAGGCCTACCATGTTGTGTTTTTCCCCAAAGGACACTGGGAATAATGTCTAATGAGTTAAGGATTTGATAAGGATTTTATAAGAATAATAGGCTAACTGAGTTAAGGATTTGATCAAGGATCTGACAGTCAGGTGGATGTTTTTAGTAATATGATTGTAAGTGTATGGTAACAATGGTCCCATTCTCTACTGCCATTTATAGTCATTTCTTGGCTCTCAGATAATGCCTGTGTGTGGTAGGGTGCATATCCTCAGGGGGAGTATCACCAGAAGTAGACAATACCCTTTATTCCCACATGTTCCTGAACTCCTATTTTCATGCACTCTACTACATTTCACATCCAATTCAACTGAGGGTCACCCAGAAACTGCCCACTGACATCAGTAATGAATGGATTCTATACTGCCTATTGATTTGCTTTCAAATGTCATTGACTAATATAAGGAGTCAGAGCTGGTATAACAGAATTGTTAAACTGAGAGAGATTTTACAGATCTTAGGTCACTTGCTCAAAGTGACTCATTACTTAAATACATAACTAGAACCAGAAACCAGGTGATTCAATCCTTGTCTAGTGGTTGTTTCACAGCATGTGATGGTAGGGTTTCAAAAACATTGGGCCAACTGCTCCTGTCAAATCATTCATTTTTTTTTTTAAGATTTTATTTATTTATTCATGAGAGACAGAGAGAGAGAGAGAGAGAGGCAAAGGGAGAAGCAGCCTCCATGCAGGGAGCCCGATGTGGGACTGGATCCTGGATCCCAGGATCACGCCCTGGGCTGAAGGCAGGTGCTAAACCGCTGAGCCACCAGGGCATCCCAAATCATTCATTTTCTTAAGCACCATCATGACCCAGAGTTCCCAAAGTCAACCCTGTAGGGAAATTGGGCAGAGCCTTCTCTGTGAGGGACCCACATATGTACAACCTCTTAGCTGTTGGGAGTCTTGCAGAAGCCCAATTCATTCTCCACTCACTTTTCAAGATGCCTCTTTAGAGTAGCATTTTATTGACGGTAATATGTTGCTGCTGCCGCATTAAGCATATTAAGTATATGGGACTGGGGTTTTGAATATGCGCCCTAAAGCAATTTTAGCTGAAGAGTTGTTTTGTTTCCCTTTTAAGTCAGGCAAAGAGAGAGGGAGAGAGAAAGACAAATTCTTAAAAAGAAAAACATACAAGAAATGACAACTCTACAAAAAGTTTCATATTCATCCAAAACAGAAATAGAACGATCCCAGTTCTTTGTGCTACTCCTTTGGAAATTTCCTCTCTTCTTAGACACTCTACCCCAAATTTAAAAGGCTCTGAGACCATCCCACTCTAATCTTCTTTGCCGGGGTCCTCAGAAACTTAACAACACACAGAAAATAACTGCAATCTTTGAAATTATAAATCTCATTGCCAAGTTATTTTTGTGAACTTTCATTAAGACTCAGTCGTGAGTTTCACCCCAAAGAATGCAGAGTCTAGGATAATGGGGACTCAAACCGTTGAGTTGCTGCACTAAAATTTTTAAATTGCTGACAATAACATGATCTTCTTCAATACCACCATGTCCATTTATTATAGTGGTTTCAAAGAGAGAGTTCTCACTTTTCTCTCATGTGAAAAATCCTCCTTGTGAATACAAATGAATGATGGTTAAGTTACATTTTAACAATCTATGTACAATTTTGTTTCCCCCAAAATGTAACCACATCTTAAGAAATGACAACTGTCCTATTTCATCACCTCAGAAAAGCGGTATTATCATTTTTGTAGATTTCGTTAACAACTGTGCCATCTTAATATAAGCATGCATGCACATACACAAATATTAGACTTAAAAACATTTGCCATCTGTTAATAGTTTCTTTCCAGTTTTCAAACATTTCAATTAAGTCTAGGAACATTTACGTGTACCTGGTCGCCAATAAAATTTCTTCTTCTAAGACATGCCACATAACTGAGGTGAAAAATACCATGGTGTCTTTCAAGAGTTATTTTCATTGAAAACTCTGGAAAAAAAAATCCACTGGCCAATAAAATTCTGCAATCTTTAATGGAAATTAAGAGTCAAATACCATCTCAAGTAGCTCCATTTTGCTCTGCCATTTCTCCTGTTCTCACATCTCCAATTCCAAAATTAGTCTAAATTACAGTATATTCTAATAAGCTATAAGCATTATTATTACCATTAATAATTTGATAGCGATTAACATTTAGTGATTATTTTGTTTCTGATGCAGTAGTAAGAACTTTTTTGTACTAACAATTTTTAATGCACTATTTGTTTTAATTTTCATGACATCTCCCTGTGCAGATACTGTCATCACCCATCTTTTAATAGATAAGAATCAGTGTCAGAGGAAGAGAAAGAACTAGAGTCCATGTCTGATCCCTTTATTACTAGGCTGCATGTACTGACCACCATTTTAAGAGTCAGAGAGCAGGAGAATCAGATCAAGCATTTGCATTGGTTACTTAAGGAATCTTAAGGTTAAGTGTGGGGTAAAGTGGGAAGAGTGAAGTGATATTCCTATGATACTGCTTTGGAGGGAAGGCTTTATATTCATTTTCAATTTTCAAGCTTAACACCACATATCTCTGGGTTTGGGCTTATACTCAGGCAACATTTCTGAAAGTCAACCTTGCTAGAGAAATGAGTCCTACTGTTGAAGAATTCCTTCTTTCCTTCCTTCGTGCATGCCTTCATTTTTCACAGCTCTAGCTGGTTTTACAGTTAGAAACTGATGGAACCCCAGGTCGAGAGGAGACAGAGTCATACAATTCTCTTTCACCCACTCCCTCTGTGTCCTCATGTCGCATAAATGCATAGTTCTGTAAGCCACAGTCCAGTATTAGTCTAGAGAATGAAACAGTGTCTTTTGTCATCTGCTTTAGATTTACCCAATATAACCGTTCGTTATAGAAGTTCTCTCACATCTGCCGCTAGTGCTTCCAGTTTATATATTTTGAGTATCATTATGCTGTCACTTGAGTAACTACCACCATCACTTCAGTTGCTGCTGCTCTCAGTTTAAAGAGGGAGGAGAGGATAGTATACATGAAAGTATTAAGTATGATTGCCAGCAGTAGTTTAAAATGGTGCTAAATAATAGAAAAACCTCATCATTAATCCCTCTACCTAGTCTCTTTGGGCTTGGCTTTTTGGAGCACCTGCTAAAGAAAGATTTTTAGGTGTGGGGGAAAAGGAGGGTTGTTAGTAGGGATGGAAAATGTGGAGGACTTGCCAAGGGGAAGCAGGGGAAGAGACGTCAGTGTATTCCGGGAAGTTGTAACCTGCACTATTTATTAATTTAAAATATGCACACAAATACCCAGGCTCTCATTCCACTGGAAGCAGAAGCAAAATCTGGAACAAGAGAGTCATGACTTCAGGAACAATGGGGAAGAATGGAAATGCAAGCAGAGGGAGGGGACAGTCTTATACAAATGAGAGAAGAAAAAATAAGAGGAAGGACAGAGGAGTTGCAGGTACAATAGCAGTTAGAAGTGAGTTGAGTCCAAACTGTGGATCCACTTGCCAAAGCACAGATACAAAAGCATGGCCATGGACTCCAAGAACTCCCAGTGCAGAACGATTTCTATTGCTACAAACAACAAAAGAATCATGAAAACAGAAATGTACTCATTTCTGTAGATTGAGAATTTACAAATAAATTGTAAATAAATCTGCATTTCCAAATAAAATAACCACAAAACCTTTTAAAGTGCCCCTTAAGAGTTAATTTGATTCTTCTCCCTGGGATAAACCAAAGAATCCAAGTGTCACTATGTCGAAAGATGACAAAACAGATGTCAAATAACCTTTATTTTGCAACAACCACCTTCTATGAATCTGACATCTAGTTATCCCACTTAACATCATGTATGAAACTCAAAAAATTATGTAGCCAAAGAATGGAATATTAATTCACGACAGCACATGGTGAAGAGCAGATGAGAACAAAACACCAAAAAGTATATAAATTGACCAAATGAGACTGCATATGTAACCATCTTCTATGACAACAGACACTTATTGACTGACAATTTACATCTGGTTTGCTCCCCGATTCTGCAAATCACAAAAATGGGTTGCTGTGGCAACTGTCATGTGTTATTTAGCTTGCTGGAAGGAAAAAAACAAAACAAAACAAAAACCTCAAAGTACCTTTTAAGACACAAATACAGCATGCCTTTTTATTGTTCCTCCCGCCCCAGGGGAACAAATCTCCTGACAGTAGATTTACTTTTGCATAGCTTTAAAAATGGGCTTGCTTTCTGTCATTTGCATTTTCTATCATGTATACTACCAATTTATGCAAGTAGGAAAGAAAAAAGAATCCACAGAAATATAAAGGAGATGGATACAGATTGCCTGAGTCACATGAATGTGATAGGGCCGTTGTCATATATAGCATCCCCACTTTTGTCATCAGCAGCTCTTTTAGCCAGTTTAACTCCACCAATGTATGTATTGAATTCACGCATGATACGCCGAGGAATACACCAAGAGCTCAATTCTTAAAGCATCAGCAAGGGCAAGCTTATTTTTCTGAACCGAAAATAAGAGCAAGGTGCAAAGAAAAGATCATTAATTTTCATGGAAGCACATTCTTAATCTCACAGTAACATATAACATAGTCTGTTCACAAAGATGCTATGTGGGACCTTGGAACACATCAGGTTTCCAACATCTGTGCACAATGGAGCAAGCAAATTAACACCTCCACGCTGAATAAAACAGGAAGAAGAATGCTCATCCCCTCATTACTTCTCCACTGGGACCTAAGGGAGTGAAGGCAAATATGTAGAACATTTAAGGCCCTGAAAACAGAACAATAAAAGCTCCAGTCATTGTTCTCCTTATTGAATGGCCAGTTAGATAACTTTTCAACCTCCCCAGATACTGCTCTGATGTGGGCAGTTCAACTCTGAAAGAGCTCAGTTATCAGCTCTTGAAACAATAGTATTAAGTCTCTTCTCTCTGGAACTTTGGGGACTTTGAACAAGCCAAGCAAAATGGTCCACTTGAAGAAAGAACAGATAGGTCCTCCATCATCATCACAAATGCCATATGAAAACCCTCCCGAGTTTCTTACCACCCTAGGCCTGACTAAAGGATTGTTTTGTGGCAGAAAGTCAAACAGGGCAAAGATTGGGGAGATACGGCTGCTAAAATATACTAGGGATTTTATAATATAAATAACTATAAGGTAACAGGAACTGAAGCCTCAGTGTGTGAAAATACTATCTATGCAGTATGCAGATAAAAGTGCCATTTATAGATCTTAGAGGGAAAATACCTGACTGTATGCTGTCTTTCTTAGTCTGCTGCTCCATTTAATCATACTAAGAAATAGAATGAACACACAAATAGATTTTTTTTTCCCACTTTTCCTTGGGCAACAATAGAGAACAATCAATTTAAAAATAATTGGAGAAATTTGTGTTTTGTTCAGAAGAGAAAAGGAAAACATTCATTCAATAGTACCACATAGAATCATTTGCTTAATAGCATTTCTAATATGTTATGCATTTATTCAATCTACTTCTTACTATATTAAAATGCAAAAACAATTACTCTGAATGTAAATCCTAGAAAACAATCAAAGTTTCTATTAAATCAGGAAAGAGACAGTTAAGCTGCAATGTGATTTGCCGATGCTCATGAATAGACAATACTTAGAGTTTCTCTCACTCAAAAGTGAAAGAGAGGCTGGTGGACATTCAGAGATTCCCTCCACCCTCTCTCCCTCCTGTTTTCCTTCCTCCTTTCTCTATTCTTTCCTACCCTCCCTCCATCTCTTCCTTCCTTTCTTCTTGGACACAGAATAAGGAGAGTTTTTATTTAAAGTCTAATACTAGAAATTATGTAGGCATGTAAAATCACCTCACATTGTAGTCCAGTCCTCCAGCAGGGCGAAGATTCCTGACAGCATTCAGTTATAGTTTACACTCAACTGGTCAGTCACAGGGGAATATGGGCAGTTTCAGCCCTCTGGATCACACACAAAAAGTCTTGGTTTGTTCCTTTGCACATTTACATTAAGCCCATTTCTATTCATCAAAAAACTCAAAAGCATGTTCAAGAAGAGGCGACCGAACACGAAGCAATGAATAAAAAAGATTCTGCACATGCACAATAAGCATATTTGTATCTCACTATGTCCAAAAGGAATTTTTTTTAATTCACATGCTTTAATTGTGGTGCTCCTGAAGTTATAATCTCCAATAGGAGATTCAATAAATGTTTTTCATGCTCATATTAAATGTCGAAGCCATAGATTTATTATTTCAGATATAGTGAGCAGTATTGTTGGATAATAATGAACCCCCAAAGATTTCTTTGCTCAACTGTCCATTTCAAAGCTCTGGGTCATCCTATATATTTCCAACTCTGCTAATAATATTAGAGAATCTAGTATACAGAACTTCAATTTCCAAGTAAATTTTACTCATTTCATATGTGCTTCATGAATTCTGAGTGCTTCTGCTGAAACTTAGTGCCAACAATATTTGCCCAAACCTGACTCAGAACAGCTATTGTTTTGGTTTGCATTAACTCTTTTCTTTTTTTTTTTTAATTTTTATTTATTTATGATAGTCACACAGAGAGAGAGAGAGGCAGAGACATAGGCAGAGGGAGAAGCAGACTCCATGCACCGGGATCCCGACGTGGGATTCGATCCCAGGTCTCCAGGATCACGCCCCGGGCCAAAGGCAGGTGCTAAACCACTGTGCCACCCGGGGTTCCCACATTAACCCTTTTCTATAACAGAGTATATATGAATTTTATTACAGCAAGGGTGTTTTCTTATGCCCTAAAGAACTCAGGGGAATAGCATCTTCTGTAAGTATCATTTTCCAGCACAGATTCTGTATTCCAACTAGGCTTCATTAAAGACACAAACTTGAGGCTGTTGAAATAATCACTACTTTTCTACTTGATCACTATCAACTAGCGACCAACAAGGTCTGGCCTCCACCCACAACAAACCAAAAAGTCTGTCAGTCTTGAGAAAAGTCGTCCAAATTGGTTTGGTGTGCTGGGAGGCAAGCAATAAACCAAAAGTAAATAAGTCCTTTCTGAAAGTCTTAGAGGCTATGAAAGGAAAATGAAACAGAGATAGTGACTCAAAGCAGAACTTTTAGATAAGGTGGTATATAATAAGGTATCAGTTGTAAAGAAGGTATAGCAGCATATGCCAGCAGGATTGTTTTTGGGAATCAAATAAGGACGTAAGTGGAAATTGAACCAAATGTCTGCAACGTAGCAGAATTTTGATTGAATTATGATTGCCATTACTTTTATTGTTTTTGTTTGCTGATATTGTTATATGATAGAAATAAGAAATTAACAGAAATGACAAGGACCTTCAAGAATTTTTAGGATCAGGACCGTAGTAAAATATGAAAAGATAAAGAAATCATCAATAACCCTATCTGTCCATGGATATTGAATTAAATCCACACTAGGGAAAATTATATGTTTTTTCTAATCTATGTTTCTCTAATTAATGGGAATCAGTCATTAAAGAAAATCAAACTAAAATTTTTCAACTCCATATTCTTCATTATCCTGAAACAGTTTAATTCTTCTATGTTAAGGAGAGCTTTTATTCACTAAAACAAAACTACCTTCCAAGAAAATCTATACAACACCAGGAATAATCATAAAGATATAACTTACTAACCAGCAACCTGAATTACAACAAGCAGAAATCAGAAAAAAAAATTTATTCTATTTGCAATTTAAATCTTGAACTCCAAACCACAGTAGTTTGATCTAAACTTTATTACATGGTTGTATGTGAAGAAAATATGTAAAATATGAACATAATATAAAACAGTAAGTAAAAAATACATGCAACTCTTAAGCTTCAGAGAAAGTTTCTCATAGTATAAATCAATGTTGACTAATTCTTCATTGAGCAATATGAACTATTCCTGCAATAGAAATTAATGGTAAATTAACTTTATTTCACAAAGTAATTTCAGTTGGACACATGAGAATAGTAAATCTAGGTGAATGTCCCAGATCAAATTTAAAGGATTCTAGATTTTGAATCAAGTAATAGAGTGAAGGGAAAATGTCTTTTCATAACTGCAATCCAGTAATCAAAAAAAAAATATTAAATCCTACCCTGTGAAGATATTATAACATATTGTAAAACCATTTGCTTTTCTTCGCCTAAAAGGATAGTTTGAAACATATTCTTAAATTTCTATAGAGAGTTTATCACTGAGAAATTCTTTCAAACAGATATTTTCCACCTAGTTTTCATCTAATCCACATATGAGTTGAATTCCAGGCTTTTAAGTGTAAAGTGGATGCAAATTTTCATTATTATGAAAGTACTCTCTCTTCCCATTAAGATCTAGAATTCTTTTTCCATAACTGATTCTCTAGCCATGTGCAACCTACCCGTCCCCCAACAAAAAAAGATGCTGAAGTTGGCATATTACCCAAGCTCTTCAAGAGATGGCTGTTGTAAAAGAAGTATGTTAGTGAGGACCTATATATAGCCCATTAACACAAAATTAAAATTTGGTAGGCACCACAAATTGTACTACTCTCTATTTCAAAGAAATAGCCATTTTGCCTTTTTTACTTCCTCATTTAACTTTAGTCTTTTCTATTCATTACCTAAAGGCAATACATATTTCTTTTGTTATGTCACTATTTTTAGGGATCTCGCATTCCCTCAAATGTTCATTACTCAGAGGTAGTCTAATCCTTAAAGAGTATAGTGTTCAAATATCCCTGGAAACTTATAAAGCCCATTATGAGCAGGTATAATATGAATTAATTTGATCCTGTTTGTCAATAATAATTTCTAATGAACTCAAGGTAGTCTTAGGCAACTAAATCTCACAAGGTTGTCACCCTGAGGCAGGCCTACATAATGAACCCTGTGTAAACAGCTGTTGTGATATTCCTGTAAAGTTAAGTGGCTGTAAAGTAGGTGTCTCCAGAAGGAAACACAGCTTTAACTTGCATGTAGTACCTTTTATTTCCACACATGAAACATAAAATAAAGCTTCACTGACCCTCTACACATCCAAGAACTAACTCTGTCTGCCCTTTCAGACTTCTTCAAAGTACCACCAGGTCATCTCCCATTGATCATTTGTCAACACAAGCATTAGAGATAGAGTCCAGGACTGGATTAATAATGAGTGTCTTCTCACTGGAAGATGCAAACATGCACAAAGACGTGTAAACTGCCTCTTTTCCTTGATGGTTACTTTCGAGACTCAACACCATAATCCAGGAGGATTTTTTCAAGCTTTCAGTGTAGTTTTTGTTGTCCTTCTGTTTTAAAATCTTACAGCTCTGGACACAAATATGGCCCCGTTGTTTTAAGCAGTGTGTCAGGAGTCTTAGGGAGAAGTCATATAGCATGAAGGAAGTCTGGCACTTTCCAAATGAAAATAAATAGTTCCTTGCTCATTATTAAGGAACTAATGACATAGACTATATCAGTATTATCAGTTCTAAGTTACAGTAACAGAAAAGCATCATCTATCACTGAACTTATGGCAGCCACGTGCTGACCCATGACACACTCGAAATGTGGTGCTATGATTTATTCTCTTGTTCACTGCATTTGAAGAAATTTTTCTTTTTTTTTTTTTTTTTTTTTTTAATTTTTTTTTAATTTTTATTTATTTATGATAGGCACACAGTGAGAGAGAGAGAGAGGCAGAGACACAGGCAGAGGGAGAAGCAGGCTCCATGCACCGGGAGCCTGACGTGGGATTCGATCCCGGGTCTCCAGGATCGCGCCCCAGGCCAAAGGCAGGCGCTAAACCGCTGCGCCACCCAGGGATCCCTGAAGAAATTTTTCAATCACAGGAGCTCATTTTATTTTACTTCCTTTCAAAATTTATTTTCATAATCCTTAGTAAAAATATAAAACACACTGATATTTATGCTGTTATGTTTAGTAGCAAAGAAAAACAACATTTTATCATATGCAGAACAGAAACTGAACTCCCCAGAGACTCTCTGCTCTCAGTTCTTGTCAGAGGAACATGCTTTACTGGAATGTAATTTTGAGTTTTCTCTAATAATACTACAACTAAAATATTCTTCATTCTCTATCTGTAGTACATCATAAGATTTTTGTCCAGAAGCTTTCTTATCTTCTTTACAATGACTTTCTGTTCTGCCAAACTGAGCTAATCAAGGAGTACAGATGTGATGAAAACCTTTTTTGGCTACCATCCTTCTGTAACAAATCTATGCTTAAGAAGTCATCCTTTCTGAGAGTGGTATAAAGGCATTTACTTGCAGCAACAATATAGAACAAACTATTTTTCTTTCTTTCTTTTTTTTTTTTTTTTTTTTTGAGGGGTGGGAGGAACACACACATGCCTATTATGTGCTCTCATATATAAGACCTAGGGAAGGCAATGTAAGATCAGAAACACAAGGCAGCATGCATGTACCTAGTCCATGTAATCAACTGAAGCTGGAATCACTGTTTTTTGTTTTGTTTTGTTTTGTTTTGTTTTGTTTTTTTAACTACGCCAGGAAGATAGATAGTCGTCAGGTGACTCAGAGAATGGAGACTTCAAAGACTCAGGTTAGGGTATTTGGCTGTCTTCCAATGAAGAAGAAAATGATTTAAAAATCGCTTGAATTATCTGCATAATTACCCCAAACACTTTCATCTGAAACGTAGAATAATTGATAGCAGGTCTCCATCAGACATGCATTTCCAAACTACTGTACTGCAATACTGTGAGTATTTCTTGTCATTCAGTCAGGGGATTGCTAGGGAAGCTATCTCCAAAGGTAGGTGGAAATGCCTCTGAAGATAAAAAGATGGCATCATATAGAAATAAATTATCCCCCTGCCTTAGCTTCCCAAATAAACTGGAACTGAACAATAAGAATGAGCTCTTTGAAATCAAAAGTATCAAGGAAAAAAGGAAAGCATATATACAAAGACTTTCCTCTTCACCCACGTGAAATTTTTAAATATAAATTCATGCCTAGTGAAATCAATTATCCTTAACATCTACTGATAGGAATAAAAATTGGAACAAAATGGGAAATTTTAGTATGAGAGTTTAGTCAATCACATTGAAGATTTTTTGAACAGAAGGGATCTTCATATAAACATGTATATGCATGCACACATTTTATCAAGACAGTAATTATTTTGCCCATAAAAATACATAAATTGTTTCTGAGATACAAGTAAAAAATAGTCTCCAAAATCTCTATAAATTTGTAAATGTCCTAAGAATCCTTTCATAGACTACTTCTCACCCTAGTAAAATTGGTTCCCTTTGTGTATGCCATGGTTTGACACACATGTAAAATGTAAACAAACATAATGAAAACCTGAAAGTATAATGAAATGTCTATGTAAATTTATCTGTCCTTAAGATTATTTTTGCATAAAGGAAAATACTGGAAGAGCTTTGAGCTTATTTATTTAAGAGTATTACAAAACTTATGTAATTATAGCACTTAGGGGGCATCTTTCTTTAGAAATGAAGTCACTACAGATCACAAGGTCTTCTCTCAATTCTTGGGTCTGCATGCTTTCAGCACCCTGCTGCCAAAGTACCGTCAATCACCCAAATAGAGATCTATAGTTCAATTATGACCTGAAGCAAGATTTCCATTACCCTGTTTCCCAAATTGGAAAATAAGATGATTATACTACAGTCTAACATTAGTGAATGTTAAGGATAATGCATAAGTGAGTGCTTTTCCCCAAAGACGCCTACAACTTGGGGCTAAACAAATGCTAAATAACAAGGGAATAATAAAAAAGGATTTTAAAAAGTGATTTAGGCAACCAAACTCCACTGGCTCTCACAAAATATTGAATGAAGTACTGTTATGTTTTACTATACAGTTCCTCAATACATGAAGTGATTCTCATAGACGTCAAGCATAAAGAGACGAGTTCTGGTTTAGAAATATCATTTGTTTTGCTAATCATGTACAAAAATCAACTTCACATATAATGCTATTAATGAAGTGCTCAGTTGAGCAAAAACTATAATTAAAAATAAATACAAATCAGAATTCTTTTCATAATGAGAAATGACAGTATCATGATAAGCTGGTAATTTGTGAGTATACCGAAATCACTACACCAATATGAAACAGTTCTGAGACTCGGATTTCATTCCTCACCTTTTAAACAAAATTATAAGGAAGGAATTTCTGCACTGAAAATTATCCTACTTGATTGTCGCTATGCTCTAACTAGCTTCCACAAATCTCATGTTTTGGGGGTGCTGCATTTGGAAATGTTTTTTTTTTTTTTTAAGAAAACTATATGACCCTGCTTTACTTTATTCCTATGGATCTCCCCACATAGCACAAGCCTCAAATCTGAAAACAGTAGAAGAAAAAAAGATAAAAGTCCAAGACTCCCTCAAAATCTGCCTAACAGCATATTTTAGGATTTGGGAGAAAAAAAAGAATTGTGCTATTTAAGTTACTCTTGGTTTCTCTAAAAGAAATTCATTGCAAGCTTAATTTCATAAGGGATGGAAATAGTACATGATTTCAGATCTGCAGGAATGTTCTCTGTGTTCAAATATAAGGTCTTGAACATGACAGGGACACAAAATAATATCAAATCTACTCTCTTCTTTCTTTCTCTGTACCTATAGCTATTCCTATCATAAGGGCAGAGACTCTAAGCCAGTTTGAGAATCTCAAAATATCTGATGTGAGAATCTGAAAATGCCAGAATCTAAGGAAATCAATCTCAAATGATGGTATCCATGAACTGTATGGGTATCCATTACATTTCAGCACATAAATTCAGTACAATAACAAAAATAATTTTGCTCTAAGTCCAACATGCTTCTGTATAATGGCAAGTGTATAGGAAATCTCTATGGGATTCATAGAATATTAATAATCAATTTGTACACAATAGTGAAAATTTTATTCGAACCCCACATTTTGCAAAGAACTAAGAGAATGGCACAGCAAAACTCTGACCCAGAAAACAGGTTTTCTTATTCTACAACACTTAGCTGCCTTTGAAATTTCATTTGCATAAAACTTTTTTTTTAACCAGATAAGGAGAAACAAATAAGAAAAACCAGGTACCCATCTAGTTGAAGGAAACACCTTTCTGAAAAGCTAAGATGATGGTTGCTATGTTAATAAACACTTGAGAGAAAGTAGAGTTTACTAGCATTAAAAGATAAACTGAAGAGTATTAAAATTTCAAGTTCATTTGAGTGAAAATCCATTCCAGTAGGGCAGCACCAAACTGGAAGCACCTCCACTGACAGGCAGTTGAAGAGAGACTTATAGAGACAATGTGGGAGCAAAGAAAGAGAATTATTGATTAACTCTAGTTTAAAGTCGCCTTGGCTGGTTCTCGTAGGTTTCTATTTCATAATCTTGAGGCATTTGCAGGCTTAGATTCTGGTTTGCTTACAAGGGCCTCTGGTTATGGGCCACTTCAGTCTAACTGTCTCCTTGTTTAATTAATTTAACAAGACTGGGCTTCAGAGGCAAAATGAAGGGATCTGAATATACATCTGAGAGGGTGTGAACTGGCAAGTCATTTAACCTTTTTGGCCTTATATATAGAGTAAGGATAATAATAGTGTCTACAAAAAGAGCGGACATGAGGCTTACCTTTGAGAATACATGTAAGGTATGAGACCAGTGGCACAGGACATGTTTGGCATTGATGTATTATTATTATTAACTGCTACTACTATACCCACCATCTTCCTGAGCATTTCCCTTTTCTCTGCCCATTCCTTAGGCAGCTAATATTGACCATGAGGGCTGAGTGCTATCACATCACACTTGGGGATTCTTCCCACCTCGCAAGCCAATTTGGATTCGGCGAGAGCCAAGGGAAATAAACCTAACTGTGGCAGGCCTATAGACTGAGATGACAGTGGGGGAATTTGCACTAGAAATAATGACTAAAGTCTCCAAATTTTCAATAATACTTTAGAATAAACCACCTTTGCATGAGTCATTTCATCTCTGAGGGCCTCCACCACTTTATTTCTAAGAGAAGATGGATGGTTCAGAAAGTGAGATCTTTGAGCCCTTTTAGGATCAGATACTCTGGGCAGGAAAGCCAAGCTGGGTACCATCTAGATCTTTCCAGATGTCTGCCTTCCCACACTCTCTACCACCACCCTACCTCCTGTGCTAACCAGAATAGATCTTCTTTCCTATGTTTGATTTAATGTAAATACAGGTAAGACTTTATGTGAACAAAGGGTTTTATGTTCAAACTTAGGTTGAGAACAAATGGATCTCTATAACCATTTCCACCTAAGAATTTACAACACCAAAAATAATGCTGATTTTATATGATACCAAATATATCCAGGTGGCTGAAACTTCAATAGTATCAAAAGTCCTTCTCTCTCAGGGTGCCTGGGTGGCTCAGTCGATTAAGCATCTGCCTCCAGCTCAGGTCATGACCTTGGGGCTCTGGGATTGAACCCCACATCAGGCTCCTTGCTCATCAGGGAGTCTGCTTCTTCCTCTCTCTCTCTGTCTCTGTCTCTGTCTCTCTCTCTCTCCCACTGCCCCTTCCCCAGCTTGTGCTTGCTCTCTATCTCAAATAAATAAACGTAAAAAAAAAAAAATCCCTATCTTCCAATTTAGCAAATAATCATAATGGTTATATTGTATATATGTCAATATTAATATTTACTGACAACTCATTTTTTTAATATTTTATTTATTCATGAGACACACACACACAGCAAGAGAGAGAGAGAGAGAGAGAGTGAGAGAGAGAGAGAGGCAGAGACACAGGCAGAGGGAGAAACAGGCTCCATGTAGGGAGCCCAACATGGGACTGGATCCCTGGTCTCCAGGATCATGCTCTGGACTGAAGGTGGCGCTAAACTGCTGAGACACCTGGGCTGCCCAGACAACTCATTTTTCAATCAAGGGAACTAATCCAGGCAATTTACTTACCCAGTGCTTAGTATGCCTTAATTTGATGACTAAGGTAACTCTCTTCATTTACTACTGTGTAGATATAAACATGAAACAAAATAGCAATAACTCCAGGAAATTAATCTGACAGTGTTTCAAAACCTCATGACTAGAATGCACTGACCCTAACATGTTAATGACATAGGCCTAGGGTGCTGAATATAAACTTGTGATCAATTACATACAAAGGTTAAAACTGAGTAAGTCAGTTTACCCACAACTATTTTTTAGACATCTTTCTAAAAACCACTCATGTTCACAGAGATGTATATATCTTTTAGAAATGGAAGGAACCTTAACTGTCATATAACCAATTCCTAAATTTTAATAATCTATAACTTGAAGTACAGGAAAGTAAGATGTCCTGTCCACAATTACAAGATCATCTAGTAACTTGACCCATGTTTCATATCCAAAGCAAATTTTCTTCCCCTATATCGATTTTTTATTAACAGATGAATACTATAACGTTCACTAGACTATTCGAGATAGTTACCATTAACTACTCCCTGAAGGTTGATCTACAAATTCAAACAATTAATTAGTTTTGAAAAACTGGAAAATAAATATTTCTCAAGGAGAAATGAATACTCTTTCACAGAAATGCATATAGTATAATTCAACACCACCTTTGGGATATGGAACCTTCAATCAGGATCAAAGAAAGATTAAGTCTTACAACAGAGGAATATAAAGTCACATAATGGGAAAATAGAATTTAAGTTCCTTACACAAATGAACTTAGCTAGTAATTTGCTATAGAAGAAAAGGAAAAACTGGGCATTAATGTAGCCATGGCAACTTCCTATCTTCACCAATTTTTTAACTTAAATATCCAAATGTTTCTCTTCTCCTGATTCTATAGTCTTTATAATACACATAATAAGATACAGGAAAGAAGGCACACTTTGTTCTGAAGCTTTAACATTGTAAAAATTCATCTGAAAGACAGTGGATTTTAAATCTTCTTCCCCACCATGTTTCCTCAGTATAATTTTTTTAAATTTGTTTTAAAGATTTTATTTATTTATTCATGAGACACACACAGGCAGAGACATAGGCAGAGGGAGAAGCAGGCTCCCTGCAGGGAACCCCACGTGAGACTCCATCCTGGGTCTCCAGGATCATGCCCTGGGCTGAAGGCAGGGCTAAACCGCTGAGCCATCCAGGCTGCCCTCCCCAGTATACTTTAGTTGTTGTTGTTTTTTCTTTTTTTTTTAATCAGCATCATAACAGAACACAGAACATCCAGGCTGCTTCTGTTAGATGGCCAGAACTAAGCATCCCCTCTTTGGTACATCCACGGAGAACTGCATAAACTTTTATCATGTCAAGTCTGTTGTACAGCACTATGCATACCCTCGATAACTGCAAACTTGGTGAGTAGATATTGCCTCTGATGTACTGCTGACTCTCCAGCAGCTACAACAGTGCCTCCCAAAAAGTAGTTGTTCAATAATGCTTCTTAAGTGATAAAATACAGATGAAGCTAAGGAAAAAAGAATTTTTTGATTTAGGAAAAGGAAGCTTTTGCCCTAAAAGTTTCCACATATAATTATGTCTAGAAACAGTTTCTCTTTCTATTTAGATTGAAGAAGCCTCAAGTTATAATGAGTATCCGAAGGTATTAAAAATATTGTAAGATTTGAGAAGTCCTAACATTTCTTTCTCTCAATATCCTAAACTGTTAAGTTTCATGTTGTTGGCCAGAATAATTATACATGTGTTATACATACAATTTGAAACATAAAATGTTTTAGGACTTTGACTCTTTGTTAGGTAAAATCTACATGGAGAAGCCAATAAGAAAAATGAAAGATACTGTGAAAAAAAATTTAAAAACACAAAGCACTATGTTGAATTAAATTCCACAACTTAAAATGCCTTAAAAAAAAATTTTTAGGGACACCTGGGTGGCTCAGCAGTTGAGCATCTGCCTTCGGCCCAGGGTGTTATCCTGGAGTCCTGGGATCGAGTCCCATGTCATGCTCCCTGCATGGAGCCTGCTTATCTCTCTGCCTATGTCTCTGCCTTTCTCTCTGTGTGTCTGTCATGAATAAATAAATAAAATCTTTATTTTTATTTTTTTTTTTTAAATCTTTAAAAAAAATTTTTTTAAAGGTCTTCTGAACCAACTCCCCCTCCACACACACACAAAAGCCTTAACTGTCAAGTTTTATTCTGTCAATGAAAAATAATCTTTAATCTGTAAATTTTTAGAAATCTTATGAGATTAGAAATGAAAGCACAGTGACTGATACGGTAGGCCCTCAGCAAACATTTAGGGAAAGACAGATGGAAGAATAAATGAAAGTAGATAAATGATAAGTTCTAATGAGGGCTGATGTTGAACTTGTAGGACTCATTCATTCAAGTCATTTAAAGTCATTCAAGTCATTTAAAAGAGCCTTTCTATAATACATTTCCCTGAGATGTCAGTTTTCATTCCTGGTGTCATTAACGTTATCTTCTGAACTCTTACAATATTCAATTATAGTTTATTTTGCTTTAATATATAATAAAAGTTCAGTCGCCTTTAAGACTAAAAGAATGTACAAAAATGACCTTCTAAAATAGTTTTACATTTAAAAAGCAACTGAAAAGAAAATAGTTAATTATGAGCTTGTTCTTAGCTCCCATGAATAGGACCATATACATGAATGTCCACCCTAAAAAGAGGAGAATAAGTTATTGACAATGCATACACTGTCAAGAGTATATACTGTAACAAGAGTTTGTATGGCTTATCTATTATTTCATCTCATCTCTGCATATGTAGAGATATGCAGTGTGGATAATTAGAAAGAGATGCCAAGCCTAAACACAAAACTTGGGTTCTATTGTTACCCATCATTTATTAGCTGTGTGATCTCTGGCTGATGGATCTCAATACTCTTATAATAAAAAAAAAAAAAAAAGGGAATTTAAGTTATCTTCCAGCTAACCCCACAAGGTCATTATTAACATAAAATAAACAATGAATAAGAAAAGGCTTTAAAAACCATAAAGCATTAAGATATAAGATATTATTACTGCCTTACTATCCTGAAAACAATCTATGCCAAAGAGTCCATTAGTGAAAGTACCATAATCATTTCCAAAGATATGAGAAAAAAATCAATATTACAATGAAGAAAGGCAAAATTTCCACATCTCCATTGTGCTTCTCATACTGACAGTTTCTTCCTACAGATCTGGAGAAATAAAATTTGACTTGCTCACTACTATAACAACTCTCCTTATTTTCAAAAGCTTCCAGAACAAATCTAGTTCAAATGTGGTTGTTTCTGGCATATGGCTATATAAATAATGAAATGAGCTCAGAAAAGAGTTTCTAATTAAACAAAGATATAATTTAAGAAAAGAGAAGAAGAATTTCAAACTGAAAAGTGGCATTATTAGGTTAATGTCCCCCAAAATAAGTTTTCATCTTAAATATTTCTAATCCTGTAGGTAACATATGGATATAGGCCTCCCTTTGCTCTACCGGAGAAAGTCGATTTAACTGATTAATTGGCAGAAGTTATGTTTTCTTAGTTTTCAACTGACTGATTTATGGGAACATGCAGAAAAATATTTTGTACTTTGTACTTTAGGCTTTTTCTCCATTTTGGAAGAAAGAGGAAGTAGATTTCTATTTTAGTTGTATTCAGGTATCCTTCCTATGCACTCCCATATCAGCTATACAGTAAATTGTAACCATCTGTTTACTTGTGCTTCTCCCTCCAGACTAAAAACTTAAGGAGGGATGAGAACATGTCCAGGTTATTTTTTATTCTCATGCTATTAACACAGTAACTGGAACACAGAAGGTACTCATTAAATGTTGACTGAATAAATTAAGGAATAAACTGCAGATATAATATTAGACTGACTTTTCTTTAATGCCTAATGTTCCTTTGGATTATACTCAAATTTAGTCTTTGGATTTTAGTAATATAGGCAACATGCATTCTGTGTAATAGATTTATGCAAGTTAAGCAGCTGAATATTGAAATTAGTAAATTAAACAGATTGAATTGCTTAAATTATATGTAGAGAAGATGAATATATACATTTATTAATATAACTCAGTTATCCTTTCATTCAAAACATTTCTGGAGAATTTACTACATTCTAATTACCGTGCCCAGGAGCTGAGAATGGAAAGGCAGACAGGCCTCCAGATCTCAAGGAGATGAATACTGGTTGAGGCAGAGAATCAAGTAAATATTCTGACAGAGATGTGTGCTAGGACCATGGGATCACTGTGGATGGCAGGGAGGTACAGCCAGAGGGGAGGGGTTATACAGAAGGCTTCACAGAGAGGTGATGCATGAACTAAGGTTTGACAAAAACAGAGTTAGCTTACGACAAAGAAACAGGAATTCTAGACAGGGAGAAGATGAGGTGCCCAGAGCCCTGCTGACAGAGTGAAGGCTGTCTGCAGAACTGCAGAAGATGAGGAGAAACAAAGAGAAAGAGAAGAGAGACCACAGATTGTGGAGGGTCCTATGAGCCAAATTTAACAGGAATCTTCAGTGAAGAAGGAGCTGTAGGAGATTCTCTTCTAAAGGGACTCAGTCTACTTACAAGAGATTAGGAATAATAGCTAGAAGGTCCGGTTTAAAACAAAACAACAAAAAAGGACTCAATCATAAAAAAATAATGGCATCTTACCATTTGCAAACAACATTGATAGACCTAGAAGGTATTATGTTAAGTGAAGTAAGTTACAAAGAAAAAAAGACAAATACCATATGAATATAAAAAGTAAAACAAATGAACAACAAAACAACACACAAATAGACTCATAGATACAGAGAATGCACTGGTGGATGCCAGAGGGGAGATGGGTGAAATAAGTGAAAGAGAGTAAGAGGTATGAACTTCCAGTTATAAAATAAATAAGTCACAGAGATGAAAAAGTACAGCATAAGGAATATTATCAGTAATATAATAACTGAGTACGGCAGTAGATGATAACTACACTTACTGCAGTGAGCATCTTGTTATGTATAGAACTGTTGAATCACAATGTTATATGTAAATGAATATAATATTGTATGTCAACTATACATCAATTAAAATAAAAAATTTTAATTAAAAAGTGGAATTTTCCACTAAGGAGGGCACTTGATGGGATGAACACTGAATGTTATACTATATGTTGGCAAATCGAACTTCAATTAAAAAAAATAACAAAAAAGTGGAATTTTCGATCAGCAAACAGATGAACTGATGAAAAAAGAAAAGCAAAAACACTTTTAATTCAAGATAACTTAATATGTTATCTGAACTTCATGATCCAGTTTTTAGATAAAATAATGTCTCAGGGAACCTGGTTGGCTCAGTCAGTAGAGCATGTGACACTTGATCTTCAGGTTATGAGTTTGAGTGTAGAGATTACTTCAAAATAAAATCTTAAAAAAAATCACATCTCTAAAAGGATAAGATGAAAATAATTAGGTGTGACTTTGAAATGCAAATTTTTTATAATTTTGAAAAATAAATATTTTACTTAAAAAAATGCTTCTCTCTCACTGTAGAGACTACATCTTCAACTATATTTATCCCTGTCACTGAAGCACCTATCTTAGAACGAGTCTACAGTATTTGCAAAATGATCATTCAGCAGACCACTATTGCTGGTAGGCAAAAAGCCCCAGAATGAAGAGCCCAGGCATGCTCCAGCTGTCCTGTAGATTTGCAGGAAGAGCTCACCAGCAGTCCAACTGATGGAGTATTTATCTAAAAGTAGTATGGTATTTTAAAATACAGCACATATCAAAACTGCAACTTGGTTTTGGATTGCTTATTTTCATGTGATAAAGACATAAGTATCCATTTAAAAGAATGAATGTCTAAGTGCCTGTTTTACTGATGTAATAAAGTTACTTCTTAATTGTTAGTGACTAATGGAACATAAGTTATTTTCAGGGAAAAATAAAAGTCAAACATTAATCTGAATTTCAGTAAAGAATGACAACATACAGGCACATCTATGGCAAGTTAGACAATCTCTTCCAAACACTGGGAAATTCAAGTCACTTTACACAAAGGAGACTAGGGAAAGAAATATGAATGAAAAAGGGGAAATCCAGCTAAATACCACTACTTCTCGGTCATTTCATGAACATGAATTTGTTTCTAAATGTTGTGTCCTGGGGACCCGAGGAACCATAGGCTAATTCATCTGATTGTAACTGAACAGTATTATTTACTTATAACCATTTAATTTTTCTTCTCTAAGAGAAAAAAGCAAGCCACCATCACTGAAAGATTTTTCATCTTTTTCCCTAGAACTAATTGTCAAAGAGAATGACAAATATGATAAACAAAATTACCAAATGTGAACAAGTAAAGATTGGAAGTAACAAAAAAAAAAAAATACTGGAAGCATATTCATTACGTTTGATATAACACCAGCCTTCTAAAGATTCAGTTTCTTAGCCTGTCCAATGTGTGGGCCAAGGAGTCATAACAAGGACAAAGTCATCAAAACATATTGAATTAATTGTAAACTCTAAACAATTATATGTAAGAAAATCACAATCAGTTAATGGATATTTAATTATGGTATTTTTTTCCTTTGGACTAATTCTTCTTCTCTTTTTTCTTTTATGTTCCATTTTATTATAGTCAGCATCATGCTGCTATTCCTGCAAGTATTGAACAAGCATGGGATTTGAATATTACACTCCTAAATAAATGAATTGCTCAATTTCCTGTGACCATCTATACATACTCCATCTTCAGAAAGTTTACCAATATTCTACCATAAAGGGGACAGTGATCTTTTTTCCAATATGCATGACATTTCTGGACAAGACAATTGTGACACGAGCACTTATTTCCATGAAGAAAAACTTTGCAGTTTTATGGCATTCATCATTTGACAAATGCAACTATTTTCCTTATCAAGCAACTCTTACTGAACTTCCTAGCAGTAACTGTGGAATCCTTAAGGACCCATTAAATTTCTGAAGAAGGAAGCTAAGATGAAGGACATGCCACTCCGAATTCATGTGCTACTTGGCCTAGCTATCACTACACTAGTACAAGCTGTAGATAAAAAAGCGGATTGCCCACAATTATGTACATGTGAAATCAGGCCTTGGTTTACACCCAGATCCATTTATATGGAAGCATCTACTGTGGATTGTAACGATTTAGGTCTTTTAAATTTCCCAGCCAGATTGCCTGCTGACACACAGATTCTGCTCCTACAGACTAACAATATTGCAAAAATTGAATACTCCATAGACTTTCCAGTAAACCTTACCGGCCTGGACTTATCTCAAAACAATTTATCTTCAGTCACCAATATTAATGTAAAAAAGATGCCTCAGCTTCTTTCTGTGTATTTAGAGGAAAACAAACTAACTGAGCTTCCTGAAAAATGTCTGTCTGGACTGAGCAACTTACAAGAACTCTATATTAATCACAATTTGCTTTCTACAATTTCCCCCGGAGCTTTTATTGGCCTACATAATCTTCTTCGACTTCATCTCAATTCAAATAGATTGCAGATGATCAACAGTAAGTGGTTTGACGCTCTTCCCAATCTGGAGATTCTGATGATTGGGGAAAATCCAATCATCAGAATCAAAGACATGAACTTTAAGCCGCTTATCAATCTTCGCAGTCTGGTTATAGCTGGTATAAACCTCACAGAAATACCAGATAATGCCTTGGTTGGACTTGAAAACTTAGAAAGCATCTCTTTTTACGACAACAGGCTTATTAGAGTGCCCCATGTTGCTCTCCAAAAAGCTATAAACCTCAAATTCTTGGATCTAAATAAAAATCCCATTAATAGAATACGGAGAGGTGATTTCAGCAATATGCTACACTTAAAAGAGTTGGGAATAAATAATATGCCTGAGCTGATTTCCATCGACAGTCTTGCTGTGGATAACCTGCCAGATCTAAGAAAAATAGAAGCTACAAACAACCCAAGGTTGTCTTACATTCACCCAAATGCATTTTTCAGACTACCCAAGCTGGAATCACTCATGCTGAACAGCAATGCCCTTAGTGCCCTGTACCATGGTACAATTGAGTCTCTGCCAAACCTCAAGGAGATCAGCATACATAGCAATCCCATCAGGTGTGATTGCGTCATCCGTTGGATTAATATGAACAAAACCAACATTCGATTTATGGAACCAGACTCACTATTTTGCGTGGACCCACCTGAATTTCAAGGCCAAAATGTTCGGCAGGTGCATTTCAGGGAAATGATGGAAATCTGTCTCCCCCTAATAGCTCCTGAGAGCTTTCCTTCTAATCTGGATTTAGAAGCTGGGAGCTATGTTTCCTTGCATTGTAGAGCTACTGCAGAGCCACAGCCTGAAATCTACTGGATAACACCTTCTGGCCAAAAACTCTTACCTAATACTCTGAAAGACAAGTTCTATGTACATTCTGAAGGCACACTAGATATAAATGACATAACCCCATCAGAAGGGGGCCTATATACTTGCATAGCAACTAACCTGGTTGGTGCTGACTTGAAGTCTGTTATGATCAAAGTGGATGGTTCTTTTCCCCAGGATAACAATGAATCCTTAAATATTAAAATAAAAGATGTTCAGGCCAATTCAGTTCTGGTGTCTTGGAAAGCAAGCTCTAAAATTCTCAAATCCAGTGTTAAATGGACAGCCTTTGTCAAGACTGAAAATTCCCATGCTGCCCAAAGTGCTCGAATACCATCTGATGTCAAGGTATATAATCTTACTCACCTGAACCCATCAACTGAGTATAAAATTTGTATTGATATCCCCACCATCTATCAAAAAACCAGAAAAGAATGTGTAAATGTCACCACAAAAGGTTTGGACCCTGATCAAAGAGAATATGAAAAGAGTAACACCACAACCTTTATGGCCTGCCTTGGAGGTTTACTAGGGATTATTGGTGTGATATGTCTTTACAGTTGCCTCTCTCAACAAATGAACTGTGATGGTGGACATAGCTATATGAGGAATTACTTACAGAAACCAACCTTCACATTTAGTGAGCTTTATCCTCCTCTAATCAACCTCTGGGAAACAGGCAAAGAAAAAAGTACAGCATTGGAAGTGAAAGCAACTGTTATAGGAGTGCCAACAAATATGTCCTAAAAACAACTAACTAAACCTACTTCAAAGAAAAGCTTAAGACTGCAGCTGTGCTTGAAAAAAAAAAAGGCAGAGAAATATTGCTTTCTAGAAAGAAGTTTAAGCTTCACCAATGCTGCTCCTGACCAAGGGAAATATGTACAAGTTCAGCATTTTAATTAACTGGCTTCAAAGGGTACTGTGGCAACCAAATAAAATAATTCCATTTTCTAGAACTTTCATGTAACTTTTATGTCTGGACTACAGTTAAAGTGGACAAAAACATTTCTGTATTTTTTTTAAGTATATAAGAGTAGTTGAACTGAGCAATACCTCCTCCTGTGTTGTATTACACATATTAGCCACGAGTTTTTGCAGTGACTAGGTAACTTGAATTGACACGTGGTGTAATAAAATGGACAAATTCTGTAGAGTAGACACAGTGAGTATGTGGGCCTCTTTTATAAGAAAAAATACATTTTGGATTAAAACCAATTGCTTTTGTCTTGTTTTTGTTTCTAAATAAAGAATAATTTCTGGGAAATGTCATCTGACCAGGTATCATTTAAATGACATTTTTTTAAAACTGTTTTTTTATAATGAAATTTGGTATCCTAAGACACTTTTATTGGGTTCTGTAATTACATTTTTATAAAACACAGAAGTGAATTTAGAGTTCTTTATCAGTATTGAAAGGCAATAACAACATTCTTTAACCCTATATTGACAGAAACAAATCCTCAAGGATATCATGTATTCATTTAAATATTTTCTTAACAAGCAGGTTTTAGAATAGATTTAATTGATAAGTTCACATAATATAAATCCAATATCTGAGGAACTGAAATTTTTATTTTAATAATTAATAGTAACTCAAATGAAAGCTGCTTGCTTTGCAGAAAATATTGCCAATTTTTTCTAGGATTTATGATTTAGGTCTAGTATTCAAATCTCTGTGATTCTAAACACTTAATGTGCCTGACTGAAGTAATAAGCAAAAAATCTAATAATTTTCTGTGCTGCAAATGTAACAACCACATGAACTCAAAAAAGGTAGGTTTATATACTTGTATAGCAACTAACCTAGTTGATGCTGACTTGAAGTATGCTCTGATCAGATTGAACGGTTCTTTTCCTCAGGATAACAATTAATTTAAGAATTTTAGAAGATTAGGATTTTCTTAAGACTAGAATTTTAAAACTTTAAACATACTGGATTATTAATAGAATAAGTTTTTCAAGTACAATTTTCTGAAATTTTCCCTTTTATTTGGTTCACTGTCATATAAAAATGACATAAATCAGATAATTCCAGAGTTTAATAAAAATTTGAGAGAGAAGTTTTGGTAATAAAAGAAAAAGCTTCTAAGACTGATGTAGAGTAAAAGAGGGGCATCCAGGTGCACAGGTGATTGAGTGTCTGACTCTTGGTTTCAGCTCAGGTCATGACCTCAGGGTTGTGAGAACAAGCCCTGACCTCAGTGCAAAGTCTGATTAAGTTTCCTTTTTCCCTCTCCCTCTGCCCCTCCCTCCCATGAGTGTATGTGTGTGTGTGTGCATGTGTGTGCATGAGTTCTCTGTCTCTAATAAGTAAATATTTTAAAAACAGAGTAAAAGAAAAAGATGAAGTGTAGTTCTCTATGACTATATTTAAGACACCTAAAAAACACAGCTTAAAAAATGAGAATAACTGAAGTGCCAAAAACATTCCTAATTATTTAAAGAATCTAAAATAAGAAATCTAAAGATTTCATTTGCAGAAAATAACCAAAATCTTTTAGGGTTTTAAGTCATATTTCCAAACAAAACCCACAATCCTGCAAAATAAATGTATTTGTGTACAAAACAATATCCTGAAACAATAAAAAAAATCTAAGATAATAAGCCATACTTTTTACATGCAGATCACTTATCTCTACAAAGCTACAAGGCTTCCATGTTAATTGCTGCTGTGCCTGTTCATAATCAAACATTTAACTTTTCTTACAATAGCTTGGTGCATGTTATCAACATGTCACTGGCCTGTAAACACTTCCAGCACTGTAGTCATATCAATTTATTTGTTAATGTAGACATTTGCTTTTATGATAGCCTTGACGGTTTCTAATTAAATCCTGCTGTTTTTAACAATGTGGAAGGTAATTGTTATGAACTCTTTAAAACGAAAGGACAAATTGCGTTAATTTTAACACATCAAAATATGAAACTTGCTAATTCAATGTGTTTCCCAAACGCAAATTTTACAACCTGATGAATCACTATCACACAGCGGCTGACATTAGAATTTATCAGTAAGACATGCTCATACATCATGAGATGTTTCAGCACCACGGCCAGAGCTTTTTAGAGCCAGGCTATTTGTCAAAAATATAAGAGCTGAAATATGACCTATTAGGAAGCAGGTATTGCATAGGTCAGCAAGAACTTGCTCAGGTATCTTGTATGTTTCTTTTAAACCTATATGCCTGAAGAACTATAACAAACATAGCATAAAGCTTAAAATGCTTTCAAGCTACATTTTTCCTAGAAAACCTGTAGCAAATAAGCACTTTGAATAGTTACCTAACAGTGAACACTGAAATGAAGTATCTTTGTTACAGCCAAATAAATACAGATGGTCAAAGCAAATCATGATCCTATTTACTTGCTTATAATTTAATCTGAATTGCCAGTGAGAACAAAAAGACATGTTTCAATAATAAGAATGGTATTTCATACTCCCTATGTTCCCTTCTAAACCTCACATAAAATTAAGCTCTAGTCAAAGTACTTAAAGTATATAACTTTCAATTTGGTGATACATATAGATGCAATGGCAAACTTTACCTATAACAAATAAAACTCTAAGTTTATACCACTGTGAATGTCAACTGATCTTCTCACCTTGTATGGAGAAAAACATTTTTTTCATAAAAATGATTTTTAAATAATTATATATTTTCTAATTTACACTATATAATAAAATTCAAATTTTCTGAAAATAAACATGTCTAGTTGAATACAAATAATGTATAAAACGAATGTGGAGCAAAATGTGTGATTGTCAGCAAAGCCAATCAACAGTATGTTGCCAGTCATGTGCTATTTTCCCTAGAAAAGAAATGAAATCCATTTATGGTATGTATATCTATCTTTTGACACTCATTTCAGTTCCTACAATTTTATTCTAATTAGATAAAAAGTTTTTAAGCAAAATTATATAACAGCAAGCATAAGTTTAAAATTATAATTCCTGGGGATCCCGGGGTGGCTCGGCAGTTTAGCGCCTGCCTTCTGCCCAGGGCGTGATCCCGGAGTCCCAGGATTGAGTTCTGCATCGGGCTCCTGCATGGAGCCTGCTTCTCCCTCTGCCTGCATCTCTGCCTCTCTCTCTCTCCTCTCTCTCTCTCTCTCTCTCTCTCTCTCTCTCTCCGTGTGTGTGTGTGTCTCTCATGAATAAATAAATAAAATCTTTAACAAAATAAAATAAAATTACAATTCCTTAGTCTATTTAACTATATATTCTCGGGCTACTTTCAATAAATATTTACTGTATGGCTATTACTCCCTGGAAAAACGAAGTGAACAGAACAAACTTCATGCATTAAGGAGATTACATTCTACTGGATTACATGCTGGTTACATACCACTGCTTTCATTAGTATGTGTTAACTATGTTACCTAGTAGAGAGTCCCAGCCTCAATCCGTATTCTCACAGAATATTAATACTCAAAAATATCACAAATTTTGTTCTTGCTCTAGAAAGATTTTACTTATTATATGTTGATATTAAGAACTTAATTCAAATTTATTATTGATCTTAACACACACACACACACACATACACACACACACACAAATAGCAGCCTAATACTATCCTTAAACTGGTTAAATTAAAAGGCACTTAACTATGAAGAAAAACCTTAAAATTTCACAGATTAGCCTTTTACATGAAAAACATCAGATATGTGAGTAACAAAGCCAATAACAAAAACAACTAAAAGTTTAAAGATATGTATTTGCTAAATAAAGGGAAAATTCCAATGATATATCCTCACAGCTATCACAAGTATTAGAAAGAAAAAATTCTAATTGTATATGTCACTATTAAACAAAACCTTCAGCTTCATCCCAGTGTTGGTAGTCTACGAGATAAAGAATAATGAATAGTGATTAAATTGTGGCTAAATTTTCTTTCTTTTTTTAAAAAAGTATTTTATTTATTTATTCATGAAAGACACAGAGAGAAAAAGGCAGAGACAGAGGGAGAAGCAGGCTCCATGCAGGGAGCCCGATGTGGGACTCGATCCCAGGATCGCCAGATGATGCCCTGAGCCAAAGGCAGATGCTCAACCGCTGAGCCACCCAGGCATCCCAAATTGTGGCTACATTTTCTTTGATCAAATCTCAATCTCTCCCTCTCTCCCCCACTCTTTCTCATAACAAATTATAATAGGTAAAAGTTTGTTTTAAATATACTTGCCAGATATGTTTACTATATTGAACATTCCAAAACCACAATGATCTTCTCTTCTACCACCATCTCAGATGGTAATATTCTCACCCTTAGTTCTACAACCTGTACTCTATATCATTTTACCCTGACTAATGCATTGATAACTAGGTCACTGCTTGGGATCATGGCAATATTATAGTGGAATGAAAGAACTATACCTAGAATCAAAATGTTATAATCAGCACCATGGAGGTCAGGAAAAAGAAAAAAACTAATTGGAGTTTCAACACAATAGTGGATGCTTTTGTGTGTTCATTTGTAAAGTGGGGACTATTATTAAGGGTGACCCCTACTTTGATTTATCTTACTCCTCTGAAGCAAGGGAAAAATAAAACACTATTTGTACCCAAGGATAAAATCACAAAATCAGAGTTCATTCTGAAAGTTATAATACATATAACCAATCCTAAGACAAACCATTAAAAGATAAGTGTTTTAAAAAAATATTCCAGAGAAATATACATTATTTCCAAAATCTTGCCTAAACGTTTTATTAATGACATCACAAAGCTCCTCTTGAATTGACTAGTAAGCATTCAGTATGCTCAGGTGAGAAGATCATATGAAATAGAACACGACTCCTTTTTATTCCTACTGAAAATAGACAAGCCCACAGAGATTTGAATTTACTATTCTGGTTCACTTTACATACACATCAGAGGGCTCTTAAAGGTATGTTTGAAATAAGCCATATAGCCAATACCAACTAAGGGGTTAGATACATCACAGAAATATCAATACAACTTTTTCTTAAGAGTGAACTGAGGTATTTAAATAAGTAATAAATTCAGAGCAAATATCATATATGATTTCAAAAATAATGTAGAGTGGACAAAGTAGCAAAGCATAGCACAGAGAGTTATGGTTGACCGTGGCAAGCCTTCCAGGAGAATGAACTAAAATGGAATTTGAAGAACTCATGGTACTTTATGTTCTTCTATTTGTCTTTTCTGACTCTGATATATCATCAAAAAACTAATAGTACTATGTGACCAATGTAAGGAAAACCCAGCTTCTCATTAAAACATATAGTTCAGGGGATCCCTGGGTGGCGCAGCCGTTTAGCACCTGCCTTTGGCCCAGGGCGCGATCCTGGAGACCCGGGATCAAATCCCACGTCGGGCTCCCGGTGCATGGAGCCTGCTTCTCCCTCTGCCTGTGTCTCTGCCTCTCTCTCTCTCTCTCTCTCTCTCTCTCTGTGACTATCATAAATAAATAAAAATTTAAAAAAAAAAACATATAGTTCAGTGTCTGAAGTTATTGATTCAAAATCCAATTGCAATATCCATTTATAATGTTTACTAGCCACTGGACAAATAACAGAGTAAGCTTGGGAAATATATTGACCATCCTAATCCTAGCACTGAGAGAATGAAAGTATTAAGCAAACAACAACAACAAAAAAACCTCCCTGTCATTTATGGTACCAGATTCAGGGCTAGTAAAGAGAAATAGTTTTTAAACCATAAGAGCTGCCATTATTAAAGCAAAAAGCAATATAGTCAAACACACCAAAGGAGTTTTTCAAAAGAATACTTTATAAAGATGAAATCTATTAATAGAATTCAAATAAAAGGCACCTCTGGTAAACATTCTTTTAATAATAGCTACAGAGACAAGTCACATACTCAAAGAACATGAAAACATGTCTCTAAGAGAACTTTGAGTCTTCTAGGATCCTCTACCCTGTTTTACTAGTCAGTTAATCCACAAACCAACATTCCAGTATATAGTTTTCATATCAAATAATTTGTTTTATCAGAGTTTAAAATGCATTTACAAACAGAATGCATGAATTTATATAATTATGTAATTTTAACTACCCAATTTAAACCACTGAGCTTAAAAACAAAAATCCTTCAGATGATGGATATGATATAGAAAAAGTATAAAAACAGAAGGAAAGAAACATTCATTTCTTCCTACTAACAGAATTTTTATCAATAAGAATATTTAAGAAGTAACAGATTGCACTGAAAAGAGGATTTACAGCAAAAAAACTTTGTGAGAATAAGGGTAGTTAGGGTTTCTGTCCAATGGATTATGTGTGTCTCAGTCCAGGCTCAGTCCTGAGGTGACAATATGATGCTTGAAATACTTTCCTGACACATAAAATGCATAGAAATTAGTAAATACGTTATGACCCTATTATTATATTTGAATAATACGCATTAATATATACTCGAGAGGCAAGATGAAAATTAGGAAGAGAAACATTTACTGAATCCTGAGCATGTGCCCAACTAACAATTTGCTATGGTCTTAAGAAATCCCCTACAGGGACACCTGGGTGGTTCAGCGGTTTAGTGCCTGCCTTTGGCCCAGGGCCTAATCCTGGAGTCCCGGGATCAAGTTCTGCATCAAGCTCCCTGCATGGAGCCTGCTTCTCCCTCTGCCTATGTCTCTGCCTCTCTCTCTCTGTATCCCTCATGAATAAATAAAATAAAATAAAAAGTAAAAGAAAAGAAATTTCACTACACATCTAAAGGAGAAGGGGTGTGGGAAAAATGAACATTTACCATTTTAGAATGTCAGGCATACTGATGAATGCACTTACTTCCTCTCTTGTCTGTCGTCTGTCTGTCTGTCTGTCTCTGTCTCTGTCTCTGTCTCTGTCTCTCTCTCTCTCTCTCTCTATATATATATATATATATATGTAGATATATATACACACACATATTTTAATTAATTAATTCAATTTTCATTACCAGGAGTATTCACATTCCCATTTTATAGATCAGTCTCAAAGAAGTAATCATTTGTACCAAGAGAACAATAATAATGACAACAAAGCAAAAAGCCAAAAGATACAATATCATGAGAAATAATAATAATCAGGCACTTTTTTTAAGCATGCATAACCCACAAAAATAACTAACAATCCATCAAGAATATGCCAGATTTATTAATTGTGCCTACTATTTTCTATCTATTCCATTAACATGTTTCTTTATAATATCCTTATCTCAGTTTGCATGAGGACAAACATTATATGGTCTCAGTCATTTGGGGAATATAAAAAATAATGACAGAGAATAAAGGGGAAAGGAGAAAAAATGAGTGGGAAATATCAGAAAGGGAGACAGACATGAGAGACTCCTAACTCTGGGAAACGAACTAGGGGTGGGGGAAGGGGAGGTAGGTGGGGGTGGGGGTGACTGGGTGATGGGCACTGAGGGGAGCACTTGATGGGATGAGCACTGGGTGTTATTCTATATGCTGGCAAATTGAACATCCGTTTGCATGAGGAATTGGAGATATAGCGCCAGTATTTGTCAACTTCAAGTTATTACTTGCTGAAGACTGAACAGTGAGTACTAGTTTATCAATAACAAAACCTGCAAATATTCTTATAAATAAAAATTTTAAAATAAGTATATTCACTAACTACTCACTGGGTACAAAGCACTTCTAGGGACTTTTAAAAGACTTTCTTGTGATTATTTCCATGCATGGATCTCCGAGTCCCAATTTTTTTCAATCCCATCACTGTAAAGTACAAAATGGTCAATTACCTGTTTAACCTGCTTTTTTGACTCCCAGATAATAATATCGTACACAGTTACTCTGACCTTAGAAGGAGAATCCAGCTTAAAAAATAAGGATTGAGGGGGAAGGATTTTCTTTTCAATCTTTTGCCATCATCCCCATCCTTGCCAGTTCTGGAGCACCACCACCACCATCTTAGAGAGTCAGTAGTCAGTGTGCTCTGACAGAGTTAATCTTTGTTGGATCTCTTGTCTTGTGTTATAAGCCTTGGCTCCTGAGGAGTTCTAATTTATGAAATGGAATTTGTGAGTTGGTTTTGAGGAGTTCTAATAAATGGGTTTTGCTCTAGGAGAACAAAATTACTTAATAAGCAAACGTTAGATGTTACAGAGAGTTTGTGCATAAATGGGACAACAAAAATATTAAATAAAAACACTGCCAAACTTATCCATGATTAAAACCTACAGATGCCTATCTAAGAAGTTCATCATCTATACTTCCCAGCAGATGCAGGGTGGTTCAGTAAAATAAACAAATGAACAAAAACAAACACTTCCACAGGTTAATGAACTTCTATGAAATTAAACTGACAGGCAGAAATAATTTGATGTGTAAAGAAGTTTCTCAGTATTCAGTGAATACTAAATTTTGCTTGCAAGTATTTGAAAGCCACTATGCTAAACCATGTT
Source organism: Canis lupus baileyi (assembly GCF_048164855.1). Lineage (NCBI taxonomy): Eukaryota > Metazoa > Chordata > Mammalia > Carnivora > Canidae > Canis > Canis lupus. Next base: position 9,937,324 of record NC_132855.1, on the reverse strand, counting down.
CTAATTCCAAATGATATGCCCCCCACTTCGGTTATTTTGCAATGAATCATTGGTATGGTAGACCTTCTTCTGAGGAATGTGACTTGGAAAACAACAGCAGCAAAATTTCTAAACAGAAAAGCAAGAAGTGGCCCATGTTTTCATTCATATAGGCATCTTACCCTGCAAATGTGCTAGATACAATATTAACTATTAGAACTTCAAGACTGATTGTGATAGACAAATTCCTTGACATGATAACATTTACCCTCCACATGTAGGTGGCAACAAATAAATCCAGTAATTGCAATACAAGCTAATAAAATTTGATAGGCATGGGGATAGCTTATATACATGTGGGGGACACAGGTTATTATAAGGGGACCCAGAAAGGGTTCTAACAGCTAAGACTATCTTTACACAAACTCCCAATTAAAAAAAAAAAACAGAGAAATGCAGAGAAAGTGGTAATACGTGGAAGAGTTTGAATACCATCAAGGTATTGAGTCACTGAGAGAAAGTGCTGCAGAAGGAAAAAGCTGGAGCTGGCCTTCAGAAAGAAAAGTGGAAACATGGGTAAAAAAATCAAACTTAAAGTTGTTACTAACAAATAGTTTGTGGACACTAATATCCAAGGGAAAATGACAAGGTCAAATTTAGAAGACTAGGAAAAATAAAACACTGGGACTAATCAATAAGGCTACAAATACTAGTTCTCCATCTTTCAATCCTGTCTCCCTCTATAGCCAAGTCCTAGGCTCCCATCCTATCCCTCGTCCTCCATAGCTAAAAATATGAGAAGTAGGAAATGAAAAAGGAAATACATAAGCACATTTTATACACTACTCTCTCAGGCAGGCCTTCCCTAATTTGAAACACACACACACACGCACGTGCGCACACAACACTCGGGTGTACACCTTCACGTTCAGGATTAGCAGAGTCCATTATTTGCAAGTTATTCTAATTTCAGATATTTTAAAATACATCTCCTATGAAACCAACAGAGGTTTAAAATGTTACTACAGCTCTTCACTCTCTGCCCATGAGGCAGATAAATGAAAGAGATCGTAGGTATTTTGAGAAATGTTATACATAAAAAACCAAATGTGATTTAAAATTAAGGTCTATATCTTTCAACTTAAGAATTATCTAGCTCCATTTTCATTACCAATTGTACTTCTCTTTCAGAAATTTCATGAATATGTGACATAGACTTTAATAAGTATATGAGTATAAAAACAGATGTAGGAAAACCAAGGGGAAAAATAGTGTGTCTAATTTACTTGGACTATGTTTTCTGCAATATTAGACACAGTTCTGATGAGATTTCATAGGTATCACTTTTGTTAGATAACAGAAAAAAAAACTGTCCTTTATTATATGTCTCTAAGTGAGACCCTGAACTCAAAATAACTTTAAAATAGGAAAGAGTATTTGCAGAAATACTCACACAAATTGGACACTCATTCCAGATTTTCTCTACTTACTCACCACCGTACTCTCTCAAGAAAAAAGGTTTTATCAAGGTTGTCTAATATAATATAGGTTTTCAAAGTAAAGAGGTACATTGTAGCACAATAATTTAAGGTTTGATTTTGAAGATGTACTTGAAAATAATAGAGGAGCTAAGCATTAAAAGACATAATAAACATAATGAGAGATAACATTAACATAAATATTTGAGGATACTCCTATTAAATTTTCTCAAAAGTGTTTTAAAAGAACTGTAATACATAGACTATTAAATTAGTTATTTTTCAATTCTTCAATAACTTGTTTGAAAATGTTGTTGGACATTTTCTGAAACCAAGGGGCAATTCCAAACAGAAAATAAAATGGGTAAAAGCACATCTGCTTTCCCAAGATATTTAAAATGCCAGTGTCTGAGTAGCCCAGAAAGACTTCTATAATATCCTGCTGCTAGCCACTAATTTGTGGAGAGGATGCCAACTCACCATGGCAGATGTGTTTGTTTCATTTCACTCTGGGAGAGATAATAGAGAAAGGCCAGGGAGCTCTAGGACAAAATGATTACTAAATAAGTGTAATGACAGAGTGGTCTCTATTTTATTAATAAGAGTAACTCTCCCCCACGACTAGGCTATGGTAGCGAGGTCACTGTTTTTCAGTGTGAATACTTAAAACACCAGGTAAGAATATGTATGTCATATCCTAACTGTCATCCCATTCTTAAAAAAACAAAATTTAAGTTTGAACTTCACGGAAGCCACAAGATATAAAAATACTAGAAAGTCTGAGATCAGTAGCCCTAGACTTTGGAACTAAAGTGAAAATCTTAAACTTATAAGGGCATTATAAAATTTTACTGATTACATCTCTGTAAAGTACGTCTGAAGATATGACATTTTCATACACAATATAGCTGGCATTTGAATATATTACCCATAGCTACTCTGTGATGTCAGAAAAATTATGCTAACCTACCTTGATGAATTATTGGTCATGAGGTAGGAGATATCAAATAAAATTATCATCAGACAAATTTTCAAACCCTTTGAATCTTTCTACTCCTACAAAATGAGCACTATCAAATATCTGCAGATGCCTTTCCCAGTAGCAACAGGCTTATCAATAAAGATTTTTGCTATATTGTGACAAGACAACCCTGTGATCTTTAAATAATCTGGCTTCAGAAAGGAGCTTTTATATTAAGGGTCTCCTAAAGTTCCTCTTGACTTAAAATCCCAAGCTTATCATGAGGATGTCACATTATTCTTTTAAAATATAATATTTTAAAGCATAATTGTATATTCTCTTAATATAGTTTATAACGCATAATTATATAACATCAAGACACTACAGAAAATAGAGCCTCACATTCTCCATGTCTGCCATACAGTTTTATAAAAGCCTGCCATTTTGCCTTGCGTAAAGACGGTATTATCTGACTCTATTACCTTCACTCTTAGTCCAAGCTAGAGCTGTCCAGACATTGAAAGTGGCAAAGACGTCCAATCTCAGAATGAAAGAAGACTTCAGTGCTCACCCCATCACTTCACCAAACCCCAATATCCCCCCACAACACGGTTGACAGAAGTTATCTTTCTCTACTAGATAGGTCCCTTATATGTCAGCCTATTACATTTTTCAAAATTCTGAGAGTAAACAGATCATTCCCCTCGCGTTAAACTAAGCATTTTCTTCTTTCTAATCTACACCAGGTTTATTTTAGGGAACAACAACAAAAGAATAAATGTATCTATGTACCATAGATAGCAACCCTTCAAGTCCACTATGCTATCATGCCTCTATGTCTTTGCTCCACACTGAAGAAATCCACATCTTTAAAGTACTTCGGGTCACTCTTCTTTGGAAATGATCCAAATCATGAAACTCTCAAAATATAAACAGAATGCAACCCACCAGGTGTGCTAAACTCTAATCTCTTTGTTAGGGAGCAATGTTAATTAAATTCTTGCACTATTTTCAAATGATAACAGCCAACTCTAGGCAGACGAGGGTCATTACACTTGATGACAAATCTTGTGGTTAGCAACATCACCCACATCACCAAGCACTTAATAAATGCTGACCTACAATACATATAAATTCGTTTAACTTCTATGATGAAGATTCTAACAATGGCATATTTTATATTACAGGTGAGAGATTTTAGGCTTAGAAAGTTTAAGTAACTTCACAAGTTAGTGTTTATGGGCAGTGATGAAAGGGATTGGAATTTATATAAAAGTAAATTGGTTGCTAGCTTACTAACATCTATAGCTTACTAATACCTATAATAAAACACCTATTAGTTCGCTTATCATATGAACTAATATGACCTCTTAAATAAAGGTCACTCAGCAGGCAAAAGGAATGGGTCTTATGGCAACTTAATTAGTCTGAGAAGTTATAACAACAGAGAATTAAGAATCTCTATAGTTAGCAATCATATTTCCTTGATTGTATACTTTCAAAAGTAAAGCCTAACTCAAACTAGGAATGAGAAAAGACAAGCAGAGTCATCACACTTTTTTGATGCCACAGTCATTAGAAAAATCCATAGAGTTACAAGGCTTTCAGTCACAACCAGAAAGATAATCCCAGCTACTCAAAAAGAAAACTAGTGAAAGGTATTCCCATATATCCTGGTTATTTTATAATTTAGTCTCAGTACTCAATCCCCACCATAAGTAAATAGGATGCTGAGGAGGAGAGCATAGATTAGAATAACTAAAGCTTGTTTTCATCATTTAGCTACCTGGCTTCTAAACTGGTTTTAAATTGTATTCTACATAAATATGATCGCAACACTAACACAAAATTTAAGTTTCAGGAAAAAGAATTTTATCCTATTCTGGGCAATGTAAACTGATAGTATATATTCTATTCTAGGTATTTTCTTTAAGGCTAGATGGTCTATTAATTGATTCCATTAACTACTAGTAAGTCAGGATCTGCAATTTGGAAAACACTGAGCACCTCAAGAAATGAGTGTGGAAGTGCCATTTTACTCCTCTTTTCTTGTCCAAATCAGTTCAAAGCTTAATACTGTTTCTCTTCACTCCAGAAAAATGAGGGGAAGTAAAAGAGAAGAAAAGATGACAATAGCAGGTGCTGAAGTGGTCCTACATAAGGAGATGAGAAAAAGGTGAGCATGTTACATATACGCTGAGGCAGGCTTGAACATGTCCTAAAGAAAGGTTTGGGATTAAAACCCTTATCTGTATGACTCCAAAGTTCCTAATTTTTTCTAACTTATGAAAGTTCCTATTTTTTTCATAAGTTAGAGAATGGACTACAGGAATATAATTAATATATCTAAAATGCATCTGTCTAAAGATATCATACTAAAAATCTCTCAAAGGAGATAATAAAAATCTTGAAATAATTGAATCAGTAAATTTTCAGATAAACTCCTTATAGATTTCTAAGCAAGAACATCCATTGGTAGATTCCAATCTGAAAGCCATGGGGCTTTCAACTAGGAATGTTTTCCTGGGTTTCATTTCAAGAAAGGAGCAGTGAATAAGCTGCCATAAGAAAGTACCTCACAAAAAAAAAAAAAAAAAAAATTAAAAAATAAATGTTTGTTCATCTTCATACAAAAAAACAAATGTCTTTGTTCATCTTCATACAAAAAATATAAAATGTCTTTGTTCATCTTCATACAAAAAAAAAAAAAAAAGGAAAGTACCTCACAGCCTTCTGCCCTATGTCTCTATGCCTCAATGCCCAAATCTCCCTCTGCTCTCTCTTATAAAGTCATTGGACTAATTCTAGTATGACCTCATTTTAATTTGATTAAATCTGCAAAGACTCTACTTCAAAATAAGGTCACATTCACAGGTACTGGGGTTAGGACTTGACAATGTCTTTTCTGGGGATATAATTCAACCCACTACAAGCAGAAAGAAATGCATAAATCTAGGATGTCAACTACATAGTTTAGGCAAGTTGGAATATTATGAAGATATGGTGGCTTAGTTCAAGTTCTAGTAGCAGCAGAGTATGGATGGAACAGTGTCACACTCCTTCCAACTCAGTCCTTTGAACATTTACAATGGTATAACAAAAATGCAAACAAAGTAAAATTATTTTTCAGGAAGAATTCATCCTACATTCAGTTTATACTAATTAACATGCTGGAAGAGCCATATAGATGCCTTAGAAAAAAATTTTTTTTCTGTTTGAAATTAAGAATTTCTTAATCAGTGTTTATTTAGTTGCTTTTGATTCATTTCACCGTTTCCTAATCATTGCAAAAAAAGATGTTAAGCCAAAATTACAATTTTCCATTATGCAAAACAAAACTTACACAGAACACTGGCATATTGCTTTATATACTTAGGAAGATCAATTTTTTTCTATTTCACACTTTCAGGCCACATTGCTTAAAGTAAGAAAAGGCAAATGTAATCAAGCTTGATAAGCCAAGAAGCCAAGCAAATGATAGGAAAAAAAATAATTTGATTTGAAGGGTAAAGACATTAAATTACCACCTCAATGCTATGAATGATAAAAAGCACAGAGTCAAAAAGCAGTTCAGTTTTCTGAAAACCAAGTGCTATTTCAACAGTTTTACCAAAGAACAGAAATCAGTGTCAAATTTCTGTGTGAGCTTTAATACGAATGAGTTAAGAAATTATACTTAAAATATCGCTTTGAAATACAATTGGAATACAGATGGATTCACTACACTTTTGTATAACGCTACTTTAAAATACAAAAAGTTGTCTCATTCATTCTTTTCAGTATATTTGGTGGATGTGGATAATGTCATATTGCCTAAAGTAAGTAATCTTGATGCCTTTGTTCTACTGGAGGAAACAAGATCCCTCCAGCTAGAGGTTTTCCTCTGCTTTTGTCTGTTCAGCACTAACACAACTAGGGTGACAGACTCATAAAGAAAAAAAGTGAAGGCACTCAGTCTGTCCAATGAGTTGTCCAATGAGCTGCATCCCTCCAGCACTGGCACTCTGTGCTTTACATTAACTCCTGGAGCCACAGGGCCAAAATAAGAAGGAAAATATTGCGCCTTTCTGCTTAGTTGTGGTAGCTACTCTGTATGACACAGGCAATATAATTCATTGTTTCTTATTTAACTACTTAACCCATCTTAAATTTTAATAGCCATCTACAAACAAACAAATAACAGAAGTGTTCCAAGTTAGGTGTAATTTACAGATACGACCCTGCAAAATGACTTACAATAAATTAAAACAGTCCTGTGAGAAAAGTGGAACACAGCTAAAAAAAGATTAGAGATAAGGTTCTACCAACATACACTCCTCTTGTTTTTTTAATTCATCTCAAGTCATATTCCATTCTTACAAACTGAAAAGTATAGTTCGTTGCTTTGCCAATGAAGGATGCCAAAAATTTTGTGGTCACTTGCCTGAAATAGCTTAGCATTTGTGCATCTTCAAATAATATAACTTACTTGTAAAACTCTTTAAGGCAAAAGAGAACTGCTTGCATCTATATTCTAGGGGGAAAAATATCGAACATTATGATGCATTCAAATACCACAAATACAGCAGAAAAAAACACTGCTAAGTATTCTTTAGTTAACATGATTTTTTTAAAAAAATATCACTACTGATCCCTTCATTTAAAATACTTTTTTTGGCCATTGTGACAATAAATGAGCAAACAAATGAATACTATGTCCATTTGATGTCAAGTATTTCAGCAACAGATAAACCAAGGATAAATCTGAAATGTTTTATCTTTGTCCTATTTACACTGCACATTGAAGAAAAGTTGTTGGAACTGAGCTAATAAAAGACTAAGTGAAGACACAACTTTACTGCTCAGGAATCTCAGTGGCATCACTACCCAAGAAGCAAAAATCCTAAATGATTCTATGAACAGATAATAAATGAGAACAATGGCCAGAGACTGGACTAAGTTGGTATTGCTTTGTTCAATAGTATTTGCTAAGAAATTAAAATGTTAGAAGTTTCAGTATTTACAAAGATGGACCAGATATGCAACTTCCCTGCAAGGGTTTAGAGAATTCTGTATGGTAGGGAAAATTATGCAGGAGGAAAGAGAGATAAGGAACATTGGAGCAATTAAGTAGCTTCCAAATATATTTTGTGAGACTTCCAGATAATAGTAATTAACCTGATCCTGATATGCAAGTTAATTACCTCTCCTATCTAAAAAGTTGTTCTCTTTATAACAGAAGACACATAAAATCATCTTTTTAAACAATAAATATAACAATCTCCATTTTTCTAAAATAGATAAAAATACATTTTTCTCTGAGTTAAAAACCTACTCTGAGCCAGGAAGATAAAAGACCTATTAAGATGTATTGATGATGATGAAAATGTGGCTCACCTAGCAATTCCCCCCCTTGGGGCGGGGGTGGGGGTAGGTGGAATTAGGATCATTCTTTCCCCGATAAGACCACCTTATGTTGTTCTTATTAGCACTTCTTCAAAAGCTGAGACTCTAATTTTATTTCTACAGTTTCTCATCTATGAAACCCCAGTACAATTACATTTCAATTTCCTAATTTTGTTGTTTTCTTGGAGTACAGTGAACAGGAGTGGGGGGAAAGAGGGTGGGGAGCAGAAAAGAAAGGGGAGAGACAAAAACAGAGCAAACTGATCCGTAAATTTGAGACACAAGAGACAAAAAGCAAGGTAAGAAAAAAGATACAAACAAACAGAATCGAGTGAGAGAAAGAGGGCAGGAGAGCGAGACTGAGATTCAGGGAGATCTAAGAGAATGAAGCTCCAAGTCCACTTGAACGAGGTAATAGCTTATTTGCCCTCTCCTAATGTTAGTTTGTGTCTATTATCACCAATTCTTTACTACCGTTTAAAAAATTGGTTGGCAAAGACAGTTACAACATTAAGTGGCAATGACCTGGCTAATATGAACCTTTTGGACAGGACCATATATTCCTGAGCCCAAGTGAGTTAATACAATTTTCTGCTCACACATTCAACCTGCAGGGTTCGGAAGATGATGCAATTCAAAGTGATAGCTAAGTGCCCTTCAAAAAAATGATAGTTCACTTAATCTGTTTGCTATTGAACAAACTTAATAAAAATTTGCAATGCAGATTATGAGAAACTGAAAAAAATCTAATTGGCAGATTATGAGAAACTGAAAAAAATCTAATTGGCAGAGGTTAAATAAGTTAACAGGGCCAAGGCATTTTGGCCAGATGGCTTTTTGTAATTTTGGAAATATCTGAACTTCTCACAAACGTCACAGAGTATAAGAAATGAAAACATTTCCATCTGCCTCGACTAAAAGAACTATTGCTCTTCATTCATGCTTATGGCAATTCCATGCTGTTCTCTGACTTATTAAGACTGTTTGGCTGCTTGAGAAGAAAAATTGTCTCTTCACCTAAAAGGGTGAAGCCACTTAGGTAAATGGCTGAGTGACAAAGCAAAGCAAAAATTAACACCATTGATAGACCTGCGAGACATAGTCTCTTCCTGTCCACCATGCTAACAATAGAGGAAAATATCTAGGACATATCACATAGAACTTGAATAATGAAATACCATAAGGATCACGAATATTATACCCCTTTTAATTGAAAATGGCATGCCTACTTGGTGTCAGAGTAGGACTAGCACTCAGATCTTCTGACTGTTAATGCAATGGTTTCTATACTGTGCATCGATAGCCACAAATTCTGGCATGGTTAGAACTGGGAGAAAGCAAAGAGAGACAACTAACATTAATTGCCTATTATTTCTGGTGTTGGCATTACATCCATACCTATATTACTGATATTAATTCTAAAGTCTTAGATATAATTTGCTAACTAGAAATAATTCTATGAAGAATGAAAATTTCATTCTCTAATACCTCACCACCTTTTCCCTCCCACGCTTTCCTCAAAATAAAAGTTATCACCTTTAAAACAATTTTTAAAAGATTTATTTATGTATTAGAGAGAGAGAGTGAGAGAGAGAGAGCACAGCAGGGGGAGGGGCATTGGGAGAGGGAGAGAGTTCTTCAAGCAGACTCCCCACTGAGTTCAGAGCCCAACACAGGGCTCAATCCCACAATTCTGGGATCATGACCTGAGCCAAAAACAAGAGTAAGTTGCTTAACCAACTAAGCCACTCAGGTGCCCCTAAAACAAATTTTTCTTTGAGTATAGGTGACATACAATGTTACATTAGTTTCAAATGTACAATATAGTGATTCAACTTTTCTATGTATTATGTTATGCTCACCAGAAGTGTAGCTACCATCTGTCACCATACGAAGCTATATTCTTTCCACTGTGCCTTTTATTCCTGTGACTTATTTATTCCATAACTGGAAGCTTCTATCTCCTACTACCTTTCACCCATTTGTCCACCCTTCTCCCAATCCTCCACCTCCTCCACAACCATCAGTTGTTCTCTGTATTTATAGGTCTGATTCTGCTTTCTGTTTGTTTATTCATTTGTCTGTTTTTTTAGATTCCACATATGAGTGATTGATAGGGTATTTGTCTTTCTCAATCCGTCTTATTTTACTTAGCATGATACCTCCTAGGTCCACCCACATTATCGCAAATGCCAACATATCAGTTTTTATCACTAGGTAATATTCCGTGGTGTGTGTGCATGTGTACATCACCTTTTCCTTATCTATTAATCTCTGGATGGACACTTAGATTGCTTCCATTTCTTGGCTATTATAAATAATACCACAATAAACATAGGGCTGCATGTGTCCTTTTGAGTTAGTGTTTTCCTTTTCTTTGTGAAAATGCCCACTAGTAGAATTATTGGCTCAGATCGCATTTCTATTTTTAATTTTATGAGGGTTCTAGTCTGTTTTCCATAGGGGATGTACCAATTTACACTCCCGCCAAGAGTGCATGAGAGTTCCTTTTCTCCATATACTCTTCAGCTCTTGCTATTTCTTATTTTCTTTATTTTAGCCATTCTGACCAGTGTAAGGCAACATCTCAATGTGGTTTTGATTTGCATTTCCCTGGTGATTAGTATTACTAAGCAATACATTAAAAGGGTCATTGAACAGTCAACTGAGATTCATTCCAAGGATTCAAGGATGGTTGAATATTTGCAGATCAATAAACATGATATACCAAATCAACAAAACAAAGGATAAAAATCATATGATGCAGAAAAAGCATTTGACAAAATTCAATACCCATTCATAATAATAATTCTTTAACAAAGGGGGTTTAGAAAGAAGATACCTCAGCATAATAAAGGCTATTTTTAAAAACTCCACAGCTAACTTCATACTCAAAGTTGAATAACTGAGAGCTTTTACCCTAAGACCAGTAAAGACAAAGATGTCCATTAACACTTTTAAAATCAACTTTCATATAGACATTGTTGTGAATTATTCGAGCATATTTAAGAGTCCATGTGGCCCTTTTTTTCTTTGTTCATTTGTTTTATTTCTTAAATTCTACATATGTGTGAAATCATATGGCACCCGTCTTTCCCTGGCTGATTTATTTCACTTAACATTATGCCTTCTAGGTCTAGCCATGTTGTTGCAAAAGGCAAGATTCCATTCTTTTTTATGTCTGAGTAATATTTCATTGTGTGTGTGTGTGTGTATGACGGTACATACCATAACTTCTTTATCCATTCATCTATTGATGGACACTTGGGTGGCTTCGCTTTATTGGTTATTGAAAATAACATTGCAAAAAAAAGAAAAGAAAAGAACATTGCAATAAACATAGGGATGCATTTATCTTTTTGAGTTAGTGTTTTCATTTTCTTTGGATAAATACTCAGTAGTAGAATTACTGGATCATATGATAACTCTATTTTTTAATTTTTGAAGAACCTTCATATAGTTTTCTACAGGGGCTGCACCAATTTATATTCTTATCAACAGTGTATGAGGGTTCCTTCTTCTCCACATCCCCTCGAAACACTTGTTATTTCTTATGTTCTTTTTTTTTTATTATTTTAGCCATTCTGACAAGTATAAAGTGATATCTCTTGGTGGTTTTGATTTGCATTTCCCTGGTGATTAGCGATGTTGAGCACTGCATGTATATTCAGGTCCTCTGCCCATTTTTAAATTAAATTATTATTATTCTTTTTGGTATTGAGTTGAATGAGTTCTTTATGTATTTTGGATGTTAACCCCTTATTAGATATCTTCTATGACTCAGCAGATTGCCTCTCCATTTTGTTGATGGTTTCCTTTACTGTGCAGAAGCTTTTTATTTTGGTATAGTCCCAATAGTTTATTTTAGTTTTGTTTCCATTGCCAGAGAAGACATATCTAGGAAAATGTTACTAAGGCTGATGCCAAAGAAATTACTGCCTAGGTTTTCTTCTAGGAATTTTATGGTTTATGGTCTCACATTAGGTCTTTCATCCCTTTTGAGTTTATTTTTGTGTATGGTGTAAGAAAATGGTCCACTTTCATTCTTTTGCATGTAGCTGTCCAATTTTCCCAACACCATTTTTTGAAGAGACTTTTTTTCCACTGTGTATTCTTGACTCCTTCACTGCAGATTAATTGACCATAAAAATGTGGGTTTATTCTGGACATTTTATTCTGTTCCATTGACCTACATCTATTTTTGTGTCAGTACCATACTGTTTTGATTACTACTTTTTTTGTAATATATCTTGAAATCTGGGATTGTGATACTTCAGCTTTGTTCTTCTTTCTTAAGATTGCTTTTACTTTGGGGTCTTTTGTGCTTCCATACAAATTTGAGGATTATTTGTTCTAGTTCTGTGACAAATGTTGCATTGTTATAGGAATTGCATTAAATCTACAGATTGCTTTAGGTAGTATGGACATTTTAACAATATTTGTTCTTCCAACCCATGAGCATGGAATATCTTTCCATTTGTTTATGTCATCTTCAATTTCTTTCATCAACATTTCAGAGTTTTCAGAGTACAGATCCTTTACCTCCTTCATTAAGTTTATTCTTAGGTACTTTATTATTTTTGTATAATTGTAGATAGGGTAATGTTATCTTCGTTTCTCTTTCTGTTTTTATTCTTTATTGGTATATTAGTGACATTTTAAGGAGAGCAAATAAATATATGTGTTCCATCAACCATATTTAACAAAAAACTAGAGACTGATGTTTGTTACCTGTGTGCAACAGTGAAACATTAACAGATATTAATAAATGCCAAAAGTCATGAAACACAGAGTATCAACACACAAAGAGCAGATATGGAAGACTTTATCCATTATAAATGGGTTATGATTTTCAATGAAAATAACAAACCTAAAAATAAGCCAGAATTTTCATTTTCATTTTTTAGATAAATGGTTTAGATTTAGTTTAATATAAATCTCTCTCATTATCTCAAAACATTAAAGCTGCTAGAACTTTAATGTGCATGTGACTCCTCTGGGGAGTTTGTGAAACTACAAATTATGATAAAGTCTTCATTTTTTTAAAAGATTTTATTTATTTATTCATGAAAGACACAGATGGAGAGAGAGAGAGAGAGAGGCAGAGACACAGGCAGAAGGAGAAGCAAGCTCCATGCAGGGATTCAGATGTGGGACTTGATCCCAGGATCCCAAGATCTTGCCCTATGCTGCAGGCAGATGCTAAACCATTGAGCCACCCAGGCATCCCTAAAGTCTTCATTTCTAACATGTTCCCAGATGACACTAATATATGGTTTATGAACCATACTAAAGCAAACATCATTACTATGCATCTAAGCAAACCACAACTGCCATTTTATAGTACATTTCAACAGTGATGGCAACTAAGCACCTGAATTTGGTGCAGACCCCTCAAGTTAGGGTTTCAGTCTCCGCAAGACTGCTCTCCTGCAGAAGCCAGCCGTATATAGGCTCTCAAGTCACCTGCATATCTGATCAAATAACTACAAATATGGGGCCTTCAACTGACCATACTTAGATTTGAGGACTCTATAGAATGACTCACGGAACTCTGGAAAGTGCTATCTTTACAATTACAGTTGAATTATAGTATTTTTTTAAGATTTATTTTGGGAGGGGGGAAGGGGCAGGAGAAGGAGAGAGAATCTTAAGCAAACTCTACACTGAGCATGACTCATGACTTGATACCACAACCCTGAGATCATGACCCAAGCCAAAACCAAGAGTTGGATACTGAACTATCTGTGCTACCCAGACACCTCACAGTTGTATTACAAAGGATACAAACAAGAACACTCAAATGAAGAGACACACAAGGAAAGGTATTGAAGGGTTCCAAACCCAGAGCTTCTGTGCCGTCTCCCTATGAAATCAAGGCATGCCACCCTCCCAGTACAATAATGTGTTCACCAAATAAGAAGCTCCACTGAGCTTCACTGTCCAGGGTTTCTATCTGGATTTTGGTCACATGACTTAACTCAATCTCCAACCTACCATCCCTCCTTGGAGGTTGGGAGGTTGGGATGATTATCATGTGACTCAAACATTCTAATCAAATGATTGGTCTTTCCAGCATGACCAGCCCCCATCCTGATGCCATCGAGGAGCCCACCATTAGTCATTTTAATAACATAACTTCAGATGTTGTGTAAGAAGCTCATCAACAACAGAGTCCCTCATCTGTATCAGAAACCTAAGACAAAGACTATTTGAATTCTTTATTATGTAACATCTTCTCTGTATTCTATTTGGCAAATTTCACTACATTCTCTTTTACCTTAATTAAGAAATAAATGCATTCTTTTTAGGAATGAATTAAGAAAAAGATTAAAACAACAAAAAAAAAACTTTGTTTTTGTTTTGATCAAAAACAAAAAAAAAAGTTTAAAAACTGAATTCTAGTCTGGCTCCTAACTAAATTGGCAATATACATGTGACAAATCATTGTATCTCACTGGGTCTTAGTTTCCTCCCTATTATCAGTAAGGAATTGAATTGGATGACCTCCTTGGCAATTTTATGACTTTAATATTCTATAACTCTATGAGTTTTAAAAAAAATCTGCTTTATTCATTTGCCCAGTTATGGAGTGATTTAGCCAGTTGCCAAAATTATCACCTTCTAGATTGGTCAAAATAACAACTCTCACAAACATCCTTGTGTTAATTATATTAAAATAATAACCCAATATTCAAATAGTGGGGAAAGGAAAAAGGCTTTAGGTATTAGCTTGCCCTAAACTGCATGTTTTGCTAAAACTCTGTTCTCTAAATTATCTTCTTCACTAACTTTAAAAAACTAAAAATTAACTCAATCTGTTAATTAATTATGCAGCTTTAGGAATGTATTTATTATCATTTTCTAGGACTTTACTGTGGACATTATGGATTTGGAATTAAATCCAAATTCCATGGCCATCTGTGTCAAAGAAGGCAAAACAATATGAGAATATTTAATCCACCATAAATTAAGAAGAACATAAAATAGGACAGAGCCCTCTAAACTTAATTATCAGTTATCCTTCATCTGTCTTTCTCATTCCAGCTCTACTAATTGTTATTTGAACAGCAAATAGCTTATTATTTGAAGTAAGAAACTCATGTATTATCTCTAGTATCAAAAGCATGACAAAGCTGCCTGCACAATTCCTATAAATGGAGTCATTTTAGACGGACACATGTTGAAGAAATCAGAAGAGGCACAGCAAGCTGGATTCATTCTGGTATTTTTCTTCCCTGAACAGGACAAGCAGATCACTACAGTGAATATCTTTTGTGAATTTACAGGAATTCAGTTAGAAAATAATTCACACTAAACACAGATTCTCAGCCTCTATTAACAGAGACTGAGAAACTGGGCCAGTATGCATGAAAGCATAAATCATAGAGGTCATGTGTGTTAATGAGAAAAAGAGCATTTATTAGCTTGCAATTTAAAATATAAAGCTCTTCTACCTCAATGGCTTAAAAACGGAACAATATTCTGTACCTGAGGACAGGAGAAAGCAATGCCCTCAATTAGATGAACAACTCTCCAGGCCCCAAAACTTTCATTGTTGTCACTGAAATTCATCATACTGATTTTATTTTTAGATCGTGACATCTTTGTTATTATGAACAGAAAGCAGAACATAACCTGCCCTACACTACTGCCTACACTGCAGAGTTGTATATTCCTTTTTAAGATATTTCTGAAGTTTGCAATCACTCAGCAGCTGAAGGACCATGATTCTTTTTGGTGTGAGCTCCAATTAATACTTTATACTTACATGTTTGTTTTGAGGTAAAAAAAAAAAAACAAAACAGAACAATGTTTACAAATAAAAACAAACAAAATACAAAGTCACAGAAAAAAATCCATCCTTAGAAATGACTATATTACTCTGCAAACAAGAAATAAGCAAAAGCACGGATTTTAAAAAGGGGTGACACAGTATATAATCACAATAATATAGAACTATCAGGAAGTAACTTGCTGTTTTGATACATGTTTGAGGAATCCCATCTCTCCAACTCCTTTCCAGGCTAAATCAATGGAGTACATACCATGACTACATATCCATGACTATAGACCAAGCAGCACTGACTCTTTCAAAACAACCAGAAATAAATACATAACACCACGGCTACGCTAAAAGTACTGACAAGACAGTATCAGTAAAAGGCCAAATACTGTTGGATCACTTTTTTTTTTAAAGAAAAATAAAAATGTTCTATCCCATCCACATTTTAAAAACTTTGGATCATTTTTAAAATATTTATTTTTTAGAAATTTATTTTCCTTTGCTTCCAAATCTGTTCCGCTGATGCAGGAAGAAAGCATTCTTTATAGACACTCCTTAGTGAAGTCAAGAGAAAGAATAATACCTTTAATGAAAATGGCTCTCACAATTGAACGACACAAAAGTAAATTGAAACCATACCCAATAGCTGATCCTTTCATCAGGGCCATTATGAGATGGCATATCTATGGAGCTATGAACTGGGGGAAAATGCATTCTCATTTTAAATGATAACAGTAGTAATCATTTCGCGCCTTAGAGAGAAACCAACTTAGGTACTATATATTTAAAATGCATATTACTCTTATGCACAAACTAGTGGCCTAACTGAAGCTTTAAAATAGGTTTATTTTATTCTTTCTTTACTCTGATCCATTTTGGAAAACATTTTTTAAAAATTATTATTTCAGTTTTAGTGTGATAATTTATACACTGCAAGCCTATCAAATGACAAGATTTATTTGCTGGACTAATGAAATCTCTGTATTATTATAAGGCAATTTTACTTGCAAGGCAAACCCACCCTGTTATGACAAAATCTACTATGTTTACTAGACAAAAGCAGAGCCCAAACCATGAACACAAATAACACTTCTTTATGCGTCCCCATGTGCTAGATTCTCCCTGAATGACTATTCCTTTTCCTACGATACTTCTAAGTCAAACACAATGCAGCCACATTCAATTTAAATTCCAAGCTAGCAAATATTTATTTAGTGCCTATTTGCCAGGCATGATAGTAAGTAGTGGGAATATAGCAGTGAGCAAGACAGATCACCATCTCTGCCCTCTGTGGATCTTAGAGCTGAAAAGCCATGCAATCAGGAAAGGGATATATTTGGAGTGCTTGCTAAAGGGAAAATCACACCTTCCATAGAGAAGCTGAGGATAATGCTGACTGGCGGGCTAGCTCAAATATAACTTGTATAACCCAGGAATCCCCTCTTCCCTTGTGCTTGCATAGTTTTTACTTCTTTTCCCCCTCCTTACTATCTGAAATACTATTTATTTGAAGGCTGCTGAGGTAAAATACCTGAAACTCACAGCCGGTGGGGGTTCTGGAGGACTGGCTGTTTAAAGAAACAGCAACTGGGTTGCTGAGAAACAACTGACCTGGGTGACTTTGAGAGAAGTGCTCCCCAAAGGTGAGCGAGCCCCCTCAGGAATGTATGGGCCATTCACGTGCTAATACTGAGCAACATAATTTAACCAAATACAAGTCCTAATGGTATGTAGAGTCTTGGAAAGGAGAGAGAAATTAACCAATCACTAAATATAAAAACACATGGTGACGAGTGCTATGAAGGCTAAATGTAAGATCCTGTTTCAGAGGACCCTGATCTGGACTGTGAGTTTGGTGAAGATTCTCCTGGGAAAGTACTGTTTAACTTGGAATATTACATATGAGTAGGTAAAATATTGCTAGAGAGAGAACAAAGAAGAATCTATAGCAATAGAAATACTGCTATTGAAGAGAACAAAGAAGAATCTTCCCGGCAGAAATGTGGATAGCACGTGTAAAGAGTTCAGAAAAAGCAGGGGCGATGGTGCAGTGTGGCTGGAGCAGAGAGAACTAAAGAAAGTGCTGAGCGCTCATAGACCCAGGCAAGTATGTCAAGTAAGTCTTTGGGTCTTATCCACTAAGCAGGTGCTTTGCTAATAACGCACATGTGTCTGCAAGAAATACACAGAGTGCTTCTGAAGACAGAAACTAAGAGGCTCTGGATGGCAGAAGGAGGAAGGAGGCTTACTGTTCACTGCACTGCCTGTTCCACCTTTTGAATTTTATATCTTTGTACTCTTTAAAGTACCTACTTAAAAGAAAACAATGTTAAATATATTTCAATCACTGGCTCTTATAGGAAGAATTGATTGGAGGGACAGTGAATGCTAAGGGAATAAGTAGGAGGCTACTGCTGTGGTTTGTGTAGGCCTAGGGAGCGAGGGAGATAGTAAAAAATCAGAATGATGACAGTTTTAGAAGATAAAACCAACAGTGCTTGCTAATGGATCAAATAATGGAGGTCAGAAAGAGAATCTGTCAAAAATGAATCCTAGATCTCTGACTCATACCGGTATGGATGGTGGTATTATTCACTACAAGAAAACTCTAAAAGACAATCAGGTATGGGCTGAAAATCTGTTTCTCACATGTGTGCCTTTGAGGTGTTTTTAACATCCAAATGGAGATGTCAAATATAAAGAGAGCTCAAAGGAGAGAACTGGGCTCAAGCCATATCTTTGAGAGCTATTACCATGCAAATTGTAATTAAGCCACAGGTATAAAGGATACCACCAAGAGTGATCGCCTACTGCAATTTGTTTTAATATATTACATTAGGGATGCCTGGGTGGCTCAGAGGTTGAGCATCTGCCTTTGGCTCAGGTCATGAGCCCAGGGTCCTGGGATCGAGTCCTGCATCAGGCTCCCCAAGCCTGCTCTCCCCTCCTCTGCCTATGTCACCGCCTCTCTCTCTGTGTCCCTCATGAATAAATAAATAAAATCTTTAAATATATACATATATAAGCATTAAATTGGGAATATCTATTTCTTCTTTCAAATAATTAAATTTTAATAATATATACTGATCTTGGTGAAGTAAAAAAGTAAAAAAAGTAAAAGTAAAAAGAAGAAATAACAGACCTAGGATACCTTTTGAGTAACAGAAAATGGCACACAGAGCTGAGCCAGCATGGGACTGACATTTTGGATGGCTGAATCTAATTATAAACAAGTCACAGATGGCAAATATCTATTGTAAGGGGTAACAATGAAGAAATCTCCCAGAATGGATGTATAAATCCGCTAGATCACCAAAATCAGGAATTACCAAATAAGATGATGTGATAGCAATGATATGTCTCCTAGATGATTCATTACAATGAACTTTTCTACTCACTCGCAGGGTGTCACCTGAACATCAGGGTGATTGCAGAGTCGATAATCACAGACATTAAAACCAAATTAAGGGATTTTAGAACCATGACCCACTTCTTACTAAGGAGCATAATTCTGTGAAGCGAAATCTGGGGGAGTAAGAGAAACAATGTGCAAAACGAGCAATTAAAAATAAATTAATAAATAAAAACATTATTCCAAAGGATGGCTTTGGAGAGTATGCTATTAAAGCATATGCTAATGGGTAGCTGCTCTCTGGACAGGCTAGCTCGATTCTTCATTTGAAGTCAATTCAGTTGCAGCTCCTGGAAAGTATGGAAGCCAGAACACAGACATCCCAACCTGCTAAGACAGACTAAAGGAATATGAGCCAAAAGTATTTTTTTCTACAGAATTTTTTTAAAAAACAAAGGAATAGAAAAACTAAATGAAGAGAGGTGCAATGTGATATACCTGCAGATGAATATAGTAGCTAAAAATATCTCTCAGGTAACTGATAACATTAACTAAAAACAGAAGAACTTGTAATTCAAAATTAGGGGATCTGTACCATTCTTGTTACTAGTTACTGTAATATATCTTTTTATGAAAACTAAGAAAGCATGAGAATTGGTCTTATCATGTCAATATGCATAGGGCAAATCAGAACATGTTGGCAATACCTATGAATCCACATAAAAAGGGAATCTCCCCTATGGGTCACTTCAGCATGTGGTCCCCCTAGGCAGTTCTTATTCCCTCAGTTTTCTACTGTGAAGGCTCAGAGACACCTCAGCCATCACAAACCTAGTCCTGGCTTTTGGACTTGAAATCACTTCAGAAAACTTAGCCCTCTCTAGGTCAACTATTTCAACCTCAGTAGATAAGAAAAACACTTCTGGAATGGTGAACCCAGGACCTCCATTAAAGCAACGAAACCACTAAAAACTATGAACTCTCTCAATATGAACTCTATCAGAATCCTAGAAATTAACCAAAGACTCACAACAATCTGAGAAGCATTAATTGAACAATAGTAGGTGACTCTTGCTAAGATCAGAGAGCTTCCTCGTATTTTAATTGCCATTCTAGAAAACAACCTGGCATTTCATAAAAAGGTGAAACACAGAGATATAATATGATCCAGTAATTCCGTGAGACCCAGAAACAGACTGTCCCTCATGAAAACCTCTACACCAGTGTTCACAACACCATTACTCATAATAGGCAAAAAGTAGGAATAACCTAAGTCTCTACTGACTGAGGAAAATACAAAATTGTGTGTCTGTGCAATGGAATTTTTTTTAACAAAAAAAAAGGACTGAAGTTCTGATACATGCTAACATCAGGAACCTTAAAAAGATGCTAAGTGAAAGAAGCCAGTCACAACAGACTACATATTGTATGATTCTACTTATAGGAAGTTGCCAGGATGGGGCAATCCCTCATATATGCAGAGTAGAAGTATACATCAGTGCTTGCTAAGGCTGGAGGAGAACAGATCAGAGAACAAATGCAGAAGAGTATGGGTGTCCCCTTGATGTGATTAAAATGCTCTGAAATTACATAGTGGTGGTAACTACACAAATGTGTGAGTATACAAAATTGAATCATATACTTTATGTGTGACATGTATAGCAAATGAATTATATCTCAACAAAGTTAATTTTAAAACATTTCAGTAGGTGACAGTTTTTACCTGAAGCAAAATTATCATATAATAAGACATAGTAACATAAAAAAAAGCTTAAAATAATTTGTTTCACAAAGGTCACCTGACAGATTTGTTTACTTCCATCTTTATTCGTTCTAGAAATTATTTCTGGGAATATGATCTCACAAATGCAAATAGTAGAGGAGTGCATGTGTAGGGTAGTAGTATTAGCAAATGCTTATATTTGTTTATTTACTATCAAATGCTTATTCTTAGTTATCATAACATAGAGTTGTTCTAAGTATTTTGTGTGGAATAACTCACTGATTTCTCAAAACTACTCTAGGAGGTGGGAACCATCATTAACAGCAAAGAAAAATGAAACCAATTAATGAGGCCAAAGTCAGCGATCTAAGTGATGGAGCTGAAATTCAAAACAAGGCTGACTGGCTCCAGAGCCTGTGCGTTTAACCACGTGCCATGCTGCTTCTGTAATAAAAACCTTTAAGTAGCACATTAAAAGAAACACAGTAAGTAGTTATGTTGAAGATATCACAAACATACACCACAGGGAGAATGGGAGGGGCGGGGAACTAACAAAAATAATTTCTTCATGTTTTGTAAATAGGTTCTTAGAGCTTGATATATAATTTCCATTTAGAACATCATGTTGGGACTCAGCTTAGACAGAAAAGAAGATGATGCATTCTGAACCACTACTGAATGACTCAGTGTGGCTCTAGCAAGGAAAACACTGATGTTGAAGATGCACATAGAAAAATGAAATGTTCTTTATGAAATATAACAGGATAAAAAACTATTTAAATCAGTAAGTTATATATGTGATTTTAAATAAATGTAATAAAATTAATAAAATGTTAAATAGGGAAGCCTGGGTGGCTCAATCTGTTAAGCATCTGACTATGGATTTAGGCTCAGGTCATAATCTCAAGGTCATGGGATCGAGCACCTATAGGCTCCACTCTGGGCATGGACTCTGCTTGCGAGTCTTCCTCTTCTTCTCCCTCTGCACCCGCCTCTTAAAATAAAATACTAAATAGAATTTGAGTCTTCTGCAATCATGTATATGAAAAACAGGGGGTCACTTTATGCCCAAGATTACTTTTCTTCGGGGGACCAGGTGATCTAACAACAAGTCACTTTTCAATTGAAGCCACGAAACAACAACTTTTAGCTATTCTCATAGTCCACGAAGTAATACTTGTTAGTCTGCTGATAAATTTGGATAATGCCAAAAGGTCCAACCTCAGCAGAATTTTATTTTACTTTTTGTTTTTATTTTCTTTTCAAGACTACTTTATTTTATTTGACTTTGTGACACCGCCCTCACCATGTGGGAACTTTCAAGAAAATGTAAAATCTCATCCATGACATGAAAACCAAACAGAATACAATGATCTCTTTTCAGGATTAAGTAATATATTAAAGTTTGATAAAGGCATTGGTAACAAGCCACCATAGATACATAGATTTTGAATTTTTAAATATGGCCTTTCATTATCTCTTCAAACAATTCCTTAATCTCCCAATCATCTCCAAGATACATGGTGTGCTCTCATCCCTATAGGCAGTCAGTCCAGGGACCCTTGTTCTGAGACATGGACAAAGTTTCCTCCACCCTTTCCACAGCAGTCAAATGAACTTCCTGGCATTAAAGAGTACATGATCTGCTGTTACCTTTAAGATCATGTAACAAACCACTCATCTTGACAGTACAAACTTGGACTATACTTGCAACTGAGTCCTTGGGACTGAGTTTGACAGACCTTTGCTTTAATTGGCTCTGCCACTGAGCTGGCTTTTCATTTCAAACATGAAACAAAGCCAACTAAGGAGAAGCAAGGTTTGGATATTTTCTGCACTTTGTTTTTCCACTAAGCACTCAAGATATTGATTGCTATGTAATTTTTCACCCTTGAAGTAAAAAGATTACTTATATAAATATGTACGTGTGTCTACATATGGATCCATTTTATGGCAGAGACACAGCCTCATTGCTATCCTTTCTCAAAGAAATAATCAGATTTGTTTAAATCACTGTACTGTTCTTGCTTCAGCTCAATTTTCTCCCTGGCCTCCTAGTAGATTACTTGGGGTTACCTGCTCTTCTGCATGGCTTCCACATGACCACTGGGCCATTTCATTAGCCACAGTCCAATCCTGATGCCTGGAGAGGTTATAAGCAATGATGGCCTTTACTACATAGGAAAAGCTATTTGTCACTAGAAAGCTGCTCTGCCTGCCTATGTTCGGGTCAGGATGTCATAGAGAAAATTGTCCCAGGGAGTCCTGAGCAAGCTGGCCAGTGTTGTTCCTGTGTCACGAGAAACTATTATAAGTACTATAAGCACTTGAAAAGAGAACTGGAATTTTATTGAACTCTGTAATGCCAAGGCCATAGAGAAGATTCAACCAGCATTTGTTAGCCTTAAATAATTTGGAGAGGGACAACCTCAGTTCTCCTGAAACCCACCACAGGCAATCCACTTGAATTTTCATTCTTTTTTTTTTTTTTCAAATCTTTAAAATAATCTAGAAAGGTCTAACTACCAGCTTACATAAAGCATAGGGCACAGAGAAATCAGCTCAAAGACGATTCAGGTATTTAATCAGCAAAATCCAACTTGCCACAATGCAACTAGCTTGGTTTCTTCAAAAAGTAAATTGTAGAGAGAGAAAGAAAAAGACTAAGTTATGGATTTTAAAACGTACTTAAAGGACATAGTCAAAATGCATAATGTGGATCTTGTTTAAGATTCTGATTTGAACAAAACTGTAAAAAAAATCAAGTATCAAGTAATAGTGGAAATTTTAACACTGAATATTTGATAGTAAGGAATTATCATCAAAGTTTTAGGAGTGACAATGGTATGATGGCAAAGTTTTAAGACTTTTTATAGGTCCAGAGAGAAATATTTATAGATGAAGTAATGTCATATCTCTGGGTTTGCTTTAAAAAAATCTTAGAAGGGAGGAATCAAGTAGAACTATTGAAGTTGGGGACTTAGGTACTCATGAGTACTTAAAATGACCACCATACTGCTTTGTTTACACTTCTTTGCCTCTCCTCTTATGTGTAACTTCCTAGGCTCCTCGTCAGTTCAGCACACGTGTGGTGTTCGTTCCTCCCACTGCGTCCTGCACACACCTCTATTACTGCACACATCCCACGTTAGTGTGGTTTGTTTCTCATGCTGGCAATTTCTCCAGTACAAAATATTTTAGGAAAGTAAATCTTAACTTACTTGGCCTGCTATAGTAAAAAATAACAGTTACACATACAAAAACCATTCCTCATCATCCTTCCTAAGGAACAGGATCACTTCCTTAACTTCAGCTCTGCCCATAAAACTTCTAACAGCAGATGCTAACAGGATGTTCTGCATCCTTTATCCACAATTCAACTCCTCCTAATGGACAAAAAGACCATTATTTCATCTTCTTTAAGATTTTACTACGAAAATCATCTATGTCTCTTTTACTTTCTTCTAATGCCACTTCTTCAATTTCTCTTTTTAAATTACTGTCTTTACTGGATTGTGAGCTAACACATTAGGAACCAATTATTATAGTATCCTAGGGATTAGCACAGTGCCAGGTATTTTCATGAATTTTGAAAATGAACCAAGAAAACCCCATTTTTTTTAAATTTGGATAAACGAATATCAAACTTCAATGCAATATTTTGTGTGTGTGTGTGTGTGTGTGTGTGTGTTTCTGAACTAAATATAAATGCAAAACCCTCCAGTTTTACTGTAAGGAATTCTAAAGGCATTTAAGAAAACATATATTACAAGGAGAGGAAAATAACATCTTCTTAAAAGAGCATTTTTATGTTTGGAAGTACTGCCTGATGGGAGACAGCAAGTTAATCTACTTTTAAAAGAAAGCTCTCATCAAAGTAGTATCTAAAACTCATCACAACTTTGGAAATTTTAAAGCAGATTAATTATAGGTATTCAAACTCCTCTTATTAAAATTTCAACACAAGGCATTATACCTACACTAAAGATGAATTCTTTGTTTTACAGATTACGACATGCTCTAAAAATAAACACTAGGCTACTATGTAGAATTAGTGCTGTATTTTGATTTACAACAAACTCAATAATGAGTCTAACTTTCTGATGAGTAATCTTGACTGTGTGACCTTTTGAACTGCTAAAGGATGTCTTGATTCACAATGTAAAACTAAACCTCTCTTGCTAAAGATGAAAATTAGTTTATGCATAAAGCCACTCCTGGCTAAGAGAAATCAGTGAACTCTGGAGCCACATTATTTCTTTACCTACATTGTTCTTGAATGTAGAGCATCTAAAACTGCAAATGAAAAATGGTTAAACTTTTAACAAAATACATATAAAGTACAGAAAAAAAATTTGTTCACCTTTTAATGAAAACTATGTATTTTCTTTATGGTACTTAAACAATAAGCACACAAATCTCCAAAAGTTACCAATACTAGGACACTATAAAAATCAGTTTTTCATTGAATGACTGCTCATATCCATTCAGCATGAATTATTGCCTTATTAAGTACCAGGAAATTTTTCCCTCTAAACTGCACACCCCATTGTACCAAATCTGGTTAGATGAAGCAGAAACAAATTCATATCTCCTAACACTTATTCAAATTCTTTGGACTAGAAACTGCACTGCAGATAGACTTCACATTTCATCAAATTATTCTCCCAGTCAGATTCATACTAACAAGGCTCTCATGTATCATTGCTTTTTGCTTTTCATGAAAAAGAAAAGGATCCCCACTAATTTCACAGTACAATAATTCATTCATTACTTAATCTTGTTTCTTAGTCTATGAAAATTAAAGATGCATATGCACTGTTGTGCCACATTATTATATTCAGTAGCTGGCTTTAAAAATGTTAAAAATGAAATTAAAACTACTCTAAAATATGTTTCATGGAAATTTCTAACTACTGCCTTATCTTTTCTGATTTATCATATACTGACTGGCTAGCTATTTATTTCTCACTTAGATTTTTAAAGTTCTCTTAGAAACATAAATGATGGTAGATAGAAAGGTATTAGCATTATTATCCTATGGATATATTGCTTAGGATTTGCCTAATAAGAATTATAAGCATCACATCAGCAAACAGAATTTTATTTTTAAGTACAATAAGAAAAATAACACCAGGTAAGCCCATACTTCAACATGAAAAAAAAACCCTTTTTATCACTAAAGTTGTTAAATCTGACTTTCAAATTAATTTCAGAAAAGAGAAAAATGGTAATGATGAACCAATGCAAGCAACACTATCTACAGAAAGGAATTTCCATTGGAATACACAGCCTCAGTGTTCTGAATCTTAATGGCTGTGAACTGGAGATAATCAATAAACTCCTGAGTAGCAGTTTCAGTTTTACATTTCACAAAGGAGACTGTTGTAATATAAAAATCACTGTAAATTAGTTCTTATTAAAACTATGCTGGGGGAAGAGATGTAGGTGTAATAAATCTGCTTTCTTCCTCAGGATTAGGATGAATATGGCCTTCCTGCTTGTGAAGTAAAAATACAAGAGTTAAAACTTTGTAATACTTTCCTGCACAGAAGCACAGAGAACATGTCCTTTCTTTGGGGGGTGGTGACACGTCCCGAGAATAACAATGTGGTGGCAAACATAACATTCAACTCTGGTTGGCTCGGACTGTGGGGAGAATGTGACTGGCAGCTGCTTGTCCGCTAGAAAACCAAGGGGCTAAGAAATATCCTCTCTAAAAGAAGCAGTATTTGAACCAGTTGCAGGTAGGCATTATCCTTTTGTGAAATTCTGTAACTTTGGCTAAATAAATTGGAACTTCATAGTGAGTAAGCTGTGGTCTCTTCTGACCAATCCCTAAGCCACCTGAGATGCCAAAATATCAAAAAGAATTGTTTCACTAGAAGCCTTTCACCTACATTACATCTGCCGATATGTACATAATTGTACACAGTTTTCTACCACAATGCATGTTTTCAACTGAACCAAAATAATCTATACTTACTTTTAAAAACATTTCACTATTGTGTAATATAAATACTGTAAAATGCACACATCTTAAGCATAGCTTGGATGTATTTTCCTGACATGAACACAGTTGAATACACCATTGCAGGAAGCTGTTCCTCAGGCCTTATCTGAGTCATTATCCTTCTTCTACAGCAACAAAAATTTCTCACTGTAACACCCCAGATTAACCTTGTCCGTCTTTGAACTCATAGAAATAGGAACACAGGAGTACCTGTGAAATTTATATATGTTCTCTGTTATAATATTTTATTACTTTTTGCTGATCTATAAAATTTAAATTTATATCCCCAACTTACTCATCAATCCTATTCTAGATAGATATTTCATTTGTTCTCAGTTTGGAGCTATTTAAAATAACGTTGTTTATGAACACATAATTTTTAAAAAATCAATCACCACTTTCTTTCTGGAAGTTGTTTCCAACTTCTTGCCACTTAAAAATAAATGTAATATAAACATTATTGTATAGTAATATTTATACACATCTTCGATTATTTCCATAAAATAAATTTCTAAAAGTTAATATTAATCTTAATGATACTGCTAAACTCCTGTCTGGAAAAATTGCACCAACTTAGTCTTCCCAGCTGGAGAACATTTCAGGTTAAAAAAGAGATACAAATTTGCAATGAAATGTTATGATTTTAAGTTTAGAAGACAAAATGATAATATTAAATACTGTGCACATACAAGATATATTCTAATCACAGAAATGCTTTCTTATTCTTTAAAAATTTAATCTCATGGGTCCCTGATACATTATGGAACAAAATGCCAAACTCATTGTACTCTACTAATTCAGCACCATAGGACTAGAAATTTAAAAAGACTCACATGTACAACTGCTTTATTATTTTATTATTACTGATATAGTTACATATCATAAAAGGATGTAAAACCATTCATTTTTCACTGTAAATAATGAAGCAGGTATTTTCTTCTCCTCATGCATCATCAAAGAGCATACACATGATAAGATCTTCATCATCTTCTATAGGAAAATCTGGATAAGATTTTCCCTTCTAATATTCAAAATGATCCTGCAGTATGCTATAATGTCTATAGAATTTTGTAGGCCAAGACTTTTTATTGATGAAAACTATGAAACTGCTATCCTTAGAAATCACTGGAATGGTCAGAACATAATCTGTCTTATGTGGGAATTCCCTGCTGTGGCTGGAGGAGTGGCCCTTGGTTGAAGGCTGTGATTCTGAACAACTACTCAGAAGCACTTGTATTACTTAAATCTGTCCAACAAATCTATCATTTTCTAGATCTATCTCCTAGTAAAAATTTCTTTACATATCTGTTATGAATTATCCTAAGCATCCATTAATAAAAATTGATTTTTCCTGCATGACAGAACACACTCTGCAAAGAATGGGAAAAGGTAAAAGTTTATCAGGTGATAGAACTTTATCTTCCATTTTGAAAACAGCATTATACTATACAATTATAAGGTCCAACAGAAGAAGAAAAAATATAATCTAATAGTGAAACACATCTTGTAAGTTCATAGAAGTATTTAATAATCTCTAGACAATTATTGATTATTAAATACTTTTTTAAAAGATTTTTTATTTATTTGTTCATGATAGACATAGAGAGAGAGAGAGAGAGAGAGAGAGAGGCATGGAGGCAGAGGCTCTCCATGCCAGAAGCCCGACGCAGGACTCAATCCTGGGACTCCAGGATCACGCCCTGGGCCAAAGGCAGGTGCTGAACCACCGAGCCACCCAGGGAACCCTGATTATTAAATACTTATATGAACTTATTCAGCTACATGGTAGCACAAGCAGGGGAAAAAAAAAATCTAACCTCAGTGATGACACAACTCAAAGGCATTACTGTCAGCCCTGTTTATTCTTTCAGTCCAAATTCTTTTAGTTTTTTACCATGCGAACAATCTCTGGACCCACATTCTATATACAAAAGGAACATTTTATTCTAGCTTTTTACTGTTCAAGAAGCAAACACATATTTTGACACAGAATTAGAAACCTATAAAATAAGATTATTGCATTTTTTATGTCAAAGAAAACTTATTTCAGTATTTCCAGCTCTTCAAAGCAGTCTTATAAATGATAGATTGATAGATGATAGATAGATAGATAGATAGATAGATAGATAGATAGATAGATGATAGATAGATGATAGATAGATGATAGACAAATAGAGGAAGAAAGATGCGCGCGCGCGCACACACACACACACATATATGGATAATCTCCAGTGTTGAATACAAAATAAACCCAACACCAATGACAGACAGTCAACACACAATTCATAAGGGTGAGATTTTTTAATTGTGTAATATCATCCATTATAGCACTTACAACTAAACACTTTTCACTTCATACAGAAAGTAGTGGTAATTAAGCTTCGAGGTAATTATGTGCTTTTACAATTGCAAAGTGTAATTTTAGAAT
Organism: Canis lupus baileyi; assembly: GCF_048164855.1. Taxonomy (NCBI): domain Eukaryota; kingdom Metazoa; phylum Chordata; class Mammalia; order Carnivora; family Canidae; genus Canis; species Canis lupus. The sequence continues at coordinate 9,908,219 of NC_132855.1, read as the reverse complement.
GAAAAACTGTTATGAAATGCAAATTTAACTTCTATCCAAAATGCTAATTTTTCAAATCACACTGCTTTCAGTTATTTTAGAACATTGCCATATTCATGGATGCTATAGAACACTCTATGATGTTGATTCTAAACAGGTAAGAAAACTATACTGTGTATACATTTTCTCTAAGATTCACAAATATGTATTCCATTGGATAATGTAGATAATAAATAGGATAGTTTACTCCAGTTTTTCCTTTTAATTATCAAACTGAAAAACAAGCTGTTCTGTAAAGTAAAACCCAAGGCTCCATTGCAAACTATTCAGCCCAGGCATAACACAAAATGTAATTTGAAATCAGAGGTGGGTCTAACCATTCTCCAACAGATGCTTTGTAAATTCACCCAAATTTATACTATCAATGAAATGAGCATGACCATAATTAAATTGAAACTCATCTTCTTCTCTAAACATATGTTTACTAACGAAAGATATTTATTTCTCTGAGTGTCATAATGTGCTTTCAGAAATTCTAAACTTGGTCATTTAAAATTATAACTTTTTGAAATTTAAAATGTTTTATGGGGCAGCCCGGGTGGCTCGGCAGTTTGGTGCCTGCCTTTGGCCCAGGGCCTGGTCCTGGAGACCCGGGATCGAGTCCTACGTCAGGCTCCTCGTGTGGAGCCTGCTTCTCCCTCTGCCTGTGTCTCTGCCTCTCTCTCTCTCTCTCTCTCACTCTCTGTGTGTGTGTGTCTCTCATGAATAAATAAATAAAATCTTTAAAAATAATAATAATAATCTAAAATGTTTTGGGAAGCATTCTACTAACTAAGAATATTTTCTGTTCAGAATGTTGCTCATAATGTTTATAATTTAACACTTTATCTGGTTCATATGTTTTACTTGATAAAATAATAGCGCTTCCTGTTAGATTTTATAACTTCTCCAAATTAAGAAAACACTCAGCTAGCAAAAATAAACTCACTGAACAAAAGAGAAGAGAAGAAAATAAATTATTTTTTGTGCTTTAAATAGGCAATAGACAGGCCTGGGTTTTGTTAATCAGTTTCTTACCAATTCGCCACGAAAGTATACAAGAAGACCAGCATGGTTCACCAGATATTTAAGGTAAGCCATACATGTAGTTTTAAGTTTTCTAATAGCCACATTAAAAAGGTAAAAAAGAATAAAAGGTGAAAGTAAATTTGATGATACACACTATTTAATCCAATATAACCAAAATATTATAACTCCAACATGTAATCAATATAAAATTTATTAATGAGATGTTTTGTATTCTTTTGCATCTTATTTTTCAAAATCCAAAAAAATAAAAAATAAAAACAAAAAAAAACAAAACAAAACAAAATGCAATGTGTATTTTACACCTTAGGATACGTCTCTGTTCAGACTGGCTGTATTGCAAGTGCTCCATAGCTAGTAGTACCACAGTGCAGCTTTAGGTGTCTGGTTCTTCACCTACTGAATGACATAATTTGTAAAGGATATTTTAGCACTCAGTTTGGAAAATTCTAATTCTGTTTAAAATTGACCAATGAAGATATGATGTTTGGTTTCTCCCTCATCGTAAATATGCACAAACAGAATACATTATTATTAAGTATCTCAAAAGAAATAAAATGTCAAAGTAACTGGAGGCAAATTTCACTTATATGCATAAAACTGTGTCATAATTTATTATGTCCGGGTCTCCAGGACCACATATTATTATAAAGTTACTCAAAAAAATTTAAAAGTTAGAAACAAAATGCTCAATATACTTGCCATCTGTAGAAAAAATGATAAATCCCACTAACAAATCTTTAATCAATATTTCTGTTTGGATTTATACTTAACAGAATAGTACACTGAAATCTCCATATTCTCCAGTTGGAGTTTACAAGAGTTTTTGCTAATACTCAAATTTAAATGATACATGGTTTTTTTTTATTTTTTTTATTATTTATTTATGATAGTCATACAGAGAGAGAGAGAGAGGCAGAGACAGAGGCAGAGGGAGAAGCAGGCTCCATGCACAGGGAGCCCGACATGGGATTCGATCTCGGGTCTCCAGGATCGCGCCCTGGGCCAAAGGCAGGCGCCAAACCGCTGCGCCACCCAGGGATCCCTAAATGATACATGTTTTAAGGTCATATAGTGAGCAAGTCACTTTGCTTATAAATAAGCCAAGTATATTAATGAAACCAATTGGGTCTCTACTCATTATCACACATACCAAGAAAACTCTCTGCTAAAAGTTCAAAGATGTTTAACATTTTATTAAGACAGAATAAAAGCTATAAATTCATAAGTTAAGTGTGGCACTTAGGAAGTTAGTGAAAAATTAAATTTAATTGAAGAAATGTCATAATAAAGAACAAGAAATAAATAGAAAGTAAAAATTAATTAGGGAATCACTAAGATCAAAGGTAAATCTTTAAAAAACACAAGTAATTCAGATAAACCTCTGATGAGTTTGAAAAATTGAAAAGAGAGGCCAAATAAATATTAAGAATGAGAACTAGAACATAATCTGAGACATAACAATTTAAAAATATTATACTATATGTTGGCAAATAGAACTCCAATTAAAAAATACAAAAAAAAATAAGATAATTCCATGAATACTCGTATTCCAGCAATTTGGGAAACTTTCATGAAATGGATAAACCTTTATGAAAATATAATCAATCCCAAGAAAAAATTAAAATCCCAATATATCTATAACTATTACAGAAATGGAATTACTAGCTTAAAAAGTTTTCCACACAAGTATGCCAGAATCAGAGATTTTAGATGCAAGTTTTATCAGACTTGCAATAAACAAACCATTTCAGTCATAAAGTTTTCCAGAGAATGGAAAACAAGGGAGTGGGAGAGAAAGTATGGAGTGATTTATTTCTCAACTCCATGAAGCCAATATAATCTTGATAACAAACCAGAAAATGACCAGATAGCAGAAAAATAATATGCTCATCTCATTTGTGCATTTAGATACAGGTATAGTGAACAAATATTTTTTTAAACTCCAGTGACACATAAAAACACTTTTGTTTAAATAAGATAAACTTCTAGGAATGCAAAGGGGATTACCACTAAAAGATCTATAAATGTCACTGATAACATTAACAGGTTAAAAGAGAAAATCATTGTCAGCTCAACAGGTGCAGAAAAAGCATTTGAGATCTAACACCTAGTTGTAGTAAAAACTGTTAGAAAACCAGAAAATAAAAGGCATTTATCAAAAAACCTTCAGGAGTAATTGCTAATGATGAATTATCAGATATCTTAACACAACATATTCAAATTCTGCCAACCCTTCAGCACATTTAAGAATTCAAGAATCTGAGTAATTAGTATTCTAAGTGGACAGTATGGGTAACATTAATAAATATCGATTTGGTTAACAGAGTTACAGAAATACTTCAGGATACTCATTAGCTACAAAGTTTGAGGTTTTTAAAAAATTCTATCCAATAAAATGTTTATTGTCTTTTGGTAGCCAAGAAACAACTCATGCATTTTAGTAGTACATACTTTCGTTGACAGGTCTATACATAAGATGATTTGACAAAATAAAATGTTTCTACTTCAAGTAAAGGACCCAATTTTTTTTTTTAAGTTTTATATTAGTATATGCCTTAAATAGAATTCTGAGGCTACATCGCCACCATATATGAGTTAGCATGCAATAACTGTTATATATCTAACTGTAGTCCAAATAATGGTCTTCTGCTCTGAATCAGCACCTTAGAACTTTTTATTGAAATCATATAATCAATTATTGTAAACCAAAAGTAAGATCATACCAGTACTTCTACACTTATTAGTAAACAAATTGTTGATTACTAGCTTTTTGTTATGTGTCTTCTACATCTCCCTTAATGCATATATGTATGTGGTTCCAAAGGGTTTTACAAGTGACCAACACCTGAAGAAATAAAATTTGAAGAAACTTAATAAACTTTTATTTGATTAGATTTATATTCGAATTTGTCCCTAAAATCATCTCAAGAAGCAATGACCTCAAATAACTATACACTCTCTGCAGAGTCATATGTGATTAAAAACAGAAAAGAAGTTTTGCCTGAATAAACAGGGAAAATGTGGCATCTTAACTACAGGGAACAAATGGAGGGTTGCCAGCGGGAGATGGGTGGAGGGGAGAGGGTAACTGTGTGATGGGCATTAAGGAGAGCACTTCAAGTATGATTATTTGATTATGTAACTGATGAATCACTAAATTCTACCTCCCAAATTAGTAACATAGGATATGTTAATCAAATTGGGACTCAGGATCCCTGGGTGGCTCAGTGGTTTAGCTCCTGCCTTTGGCCCAGGGCGTGATCCCGCAGACCTGGGATCGAGTCCCACGTCAGGCTCCCCACATGGAGCCTGCTTCTCCCTCTGCCTGTGTCTCTGACTCTCTCTCTCTCTGTCTCTCATGAATAAATAAGTAAAATCTTTAAAAAAATTGAATTTAAATATTTTTTAAATATGAGTACAATACACATATACTAAACTTTGTAAAAATACATATTAGAATCATCCGATGCCATGCTCAGTTAAGGGAGGGCACAATCTTCATGAAGATGTATCTATTATCTGTTTATAAATTGATTTTTCCTTTACAATAGTCATGTTTGTGAAATAAAGAAGATTCTAGATCTTGAGTTCTCTTTCTTACACATTGTGGGTAGTCTCCAAGCCCTAATGCTGCATATATTCTTGACAAAAATCCTTGGCTTGACCAAACTCTAATCAGGCTTCTCTAAGCCCTCTTCTCAACTAGGCCTCAACTGTAGCCTATAAAAAACCGCATACTTTGAGCACAAATGATTTTGTCTACTCCACGCCTCCTCTACACACACACTAAGACTTGAACTAACACTAGTATCATTTCTAACATACAGGGTCACACCCCTGGTAAGATCCCAGCCCCATTAAAGTGTCAATCTGCAAAATCTCAACACTGACAAAATGATTTACTATTTTTATTATTATTATTAATAGAGTTGGTGATTTATCTATTTAATTTTACTTTTTTAAAAGTAGGTTCTAGGGCATGTGAGTGGCTCAGTCAGTTAAGCGTCTGACTCTTGATTTCAGCTCAGGTCATGATCTCAGAGTTGTGAGATCAAGCCTATATTCACCTCCACAATGGGCATGGAGCCTGCTTGAGATTCTCTCTCTACCTCTCTCTGCCCTTCCATCCACTTGCACAGGCTCTCTCTCTCTCTCTCTCTCTCTCTCTCTCTCAAATAAACAAATCTTTAAGCAAACAAACAAATAAATACATAAAATAAGTAGGTTCTATGACCAACATGGAAATTGAACTCACGACCTCAGGATCAAGAGCCCCATGTTCTACTCACTGAGCCAGCCAGGCATCCCATAATTTACTATTTTTAAATTAAAAAAAAGGTTTTCCTTTTTTTTTTTTTTAAGATTTTATGTATTTTTTCATGAGAGACAGACAGAGAGAGAGAGAGAGAGAGAGATTGGCAGAGACATAGGCAGAGGGAAAAGCAGGCCCCATGCAGGGAACCTGATGTGGGACTTGATCCTGGTCTCCAGGATCACACCCTGGGCCAAAGGCAGGCACTAAACCACTGAGCCACCCACGGATCCCACCAGGTTTTCTTCTTTATAAATTCATTTAGGTATATTTAAAGGATACTGGATATTTAAACCCTTCTGGTGAAATCTGATACCTCATTTTCTACTGGATATGTTTTCTGAAAAAAAAAATGGATTTAATTTTGAGTGTTAAAATTATTTATATACATTCACAAAAAATATTTGCACATGATATAATTATCCATGATTGGATTTTACTTGTGATATTTCTTAATTTTTTTCTTTTCTTTCTTTTTTTTTAATCTGAACCTTTGCTTTTATTTGAGCATTCTAAACTTATTTAACTGGAAAAGCAAATTCCCTGTGGTCCCATTAAGTATGTTGCTAAGCAAACCACCTAGCAGCATCTATAAACAGGAGGTTTGAATGTGAGCCAGTCTTACAGGTTGAGAGTAGGTCAGTGCATTTTAAACCAGCACATCATTAAAGAAGAAAGGAGTCTTGCTGCTTAGCCAGCTTACATTTCTTTCTGGGCAAATGTATATACTTATTGACCTATGCTAAATTTATTTTGCTGTTTTACCCCTGCATCTTCCATACTGCTATATAGATTTGACTTAACAAAGACTTCCTTAATTTAAAAAACAGATCTAAAGATAATCTTAAAGATCTACTTGTATACCTTTCAAGCAAGGTTGTAAATGATAGCCTTTCCCTGCATTCATTCTATAGGAAATAATTTGTCATGAGAAATAGTCTAGACTCTACAACTGACACTAAAAATAAAGTTGCTATTGCTTCTCAAATGGATATCAGACTACGTGTTATTGAATTAAACCTGTGTTAGTCGACTAAGGCTACCATAACAAAGTACTGAGTGGCAAAATAAATAGAAATGTCCTGTCTTAGAGTCTGGAGACTACTAAAAGTCTAAAATTAGGGTATCTTCAGGTTTGTTTTCTTCCAAAGGCTGTGAGCAAGAATCAATTCCATGCATCTTTCCTAGCTTCCATTGGTTTGCTGGTTTGGCAATCTTTGGCTCTCCTTAGCTTATGGCAGCATAATTCCAATCTTCAGAGGGCATGCTCCCTGTGTCTCTGAGTCCAAGCTTCTGCTTTTTATAGGAAAAGTCATATTGGATTAGGGCCCACCCTAACGACCTCATCTTAACTTGGTCATCCATAAAGACTATTTTCCCAAATAAGGTTATAGTCACAAGTACTCAGGATTAGGACTTCAACATCTTTTGGATGGATACAATAAAACCCAAAACAAAATTAATTCATGAAGAAGTGTCATAAACTTCCTGGCACACTAGTATTTCCACATTTCTATAAGATCCAGTGATTCTACTCTTTCTCTATGTCTACATTGGTGTTTATTGATTTAGTTTTCTTTATTAGATTTTAAAAACACTTTAAGTAATTCAGGTTCAGAAAAGAGAGATGTATACAGATTTTTTAAAGTATTTGTAATAATGCATATATATTCTTGATGAAATATATTCACATCTAATTTTTTTCTTTATATATGCCTATGCTTACATTCAAAATTTGTTTTAAAAAGCAACCTAAAGTTTAACAAGGAAAACCTCCTCAAACAATTATATTTTGACACATAATATGGATTAGCACTTGGAGGGGGGAAAAAAAAAAAACTAATTCTGAGAATCCTTTCCTACAAAGAGAAAAGTTCTCTTTCTTGGTTAATTTGTTAGTTCCTCTTCCACCAGAAGACCTGAATACTAAGCTGAGAAATCAAGGCAACTTCCAAACCAGGGAATTTGGATGTGTAATCAACAGGTGGATTGGCAAGCATATAAAGGCCAACTGAAGAATAGAGACATTTACTTCTTCAGTTACTCCAGATGATCATGGCAGGGCAAAAGTCTGGAATAACTGGAGGAAACATTAAGGCCAAAAACAGAGTTGTTTGAAAGAAGGCTGAGGCCAGAAGAGGAGTTCACAACACAAAACTTTAGGCAAATATCTTTAAGAACTAGGGGCAGCGTGGGTGGCTCAGTGGTTTAGCACCTGCCTTCAGCCCAGGGCATGATCCTGGAGTCCCGGGATCGAGTCCAACGTCGGGCTCCCTGCATGGAGCCTGCTTCTCCCTCTGCCTGTGTCTCTGCCTCTCTCTGTCTCTCATGAATAAATAAATAAAATCTTAAAAAAAAAAAAAGAAAAAAAAAAGAACTAAAGCTGGGCAGTTGTTTCCAGAAGAAACTAAGAGCTTTGGAAGGGCACATGGAATGGAATCTAATAGGCAGAGTAGCTCTAGCAATGACAACCCTACAAACCTACCCATTTATTGGCATGTCGAAATAACAAGGTCTAGGATTTCCTGTTATTACCTTCTAAGCTCCTAGTTCACCAATAGTATCACTTTGCCTACAATTGTTTTCTTGTACTTGGAAAGATTCTTACAACAGAAAAATGAAGCTTGAGATACATGATCACAGTATTTAAAAGACAGTGATTTTATCTTAAAATCAGGCTATTCTAAATAGTTCCAGTTGCTCACAAGGCAAGAACAAACTTATGAGTGTGTAATTGCACTTCATTGGTCCATTTTTGCCTATAGTGATCAGTATAAGAATTCGAAATTTTTCTAAGTATAAAGCAATGAATGTAATCAATTTCTGTCACAAGCACTTTGACTACCCTTTCCTGAAAAGAAAAATATGCATGCAAGACACATACACACAGCCAGATGGTACATATTTATATTTAAAATTACCACGTATTACACTTTCCCCTTTCTCATAAGGCATTTTCAATATTGTACCACCCTGAAATTATTAGAAACTATTGGGATCACATAAAACTAATGTTGGGAATCAGTGATATCAAGGGAAATGATATCTGAATCTCCTAATTTTATAAATATCACACAACAAAACTTTACATGTTTGCTTTTAAAGCCCAGAAAGGCAAACACAACTATTAAGGGACAATCTGTAAAGCATAAATCATGCAAGGCTTTTCTGCCTCTACTCCCAGGGCTCAAGATTTTTCTGCCTCAAAAAAGAACATGGTCAATCCAACGTTTACGAAAAACACATTACATAACATTTGATGTTTATTTTTTTTTTATTTTTTTTTAATTTTTATTTATTTATGATAGTCACACACACAGAGAGAGAGGCAGAGACATAGGCAGAGGGAGAAGCAGGCTCCATGCACCGGGAGCCTGACGTGGGATTCGATCCCAGGTCTCCAGGATCGTGCCCTGGGCCAAAGGCAGGCGCCAATCCGCTGCGCCACCCAGGGATCCCACATTTGATGTTTAAAGACTACAGTCATAATGTTTATAACAGAAGAATTTAAGGGGGGAAGCCTGAAATCCTGAAGGAAACTTAACATCCTGATCAGGCTGGGATTTGCTTAGGGTATGTCTTAAAATGCTCGTTAGACAAGAAACTGCGTGAACAATTTTTCTTCTCAATTACAATCCTGCTGCTTCAAAACAAAACAAAAATCAGGTAGCTTACACTAAAAGCAGACAGAAATGTAACTAAAAAATATTAAATCAAGAATTAAAACAAAAAAGTAGGAGAAATGTTCAGAATAGACAATAGACGGAGGAAGTCGATTAGTGGTGACCAAGGGCTGAGAGAATGCAGAATGGGGATTAACTGCCAGCAGGCATAGGGTTTCCTGGGTAGTGAAGATATTCTAGATTTAGATAGGGGGTGATAGTTTCACAAAATTGTAAAAAGACCAAGGAAATCATTGAACTGTACACAAAATGGTAAATTTTATGGTATGTTAATTATGCCATACTTTTAAAAAATAATAATAATAAAGCAATATGTCTTTGCAAATTCAAAATAAATAAATCTATGACTCAAAAAAAATTAAAAGATAAGGGCCAGGTAATAAAGTAAGGTCAGGGGTGGGAAATGGAACAAGAAATCCGTAACTTGAAGAAAAGAATGAGTGGAACGTGAGTTTGGTGAAAAATGGGCACAGGCATTTGGTAAGTTTTTCTCTGACTTAACAGAAAAGAGTATTAACCTCAACCAAGAAAGTAATATAGGCCCTGAAGAATCTCCTCCATACTGTAAACATGAGTATTGTTGAGACTATACTGTGAAAATAAAGAAATCATATATGTCACTTGCTAAATCTGTTTGTTAAACAATATGAAATGTAAGAGATTTTCATGATACAAATATGCACCATAGTGCTGAGTCTGAAGCAGAATCCACTCAACTTCAAGTTCTTTGAGGAAAAAAGAAAGGAACTTAGCAGCTTTATTTATTACTGATGTTGGATTTAATACTGAATTTAATCTACAAATTGAAACACTCTATGATGTAATTTCTTATCTCTGTCAACACTTCTTCAATCTGGACTTGTATATGCTATGTAATAAAAACATTTTTAAAAGGCAACATACCATCAAATTAATTAAAATCAACTTGAAATTAACAAAAAGGCAGAAAATGCATGGTAAAGTGTTGGAAAAACCACTGTGCTGACAATGGAGATAATGTTGGACTACTATTGTTTTCTATATGGTAAAGAGGGAAACATAACCTGCTGAGGGACTGTTATTGCACCATATGCTATAGACAAATGAACAATACATGAAGTCAGTAAGAATTCCAGCAAAGAATAACTGAGAGTTTAGGTCATAAAAGCCCCAGGAGATTCTAATCTCCTAGAAGTAGAAGTTTCTCTCAAAGCATTAACATCATTAACCAAACTGTTCCAATCAGAGAAAGAATTTTAATAACTTGAATTTCCTTTTCCAGAATTTAACATAATTAGACAATGACATCTAAAAACTTAATAGATAAAATACAAGCCTATCTGTCAAATACTGCACTTCCCAATAAATTGATTTTTTACCAAATGATTTCTGAAAGACACTTTTAAACAACTTTCTGCATGAATGAAAATTTAAGAATACACAAAATTATTAGCTGATGCAAAAAGGAAAAATGAAAAAAATGATTCAATATCTAATTAAGCATTAAGTTGGCATCAAGTAGGAGTATGCTTGCTTAATTTTTATTTTATTATACTTAATTGTGTTATATGTAACTCATAATTAAGAACTCATTGCACAATGTCATGTGAGCAGAATAATCCATTTTATAGACCAAGAGTCTTTTACACTCACACAAGAGATTACTTACCAAAGGCCACGTTGCTCACAAGGCCATCATGGTACAGTATTAATTTCCACTGTGTGTTCTATGTTCGTAATAGTGCATGGAATCTAATAGAATCAATGCACAATTCAGCTAAAATGTCTCACTCTTAAGTAATTAAGTTACTTAATTATACAAAGAATGGTAGGATTACCATTTTCACCTACCACAAGCAACATTCTGAGCATAAGGTAAACTGAAAAAACTGCAAATGTGTATGAGTATTTCCCTCTCCCACATGATCACACGCTACTCGACTGCGAATGCTCCCAAGCATTAGCTAGTATGCCCCATGGTATACTTTCCTCACTGGTAACATGAAGGGTACCTCTATATTTTCCAAGTGAAATGGTATTTAACATAACCAATAATTTGTTTAAATGACTAGAAGGCAGCATAGGGTAATAGTTAAGAGCTTGGACCCTGGAGAATTTAGCATGTGGCTCTGCTAGTCCCTATGCGAAAAGTGAACACGACTTCTCTTTTTTTCCTCAACTGTAAAATGATGGCAAACACATCACATAGTTATTACGGCTGCCATTTAGGTACTTCCGATGTATTTGTTAATCAAGTGCTACACATACATGCTATCGGGGGCACAATGGCAGAGCTATTATTAACAATTTCTATAGAAGAGTTCAAATAATCTCCTATAACAATTTACAAAGGACTGAGTACAAGTGCTGGCAAGGGAATAAATAAACACTGCTGTTCCAAGATGTAAGTTGAGATAACCTAAATCACTGAGTTACTTGTCTACGCTGTAGCCTCTCACATTCATTCTGGCACAGGTTCCTTATGAGCTACTTCTCAAATTTTTTAAAGATACTGAGAATGTTAAGGCTGTATGTGCACAATAGAAGAAAAATTCTGCCAAGAAAGTCTGTGCTTTTTATATATTACTTGAACAACTTGTGACTACCACAATGGTTTAGGGATCTATGCAATCGTTTCTTCCTCATGGTTGGTGAGTAATAAACTATAACCTGTATGTTCCCTATCAGAGAGTAAGATGAATGCATTTCTGGAGTAACAGTGTCACTTCCAATCCCTAGCAGAAGAGCAGATACGGGGTGCATCCTAGGATGTTAATGTTATTATCAGAAGCACAAGCCAGGAGTGAAATGTAATTCATGTATTAAATGAAAATAAGAAGAGTTGAAGGTTTATTAATTATAGAGCATATCTATCAAGAAAATGAGGTTCAAATATAAGGCTTATAAGATTGTTATAACATTTTAGAGAATCACAAACAATAATCAGCCTTTCTCTGTTACATCATTTCATGATCTTCCATCTCCGAAAAGGGAAAGAAATTTAAAATTTCAAACTATTCTAAAAATATCTACCTTTAGTGAGGCTAAATATATTAATGTAACAATGGTTACTGATCACTTTAAACATCTCTTCAAATGAATTCTAAATATCAACACTTCTCACAAATAGGTACCTCTCATGGGCATTCATCTATATGGAATCCCATCCTTAGATTTCACTATGTGTCTAATATCATAAAGTAAAATTACACACATACATACACACACAGAGTCATAAGAACATTTTTATTTTTTTTAAAGCTTTTATTTATTTGCATGGGGAGGGGCAGAGGGAGAGGGAGAAGCAGACTCCTCATTGAGCACAGAGCCCCATATGGGCTCAATTCCAGAACCCTAAGATCACAACCTGAGCTGAAATCAGACACTTAACTAAGCCCCAAAAATATTTTCTTTAACCTTAGGAACCTAGCCTCAGACTCATTAAAATGATACTACAATCAATGGTGAATTGGCTATAAACACAGACATATAACAATATTTCACAATTTAACAATTCTATCATTTTCAGTCCTTTCACATAGTTAATCTCATCTAATTTCTTTAGAAATGAGATGGGCAAGGCAAGTTTTATTACAAACCAGAAAACTGAGGCAGACAGGGGTTTAATGATTTCTTACAGCTGGTGAGTGACAAAACCTAGTCTTCTAACTCCTGATCAAACAACATATTACCATGCACACACATAAGCATCTTTATATGCATACCGCCCACAGCTATAATCTCTATTTTTATTGTATGTTTTATTTTTTAAGTTACTACCTCACCCAATGCAAAAACATATTGCTGGTTTCAAAGTTCACGGTACTTACAGGAAATATACTGCTTAAATCTTCTGGCCCTTGTTTGCTTATTTTTAAATTTCACAATTACATTTTCTCTGCTTCAGAAAATTCTATTACCATATGAAAAACTATTAACCAGCCTCCTATTGACTCTAGTAAAACAATTATTGAAAAAAAAAGAACATAGCCCCATAAAGCATGTGCATGGCAACAAATATAATCCCTTCTTGGCAAAGATGCACAAATTAAAACTGCCGAGAAAGAAATCTGAAAGATATTTCAAATCAATACATGTGCAGTAAATGGTCACAGGGAAATATGAAAGGCAAGGGAGGTGTACATATATAAAGCTTAGCATTTAAAGAATTCCTCTAAGTGGGCTGGACTTTCCAATAAAGAATAAAAAGCCAACAAATCGAAGATAGATAAGACCCCTGGTAGAATGAATACGAGGCATACAACAGGCACTGAATAGTTTCTTATTGCCTTAAAGAGACTTTACATTTTATGAAACCAACTATTAAGCTCTACTAAACTGAAAAGGATTTTCAAAATATATATGTAACATTTATATATCAAAAATTAAGTGAAAATCAGAAAAAACTACTGCCTTCATTTCAGAGTCTTCGTAACACTGTATATCTCAGCTGTATGTAGACGGATTAGGATTAACTCCAGAGCCCCCTGTAACCTTTTGTCTTCATGTCTGACTCATTCAGTATGAGGGCTAGCAGAAGGTCAAGGAAAACATTAAAACAGCCAACACTTCCCCCATCTTGGCTTAGCCACATTAAAAATAAATAAATAAATACCATCTTACTCTATCCCACCATTACTACAAACTTTTCTCACCCACTCAAAGAAAAGAGGCTTCAGAATAGCCCAAGTACTTGCTGTTATGTCAGTTCAGGGGGAGCTGAGTTAACACCAATAGACAGGTCTAACTTCTAGAACAAAAGCCATTATCCATAATAAGAGACTGAAAACTTTTACCTTAAGCAATAGGAAGTCAGCTTTCTGACTTTTGAATTTTAAAAGTTAAACTTAAAATCCAATTTTCCTCCAGAAGAGATGAAAACAAAACCAAGTCTGAATGAAAAAGATCCTGCCTTTCCCCCTGGCATCAAGGTAAGCCCTCATGTTTTTCCATGTTTTGATTTCTTCTTCTCTAAAATGAAGATTATCTATCCTAAAGGAGTTGATATGAAGATTTTGATATTGTGACATAATGAGTATTTTGTCTTTGCTCCCAGTTCCTGGTCAGAGCTCCTAAAGCCTTTGTAATTTCCTACATGATACAGTGCTAGGAGCACCTTTATTCTAATATTTGGTCTATGGTCCCAGGTTCTGACACAGAGCTCCTAAATCCCCTGGAATTTTCTAGGTGATAGGAGCATCTTTGTTCAAAGAAGTGACTCTTGGTGGGTTCTGGGATAGCTTCAGGATAGAGGCTGGTCACCAGAAAAACCAAGCCACGGTTAGAAGCTTGGAACTTTCAGCTCCCCCATCCCATCCTCTGGGGAGGGGAAGAAGTTGAAGACTGAGTAATAATCAATCATATCTATGTAATGAAGCCTCCTTAAAAATCCAGGTTAAAATTGAAAGGTTTAGAGAGCTCCTGGATCGGTAACACATCCACATGCCAAAGGCTCCTGCACTCAGGACCCTTTCAGACCTCACCCTAACTACATCTTCCATCTTGCTGTTCATCAGATTCTTTATTATATAATAAACTGGTAAATAGAAGTCTCTGTTTCCCTGGGTTCTGTGAGCCACTCTAGCAAACTGTTGAACCTGATGAGAGATTAGTGGGAACTCTGATTTATGTTTGGTGGGTCAGAAGTTTGGGTGAAAACGTGGAACTTGTGAGTGGTATCTGAAGTGGGAGCTGAACTCCTAACTTGTGAGATCTAACACTAACTCCAGGTAGACGGTGTTAAAATGGAGCTGAACTGGATGACATCAGGCTGGTATTAGAGAATCGGTCAGTATAGGGACCATACATCTAGCATCAGAAGTGTTTTAAGTGTGGTAGTACTAGATACTAGAGGAAGAAATAGGAGTGTTTCTTTATAAAAACTAAATTTAAAAATAGGTTAAGACAATAATTTTGTTTTTACTTCTTTATTAAGGCATTATTTACATAAAGTAGAACTTACCCTGAAAGAGGGGGAATTACTGCTTATCCTACAAAAATAAAGGTTATAAATTAAAACTATGAACAATATGTGTGGCATCTTGTATAATTTAGATAAAATAGACAATTTCCTAAAAAGACACAAACTATACTGAAATTGTCTCAAAAAAAAAAAAACCCCAGATAATATGAAAAGACACACAAGAAATGAAAGGTTAAGGGCATGTGGGTGGCTCAGTCAATTAAGCGTCTGCCTTCAGCTCAGGGTCCTGGGAGCAAGTCCAACCATGGGCAGCTCCCCACCCATCCCCTGGTCGGGCTCCCTAGTCAGCAGGGAGTCTGCTTCTCCTTCTGATGGTTCACTCTCTCTCACACTGTCTCTCAAATAAATAAATATTAAAAAAAAAAATGAAAGATTAAAGTAGCAATAAAAAAATGCCCAGATCCAGATGGCTTCTCCATTAAATTACACCAAACATTTTTTTTCTTATTTAATGGAAATCTTATTAAAATTTAGGTAGTTAACATACTGTGGCTTCAGGAGTAGAATTCAGTGGTTCATCACTTACATAAAACTCCCAGTGTTCATCATAACAAGTGCCCTTCTTAATACCCATCGTCCACCTAGCCCATCCCACCCACCTCCCTCCATCAACCCATTTGTTCTCTATCATTAAGAGCCTCTTATGGTTTGCTTCCCTGTCTCCTGTTCCTCTGCCATATGTTCATCTGTTTTGTTTCTTAAATTCCACATATGAGTAAAATCATATGGTATTTCTCTTTCTCTGATTTATTTTGCTTAACATAATACTCTCTAGCACCACCTCTGTCATTGCAAATGGCAAGATTTCATTCTTTTTGATGGCTGAGAAATATTCTGTTGTAGATATATATACCATATCTTCTTTATCCACTCATTATTGGATAGACATTTGGGCTCTCTCCACAGTTTGGCTATTACTGATAATGCTGCTATAAACGACAAGGTGCACATAGCCTTTTGAATATGTATTTCTGTATCCTTTGGGTAAATACCTAGTAGTGCAATTGCTAGATCATAGGTTAGTTCTATTTTTAACTTTTTGAGGAAACTCCATACTGTTTTCCAGAGTGGCTGCACCAGTTTGCACTCCCATCAACAGTGCAAAAGGATTCCCCTTTCTCAATATCCTCACTAACACCTGTTGTTGCTTGTTATTAATTTTAGCTATTCTGACAGTACACCAAACATATTAAGAATTAATACCATTTCTTCACTAACTCTCATAAAAGATAAGAGGAGGAAATACATTCTAGCTCATTTTATGAGGCCAGTTTTTCCCTGATACCATAACCAAACAAAAACATCACAAGAAAGATACAAATATCTCTTATGAATATAATACAAAAAAGACCAATAAAATGCTAGCAAACTGAATATAACAATGTATAAAAAGATTACTCCATTTTCAAATGGGATTTATCCCAGAGATACAAGGTTGATTCAATATCTGAAAAATCAATTAATGTAGTACTTCAAACCAAAATAATAAAAAACAGAAATCATATAATCATCTCAATAGATGCAGAAAAAGCCTTTGACAAAAACTGAACACCCTTCCACAGGGGGGGAAAAAAGCCCAAAAAACCATAGAACATTCAACAAACTAGTAATGGAAATGAACATCCTCAACTTGAAAAAGGGCATCTATGAAAATACATAATGGTTAAAAATGGGATGCTTCCCCATAAGATCAGAAGCAAAGCAAGGATACCTGGTCTTGCCAAATCTAGTTAACACACTGTACTAGAGGTACTAGCCAGAACAATTAGGCAAGAAAGAGAAATAAAAAGCATCCATATTAGAAAGGAAGAAGTAAAACCAACTCTGTTCACAGATAACATAATCTTGGATATTGAAAATCTTAAAGAATCCACTAGAAAGCTATTAGAACTAATAAACAAGTTCCTTAAGGTTTCAGGATGCAAAATCAATATACAAAAATCAACTGTACTTTGCGATTCTTAGGCAGAAGGGATGGGAGGAAGTGGGGTGAAAGCTAACAGGTCCTGGATTTCTTTTAGAAACAATGAAAATGTTCTAGTACAGACTAGATGGTTGCATGTATCTGTAAATTCACTAAAAACCACTGAATTATATATATTAAATGAGTGAATTGTATAATTTGTGAATTGCAACTCAATAAATGTGTTTAAAAATCACTAACAACTTAGAAATGGAAATGTTTGACTTAAAAACCATGGACCATTAAAAACTTCCTTAAAGTCAGGGGAATGAAAACTATAACACTGTATATTGAAGCAAAATTTATATGATAAATAAGCCAAAAAAAAAAAAAAAGCATGGATTAATCCAAAGGGGGACAAATGACAAAATAAAGTATTTTCTGGTAACCCTTCCATCATATCAGTGCATTATTCTTCCCAAAATTAATACATTTGAGTTTTAATTTTTGAGGTATCTGAACTATATTATCTAAGACTTAATATCATTTACTAATATCATCAAAGTCATTTCCTAGGGTTTCTTTCCCTGATGAAGAGATTGTAAATTCACTAAAGATTAACTAGGCTCTTTATTAATTCCTAAGTTATGCATTATATACTTTTTTAAGCAATAATCATCCTAGGTTTATTGTTGAAAAGAATCTATAATTTATTTATGAAAAAGTACATATGGATTGGAAATCAAATAGTTCAGAAAATCATAAATTACCTGAGGAAAAGCAAAATAGATCTGTGATACGGAACTTTAAAAACAAAATGCACAGAGTAAGGGAGAAAATTAAGTTTAAGAAATACATGTATTCTTTTATGAAAAGCACAATATGTGACTTTATATTGGAAAATATAGCTAAAAAAGTCAACAGAAGAAATATAGTTGTCTCATTATGATCTACAAGTATCCTACATTTTTTTTAAGATTTTATTTATTTATTCATGAGAGGCACAGAGGGAAAAACACAGGCAGAGACACAGGCAGAGGGAGAAGCAGGCTCCATGCAGGGAGCCCCATGCGGGACTCGACCCCCGGACCCCAGGACTACGCCCTGGGCCGAACAAAGGCAGGCACTAAACCGCGGAGCCACCCAGGGATCCCCAGTATCCTACATTTTTAAAGTATCATATACATGTCAGGTATGAAATGAAGTGTCAGAAAGTTTAGTTTTGGAATATGAATGTCATTTGTTAAGTCTACAGCATATTGTAAATCTATTCAAAAATGCAGATTGACCAAAAGGCATCAAACTTTCACTGTTTGCTAACTCATGAAAATCACAATATATTACCTAAAAATAATGTAAAATAACTTAACCTCATTTAAACCATAAAGAAAAATGGTCCATGGTGTGGACTCTTATTATCATGGTTTTTCAATGATTCTCTTTCAGTTCCAGAACATTATTTATTTAATCTCATTTATTTTATAAACATAATGAAAATCAGAAAGAAGAGAACAATGTGTCATCTTAATATCTTTTCTTTTACTCATTTTTTTAAAGATTTTATTTATTCATGATAGACACAGAGAGAGAGAGAGAGAGAGAGAGCGCACGCCAGAGGCACAGGCAGAGGGAGAAGCAGGCTCCATGCAAGGAACCTGATGTGGGACTCGATCCCGGGACTCCAGGATCAGGCTGTGGGCTGAAGGCAGGCGCTAAACCACTGAGCACTCAGGGATGCCCAACTCAGTTATTTTTTTAAGGATTTTATTTATTTATTTGAGAGACAGAGCACAAGTGAGGGGAAGAGTAGAAGGAGAAGTCAACCCCCCGCTGAGCAGGGAGCCAAATGTGGGGCTTGATCCCAGGACCTGAGCCAAAGGTAGATGCCTAACTGACTGAGCCACCCAGGAACCCTACTCAATTGTTTTCTTACCAAATATGCACCTCATTTGATGACTAACAACCTCAATTTCATTGGTGAATATGGATGAAAAAATCAGGAAAAAAGCTGAATCTTCAAAGTACTCCATAAGAAATTCATTAAAAAATAGTCAGGGACAGTTTTTGATGACAACAAAAACCTGACTCAATTCTTGACTATCATTTTCACAATATTAATTCTACCAATCCATGAGCATGGAATATTTTTCCATCTCTTTGTGTCTTCCTCAATTTCTTTCAGAAGTGTTCTATAGTTTTTAGGGTATAGATCCTTTACCTCTTTTGTTAGGTTTATTCCTAGGTATCTTAAGCTTTTGGGTGCAATTGTAAATGTATCAAACTGCCCTTCTTTTTGAAAATTTGTCCTCTTTCCTTTGTCCTTCTCTTTGTTAATTATTATTTTCTATCATTTACACATATCCAAATTTAAAAGCTGTAGGTGTCAAATAGAGTAATATAAAACTAAAGATCCAGATGGTTATGTACTAATTTTAGATCTTTTAGTTCATGAAGTAACTAAAACATTATTATAATGACCTTTGGATATGACCCACAAATTTAATTTACCTTGCCTTTGCCCTAAAATGTTCCCTGACAGTTAACTACCTATGAGATTACTTTTATTTACATACAGAAACATCAAATATGACAGGAAGATGAGGTAGGAGGCTTCATGTTGCCAAATATAAGGGCCTGCAAGGGACTTGGGAGTCAGAGGGCAGGAAATGGAATCTTAGCTTTCACATCGCCTGTGTGCATTTGCTTGGATCTTCACTTTCTTTTACTGTAAAAATGGGGTCATAATGACAACCAAAGAAAGCATCTAATACCCTGAATGGGACATAGTACAGGCTGGAATATGCTAATTCCTTTTCACATTACTATTTCCAACTAGCTAGGGGACATCTACATTCTCTAAAGAACCAGCAAGTATATTTCCCATGAATCACATAACCAAAAAATAAAATTGTGCTGAAATGAATGTACTAATTATTTTTGATTCAATTATGCATACATAGTGACAAAGTCTCCAATTTTTTTTTTCATTTTGGCTGTTCTATATTTTATTGCATAAATTAAGAAAAATTTTGACATACTGTTTATTAAGTTCCTATGATGTTTCCAGGGTAGAAAATGTTATCTTTGAAGCTAAATCTAGCATACTAAAGTAACATATTATGGTGCTTAGTTGGTGCTATTGAAAAAAGAAAGGGATATTTAGTTTTTATAACTACCAAATATACCATTATTGCTATATTATCTTACTATTATACCATTATGACTATCTTATCTTACTACTTATTATCACTATATGGACACCTATTTAAATATAATTAGGAGTATACATTACCCGATGTCCCTAATACCATACTATTTTTGTTGTAAGTAGACAATTTGCACATACATTTAAGATCCACATTAAAGAAAATGTCGATCACTGAGCCCAGTTTTCTCTGCTGTGGTTGGCAGGAGAATAAATAAAGCAGTATCTTCACGTGGTTTTCCAAGGTAGGAATAGATAATATTTCCCCTAAGAAACATGTATCTGATAGTAACTCTATACTTTTGTCATTCTTGGCACTATTCTGATATTTTCTTATTTATGTTTAAAGAATGTTAATAGAATATAAGCTCTGAACAGGGATCTTGTCTGCCTTGTTCATCATTATATATTCAACCCTCTAAATATTGCCTAACATATTATAAGTGCTCAATACATATATATGGTGAATGAGTCAAGTGTGTATTTGAGCAACCCAAAATGCTGAAAAGGGTAATGGTTTGGAGAGAAAATGTGGAGTACGTAGTACATATATTCTCATGGGCGTACCCAGCTTCATTCACAGGCTTTGGCCCTACATACACAGCCACCATTTGGCAGCACAATAATGAGTCCAAATCCAGATGATCAATAAGAGGAAAGAAGGAAGGCTCCAATCCCCTAAAATACATGGTTGAATTTTCCAATTTTGAAAGTAGATAATGGAACAAATGCAAAGGTTTTATACAATCCTAAACAAATGACCAGCATTATTTAATCTAGTTGTATGCCATAAACCATAACCAAAAAATGACTTGTAACTCCTTTTAATAACATGATAAAGCCTAACACAGAATAAAGTACACTAAGGCCTTATCATTGCTTCCACATTTCTGATTACTTCTTATAGTTAAAACCAATAGCTATAAATTTTGTAGCCAGCTAATCCGTCACTTTAGATATGCTCAAACCATGCTTACAAACAGAATGAATACTGAATAAAGTTCCTTGGGTTCAAAAGGTTTAAAAATACACATCTGCATACACAACCCATTTCTTACTTCAATAAAAGAAATAAGCATAAAAATAAATAAAAGGCATCTAAAGGAGAGGTTTTTTTTGTGTGTGGACATATCTTTTAACTTTGCTTTAGTAAATAAAGAGAAGCGGAATATATGGGTCATATGGTTGTTGTAGGTTTAAGGTTTTTTGTTTTGCATTTGTGTTTAAATTCTAGTATAATTAACATACAGTGTTATATATTAGTTTCAAGTGTACAATACAGTGATTCAACAATTTTACATATTACTCATTGCTCATCACTATGAGTGTACTCTTAATCCCCTTTGCCTATTTCACCAATGCCTCACCCACCTCCCCTCTGGTAATCACCAGTTTGTTCTCTATATTAGGAGTATGTTTGTTTGTTTGTTTTTTGCTTGTCTCTTTTTTAAAAAGAGATTTTAAACTTCTTTCCCTTAAGTGGCAAAAGCGGGAATGAATGTGTAGCTGATATATAAAATGCAGAATCTTCTTTTTTCCCTAAGTCCCATCCTCAGTAAAGTCAATTCTTTAAGTGTCCATCACTGTCATGTTTTCAGGACTCAATTACTTAGCATGCTCAATGGAACTCTAGGGCAGAACTTCTAGCTCCCAAGCCAAGAGCACTAATGGAACTAAATCCACTGTTTTCTAGTCTCTACTGCCACCAGGTATTTACCACTTCTTTGATCCTATTAGATCTAAGGAAGTTAGAGGCTGTTCAGAAATCTCAACATGAGTCAGTTGCAGAGGAGGGAGTCAGGGTGCTGTGCGCCTAATGCCCTCCAACCTCTATGATACATTCCATTCAAAGGAATCCTCGGAGACTTTCAAAAAATCAGCTTGGATTCAAAATAGAGTTTGTCAGTTTATGTATCAGCTGAAAAGGAAAAAAGGAAGGCAAGAAGTCTGAAAAATAAAAATTAGCAAATAACTTAAAGTACCCCCAGGGATGAAAAAAAATTAGGAAAATTAGGAGCCAAGAAAATAAAATCAATCATGTTCCTCAAAGAAGAAAGCTCTCGGGTGGAGTGAAGGTGAGAATGTGGTATGAATCCAGGGCAATCCTGGTTTCGAGAATGCATTTAGTTGCAAATAAGAAAGAAAAAAGCTAATCTTAGTTATATATCCAATGGACTTAGAAACAAAGACATGCACAAGAAAATCAGAGAAGTCAGGCTAGTTTTTAAGTAGTTTGGATTCTGTCAAGTGCTTATGTAAATTGAAATTTGGAAGTCAGCAATTCACTAATCAAATCAACCTTAATTTGTATTATGATTTGAATGCTAAACCTTACAGACGTAGGCTGGCAGTTTTCTCTTAAATTGCTTCCTTGGAAGATTACATAAACTTTTATATTAATGATGATTTTATACCAAAATCTAAGATATCATTTATATTAAATGCAAAGACATATTAAGTATTTATAAATGCATCTTAAATGTTTACTTTGTGGCTGCATCTAAACCAAAAAATAAAGCCATTATGTTCTGCTTAACCCCATGCTGCCTACAGATGAATGTCATGGTATTTCAAATAAGTAATAATGTATAAACACTGTGTTTTTATGAAATGCATGTTAAAATTATGCCAATAAAATATCTCTATCCTGGAAGGGAAGTAAACCATTTTGATGCATGCTAGCGTCAGCCTTTACAAGGGATATTAGTCATATACTCAAATTTAGTTCTGATTATAAAACAAAAATATGCTGGAAATTCCATAAAGATCAAACTAATTAAAGTACTTAATTGCCTCTGACTAATTATGGAAATTGGCAAGCTCAGTAAGGAAACAAGTTTTTAAAAAAGAGTTTATATTTTAGGCCACAGCTTCCTTGGCTTCTTTTTCCTGGGAGTCACTTCCATCATCTCACATCTGATATTGCAAACTCTGTCCACAGAGAGTTATAAAGAGAAATGACTGCATATGCATTCACAGCTTAACTGGGACAAGCAGAAGCTATATTCTCAGACTTACAGCCAGAAGTTGCGTTGGCACTTTCCTAGACAGCTACATGTACATTAGCATGACCTCTCATTTATAAGATTTTGTTGTTGTTAAGAGAGCAATTCCTTCCATAGGACTTATTTATAGATCCCATGGCCCTTTTCATTCGAAAGGGCAAAGTGCCCAAATCAAGAAATTACAAATCCCTAGGAAATATTTGCCATGAAACAAGAGACACGATTTAGGCATACAGAAAAGAACATGGACTCTGGAGTTCAACAGACAATGGCTTTTTAAATCCAGTTCTACCGCTTAAGGAACCTGAGGAAGTTACTTAATTTCTCTTTGTCTCATTTTTGGCATTAATAAAATGCAAAAGCTAGCACCCTAGTTTGCACTGTTGTCATAATAATAAAGAAATTATAAGGTGTGTGGCTCATTTATGAAAATAGAAAGTGCCTATAAATGGTAGTTATTACATTTCATATTCAATGAAAGACAATTTTTTTCATATTATGCTTCACTACTTATTATAGGTATATAAGCAGCCATCAAGAATCGAAGAATACTCTGGGATCTTCCTGAGAGAAATTAAAATTCTGCCTTAGGAATCAAAGAGAAGCCGGGGGAAACAAAAGTGAAAATTCAGTTAGTAAGTAAATGTTCTTCTATATCCTTTAATCTTTATTTTAAATTATTTGCAGTGCCAATTTTCATATAAAATGGCAGGCTCATTCTTTACAAAAATTATATTGCATAGAACAAATTACATAGAGTATTCTAGCACATACATACTGATAATTTGAAGTCAGCAACATAATTATAAATATTCAATTTCTCCATATTCTACTAAACAAGGACATATTCCATTCAGTCTCTCTAACATTGAAAAAGTTCCCTTGCCTTCTCTTTCTCGAGCTTCTGGTCTCACCACCACCATAGAGCCCATTAGGAGCCCCTAGCAAGCAGTACCAGAAAGGCAGTTCCTTCTACTCTGCTTCAAGGTTGGCATAGAAACCCCATCGTAAGCAAGGTTGCTGTGCTAACGGTAAACTTCAAACAGCAGTGTGATTTCTGGTGTTACCTCCAGCCGGTCCCAGACACTGCCACTTAATGGCTATAAAAACATTCAGAACTGTCCATAGATGTGAAAATGTGGTGTGTGTGTGAAAGACACGAAGACATAACATCTGATTTTTGGAGTATTTGGTTATGGTATAGAAAATCACTTTATCTATATCCCCCACCTCCATCCCAAAATTACCCTACAATAGTATTGTATGAAATTTATACAAATTGATAAATGTACAAAAGTTTTGAATCCAATAAAGACACTGTTAATAAAGATGCTCTCTTTCAGGCCCTATCAATAAGTATACATTAAAATAACAAGTCTCTTTCTAAACAGTTGCTGTTGTGTTTTGTTTTTAAGTGGCTTATTGCCAATCTGTACATGAATGTCATCACTGAATGGAAGTGGTCCAAGGATTCATATCACTCCCATTAGAAGGAGAAGCTTCGATAAATCTCTAAAGCTATGGCGGTGGTCCAGTCCCTGTGCCATATGGCATTCCACCTGCCCCAAGAAGTTTTGTTAACGTCCTCTAAAGCTCCAAATAAAAATACTGAGACATAAACAATCAAGTCTGCTTTGCAGTGGGTTTTTGAGCTCTGTGTGGTAGCTGCAAAAAGTCCCCATGCTGTGCGTGTTAATGAGACCCTCCATAGGCACCATTAATACATAAAAGCAATCACCCATAACTCACAGGCCTTTTTCTTTTGACTATGTCTGACTGTGTTCATTGCATTTAGCAACTAGAAATAAAATACACTGGGAAAAATAAGTCTGGATGTCAGGAGGCATGAAGACTGAAGATCTAAAAATGACAACAAAATAAGAAAATCTATAGGTTCTAGGCATATTACGTCCAAGGATTTATTTCTAAATGAACTATGCAATTAAACATAAAAGTACATTTACATCAATATATATAAGTAAACAGCAATTACCAAAACTGAGAACTCAAACTTTGTGCATTATACTTGTAGGTCAGAACAATAGGAGACTATAATGTCCATAACCTAATGAAAAGAATAGCAAGAACATTAGAGCAAACCATATGGCATATCCCTTTTCATTATTACAAAACCACTTTTTTCATTCAAATGTTTATTTCAATGGTCCTAAGCATTTTAGATTAAATAAGAGGAGAAGTATAATCAGAAACAAGTGATTAGTGTGCCTAACTTTGTGAAAGGTAGGGAAATACATTTTAGTCCCATAATGAGGGATAAATGTATCTATCGGAATAGAAAAACATAATCCTAAATTATCTCTTATTATGTTATGAAATCTTCAAAGGTTAAATCAAGAAAATTATATGGTTCTATGATTTTTTAAAGAAATCAAGGCACTATTATGGAAAATTTTGAAAAGGTCCTAGAAGTTTGAAGAATATCTTACTACAAAAAGGTATAGCTTTTAATTTAAAAAAAAATGGAAGGTAAATTTCCACCATCATAGAGCATGTCATCACTATAGAGTTTTCCACTGTTTTCACTATATCTATCCTAATACTCTGGCATTACTGCCTTCAGGGCTGCTGCAATACAGTTCTTAACTTGGGTTTCAAGGACCCAGGGGCCCATTCACAGAATTCAGGAATATTTGTAAACATGGAAGGAAAAAAATACATACGTATTTTTGCTAACTTCTGCCTGAGCATCTCTTTCTAATATGAAGAAAAGAAAGGGAAAGAAAAGAAAGGAAAAACAACAGACATACTAGCAGTTCCTGTGACTTGGTCACCCATGTTATCTTAAAATACTATTTATTTTCAACACTACTTTATTTTCAACACAACCATGACCATGGTTATTTTTAGATCCAATGTTAAATCACATCTTTTAATATATTTAAATACAACATGAAAAAGCACATATATAGGGCATCATAAATTTTTTAATATTTTGATAAATGTATTCAATATAACTGTTTTCTCTTATAACTCTATCCTATTTCATGCATTTAAAAATTTATTCTGAGAAGGGGTCCATAGGCTACAGCCTACCTACAGGTTATATGCACACCAAAGGAGTGTACAATACAGGGATCCCTAGGTGGCTCAGCAGTTTAGCGCCTGCCTTTGTCCCAGGGCATGATCCTGGAGACCCGGGATCGAGTCTCACATCAGGTTCCCTGCATGGAGCCTGCTTCTCCCTTTGCCTGTGTCTCTGCCTCTCTCTCTCTCTCTCTCTCTCTCTCTTTCTCTCTCTCTCTCCCTATGTCTCTCACAAATAAATAAATAAAATCTTAATAAAAAGAGGAGTGTACAATACAAAAAAGGGGTGCCAATTATCATTTTTAAAGGAAACACCACACAAATAGATAGTGATGCCAATGTATAAGCATGTGCTTCTGGCACATGACAGTCACAACACTTGGAACTACCGCTATCAGATTACTCATTCCCTCTTGCCTACTTAGGCCTTCTTTGTTCCTCTTTTCTGTCTAGTACATATGTGAATATCATTCTGCTTCATTGTTTTAAGCTTCCAGGACTGTATCTCAACGTTTATCAGAAGACTGATGAGAAAATTAATTTCAATATATAACCTAAGGATGGTTCTTACTGCCCCATTTTTCAATAGTCTCTTGGATTCATAAATTAAGGATGGGGTCAGACTGAAACAACACTGGGAAGAGCCACATTTGTTTTTTGAAAATCTCTCCCCACTGTTTTCTGTAACTTTCCCCCTTCTTCTTCTTCTTCTTTTTTTTTTTTTTTTTAAAGTTTTAATACCTTCCCATCTCCCCAGTACAGTATAAATTAGTCCACTTGGTTCTGGGAGTAGAATTAGTAGTAGGCTCTTTTCTTCCCCAAATGAGTATACCTTTACACACACACACACACACACACACACACACACAAAAAAAAAAAAAACCTCAAAAAGTCTGGGTAAAACATAAGTACACATCAATGTTGTCTAGAACAACTGAACACACATGATGTGTGGCACAAAATGATGTCAAAGGGAGTAAGATGGAGTCACTCCCTGTGCACCGAGTCACTAGCCTCTGCACGCAGGGGAATTAGGTCCTTACTCTTCTGGTCAAAAGGGTTATTACCCCTTCCAGCAGTGAGTCTCAGCAGAGGAAAGGCATGGGCATTGTGGCGGGGGGGGGGGGATGGGGGGGCGGAGGGTACTGCGGCTATAGGTGACCATCAGCTCCCTTTCAGAATCAAAGTAATCTAATCCTGCCACTTAGCAAGAGTACCTAGACTTCCAGGCAACATGACCCAAGCTAAAGTTACGCACTAACCTTTTTAAAAGAGTGTGAATAAAAGCCATTTACATGCTTACATCCCAAAGTGCTGGGGCAGGCATTCAAAATAATAATGTAATTATTATATTATAATAATTAGTTTTGACTTCACTTATAGTATGAAGCCTGCTGGGAATGAGACAAGATAGAATACTGTGCCTAGCACATATGCTCTTAACAATTATTTGTTGAGTGAGTGAATGAATGCTGCATTCAATAGGACAAGATAGAAGAGAATGGTTTACACATCAGTCAAGATTATATTGTAAATCATCATCATTACAGCAAACACTTAGAAAGAGCTTATTACATGGCAGGTATTGTTTTAGTGCTTTATAAATACTAATTCACTTAAATATTTTCATCTTTAAAAATTTACACAAGAAGCATTTGAAGCACAAAGATCTGGAATCCTCTGCCTAAAATCACTGTTGTAGTAACTACGGATTTTGGGATCAAATCCAGGCAGGTTGGCTCCAGAGTCTGAAGGCCTCAACCCTTTACCATACTGCCATGTGTGAATAAGGTTTACATCTATAGTGATGATATTGCTTTGAAAAGGAAAAATTATTATTTTCTTAAGAAACAGCATTGGAGAAGGTGGAAATCAGGTTTAGACGTGTTAGAGAAGGCAAGATTTTAGTTGGAAGGGTTGGGACCTGCCAGACAGGGTCTGAAGAGCACAAAGTCCAGGCTTGTCTTCCCTTGCCAGCTTCTACTACTCTTGCTCCCTTTATTGCCTGACAGCCTCAGTTGCACTATGACTTAAATTCCCTGTTGCTCTTTTAACAAGGGCTTCATAAAGATTGTATGCCACATGTTTCAGGTCAATGCATAGTACTCAGTAGAGGGCTCTGCCTGTCGTAGCTGGATCTTTTAGTTTAAGGAAAGAATTGTTTTGTCCTGGGAGGAACCAGGAGTCAAATTCCCAGTGAAATAGTCAGGCACATGTGCATGATAGGAAGAGACCCAGACCATGACCACTTGACAAATTTGGCATTACTGATCACCCCAAAAGAGGGATATTTATGTCATTATACACACTAGCTTGTTATTTAGCTATTAACCCTCAAGAAAACCACTTCTTATTCAATAGAGAGATCTCCTACCTAATAAGATATTCTTTAAAACTTTATTTATTGGGGTTGGGGGCCAGGGCACAAGTCTGAGGGAGGGGGTGGGGCAATGGAAGAGGGAGAGACAGACTCCCTGCTGAGCAAGGGGCCCAATGTGGAGCTCAATCTCAGGACCCCATGATCTCAGGATCATGACCTGAGCTAAAGGCAGACGCTTAACTGACTGAACCACCCAGGTGCTCCCCTAATAAGATATTTTTAAGCCAAGGACCTTATCTCAACTGTCTGATTTCATGTCAGGTCAGACCTACAAAAAACTGCCTATTAAAAAAAAAAGTTTCTCTTGTTCAAGCACCATTCCAGCATGATGTTTATACAGTGCCATGCTACTAACAAAGCACTTTGAAATATGGACTGGGGGACCGATAGGCAAATATACACAAGATGGTAAAGAAAGATGAGCAGATGTACAGATAGAAATCCAGTAGAAACCAGCTAGAAGTCCTTTACCAGTAAACCTAAGAGGTAAGTACTTTCTACTAACATCAGCCAGCTATGCTAATCACACTGACAAGGAGAATGGTGGAGAGAAAATTGCCCTCAAGTAGCAAACGGAAGCGAACTCTAGAGAATGGTCTATGTGCACCAGAAGCTGAAGTGTGCTACTTAGGAAAACATGAGAAAATTGACATTTACTGTGGCCATTCTCCAATCAAGGCTCTATAGGATTCCATTCCTTGAAATCAAAGGTTTCAGTCACAATAATGAAAACAATTAGGGATGGATGAAAAAAGAGAGGACGTGGTCTCACAAGCAGAAGCTTTGCCTCTGTGGTCCCAGAGGTTTGAGAGTACTCTGTATCAATTAAAACCATTGAAAGATATCAATGCTTTCAGGGAACCTACCCTTTTATAATTTAAGAAAAAGAAGGAAAGAAATACTACTAGGGCCTACCCGAAAGGAAATTAACTAGACATTAATGACTATACTAATGCTTAATAAGTATGGCAGTTATCTTCTCAAGAGCTTTCCTTTAATGTTTTTGTGCTCTACTCATGGATTTTCCTTTAACTTTTCTGTCACTCATAACCCAAGTACAGAAAGTAAGAGAAAAAAGAAAGATGTACTGGTCCACATTCTCCTAAACTACAAATACTAAAGAAACTATGCATCCCTCAGCAAAGAACTAGGACAAAGATGAAGGTAAGAGAATAAGGATGCTATTTTTAATACAGTGAAGTTTCAGAGAACTGCAATTCTTTATAGCTTTTATGATCTTGAACTCACTTGGCTTGAGGTTATTTCTCCACCTCCAATCCACCCCAGTGATGGAGAGTAGAAGGGCTGGGTGGGGGCTTGGCGGGGGGGGGGGGGGTGGAGGCAGGTGCAAGCAGGAAGACTTACTATATCTTTTAAGAGGAAAGAATGTCTTTCCTCGTCTAAATGCTTGTTCAAGCAAACTGCTACCATAGATTAGCCCTAATATATCAGTTCCAGTATAATAAAGTTTTGTTTACAGGACAATCCTATATGTTTTGGCGGGTGGGGGGGATTGCAGTATATGTGTATATTCATGAGATAATTTCAAGTTGTATTACCAGCACAAATTAAAGTGGCCAGTTGTCAGCATATCAAAATAAATAATGATGAGAAAACTGTCTACAGATACACATTATAAAGCATCATCACACACCATTTTTTACACTAAATTAAATGTCTGGCCAATAGCTAAAATCACTGATCATGGAGCTGGTAGGTGTATGCTTTATCATTTCCTTTTATTTCCAGGGCAGCATGATGGTTATTATTTTTTATTCCTCTAAGCTTTCTAGCTACTCACTCTATTTTTCATGTTCAAGGTAAACAATGACATCCAAGAAAAAACAAGGCTTTCGCTGATTTCACTAGTCCTTCAGGCTTCAGTTTGAAATTAAATCTAGCATTACCATATCACTGAATTCAAATTATAGAGCTCCTTCATTTGTCATCAAATACACTTTAGACTCAACAAAAGTAAAAATTATTTGCTTTGCATAAAATATGTTATATATATAATACAAAATACAGGACTGTAGAAAATATTTCACTCTTTTATACACTAATAGAACAAACAGAAAAGCTAGGTAGAGAGGAGAGGCTAAAAGTGGTTCAAAGGATGGGCACTGAAGTCAGTCACACTCAGGAGCAAATTCTTTTATAGATGTGTCACCAATAATATGTGACCCTGGGCAGGTGGCCATCTCTGGAGCCCTGCTTTCCTCAATAGTCTGGCTTCAAAAGCCACACTCTTTTACCACTATGGGCATACTGTTTCTCTATATAAAACAAGATTATTCATCTCTGTAGGTGGGTAGGCACACAGGTATCTGTGTATATCGTTATATAATGTAAATCAGTCTCATCACGTTCATGACTAAGCAGTTTGACTATCTAGAGTGTGACTCTAAGGAAAAAGAGCTTCCCAAGTTTGACAGTCATCCTAGTGACCCAAATGAGAATACATGTATAACACCTAATAGAAAGTCTGACACAGCAAACATCAATTATGCTACTTTCTTTCCCTTAGAGCAAGCTTTGAAGAATAGAAATGCATTGACCACCGCATATCTGAACTAGGAGGTAATAGAATGTTCCAGGGATGGCAAGGGTAAGAAGGAATAAAGGCATACAGTCTTGTTCACCACTTCTTCCAAGGCCGGCGTGACTTACCAGGTTTCCAGTTTAACAAAGTTAAATGACTTAATACAGGCCACAGTACATTACTTTGCATTTTGAATGATTTCCTTTTTTTAATTAATATTCTTTGCAGTGTTCCTCCCCCAAACTGCAGGTTAGAAAACTAAGGCAAAAAATAGATTCACTATTTTACTTAGCCTCACAAAACAATTTAAATTCCATTACTGCATGTAAAATGCATTCGTTACATCACAGTTACATTTGCTAACAGAACACTTCTAGAAATATAGTCAAAAACTGCAGCTAGGTAAGATGTTGCTGTTTAAATGCACACGCGCACACACACACACACACACACACACACACACACCTGTATGCTCTTACTTCCAAACAAACTGCGTTGACTGAACCTGACTTTTAATGTACTATTAAAAGTAATTCCTGTGAAGGCAAATAACTTTATATTCCTTCCTCCTGACTTGGAAGTATTTTAGGTTAGTAGCACAATCCAGTTCCTAAAGTAAGATGATTCTAGCATTTTTTACTCTCAAACACGTCTTGGGACTAGTGAGTGCCTTTAGAAAATGAAGTCAGGCCAAACAAAAATTGAACTTCTATGAGCTAAGCAAGAAAACCTTTTCGAAAAGGGCACTTTGCATTTTACATCCTTTCTGTACACATCTCTCCCCCCACCACCCTGCCCTCATTCTCCATCTCTGTTTAGGGATGAAAGCATTCATTCCCCAAAGAAGGCTATGTGGCACTATTTCTACATCAGGAACAATGTGGGAGAAGCAGTTGAAGGGGGCTGCTCACAGAGGCAGGGGAGGGGGGTAGCTACATGGAAATCTAGATTTACCGAGATTGGACAGAAGGCAACTGGAGCAAACAGAAGTTACGTTTACACAGAACAACCTGATCAACTATATATCCAAGTGGAGGAAGTAATTTTCTCCCAGACTTACCGAGAAACCAATAAAATCAGAATACAACAATGAATTTTTAAAACCTTCATCAACCACCATCAGATTACCTTATGCATTGAAAATAATTATAAGGTCCCATTCCCCGTATATTAAAGGCAAAAGCAATTTTTTTTCTTATTTAAGTAGGCTCCACACCCAGCATGGAGCCCAACACAGGGCTTGAACTCTCGACCCTGAGATCAAGACCTGAGCTGAGACTGCAGGTGCCCCAGAGGCAAATATTTTTTAAATAAAAACACTACACTATAACATAAGTATAAGCAACTCCAACAAAGTTCTTTGTTTCCTGTGATAACTTTTAAAAATATCCTATGCAAATTTCCTTAAAAAAATTGTATTTTTGTTTCTCTTTCCCTGGGTTTGTATTTAGTCTGCAAATTGAAAAATCTAAAACTGCCACCATCACTAATTGCTTTTCTTCCTATGTCTTCCAAAAAAATATTAAATATTTTAAGATGTAAAATATTTAGTTTAAATAAAAGTGCATGAATTGTTTGTTTTGAAAGAGAGAAGTCTTGATTCTAGCTGACACCAGATATAAATCAGTAAAGGGTTGGGAACATACCAAGTTTGGAGTGCCTGGTCCATCCAGATGGAGCTGCAAGTCTAGAGCTCAAGAGAAATTTGGATGGGAGCTCTGGATTTGGGAGTCATATGCACAGTTTAATCAAGGAAAGTGGATGACTGCCCAAGAGGGTGCGAAGAGTAAAAAGAGAAGATCAAATACAGAGCTCAAGTGAATAGCCACTTTTTTGAGCAGGATAAAGACAGAAGAAACAGCTAAGACTGAAAACAAGTCACAGAGGTAAGAAAACCGAGTCACAGCTCATGAGGCAAGGGAGGAGTTTGGAGAGGGGAATAGCTAACCATGTAGACTGGGCAGCGATCAAACACCGGAGGAGAGGCTGAGTTTGGCAATCTGAAGTCCATGGCAACCTCACTGAGCTGTGCTTCAGGAGAATGGATGACTTGGGCAGAAGCCAGGCTTCAGTGCATGGAGTGTTAATAGGAAATGCATAAATAGACACGCTGAGTAAAAACAACCATTTAAAGATGGAAAAAATAAAGATGGAAGAAAAAAGAAAATGGAAAAATTTGAGGGGAAAAATTTAAGGTTTTCTTGCTTAGCTTATAGAGTCCCTGGTCTGAGGGACTCCCCCCCCCCTTTCTTCTTCTTTTTGAATGATTTAGCCTACTTGAGGGCTCTCAGGAGAAAAAAAAATAAAATACAGAAGAAAGTTAATAGGAAGCAGACAGTGATAGAAGAGCACAGGTGGAAGCTTTGCTCTCTGAAGTGAATTCAAATGCCTTTCTCCCACTCCAGCAGTAGGGTAAGAATGAATGAGTGGATAAACAAATCCAAAGGTACAGTAAAAATAAAACTGGGAGAATTTATGTCCAGGGATAGAAAAGGGGTGGTAGAGATTTGTAATAAAAAACTTAGAAATGCTCTTAAAAACAATAAAACACTGAGCACCCATCCCCAGCTTTTTTAAAAGAAAAGATAGTTCTCATTTCTCCCAGCTTTTATAATCCTCAGTGGTGATTATTTCAGAGTAAGAAATGGAGGGGTGCTAATATGGTCCTTGCATGGGGGGTCCTCAATACCCAGAGATCTTGACTAGAGCATGTTTGGGATTAGGTTGGTAAAAGCCTTCTCATCTGAGTGAGCAATGACTTAGAGATCAATAGGGAATTTCCTAGTAAATAGATTGTTCGGTAAACCTAGTTAAGAGATTCTAGATGGGTTAGCCAGTAGCACCCTCAGAAGAGTGTAATTTAGATCCCTTTTGACATAACTTATTTGTACGTATTATTTTACATTACAACACTTACTCTGACCACACTATAGGTCTGCTTGGCATTATTTAAACTGTATCTCACCCATTCATTGTCTGTGAATCTTCAAGGCTATGTCCCATGTGTGTTTTTAAACTATTACTGATTTCTTGAAATTTCTCTCTTCCTTCATGTCAGTCCATTTTTAATTCAGTACTCAAGAGGCTAACTTACTTAGAAAGTCTCAGCTGTCTCTTTGGGATTTAGCAGTTACACCATGGCCTGGATAGATGGCACAAAGTCCACACAGAACCTCTACTTGACATCGCCTTACACACTGCTCTCCCTGCACATGCAGGCAGGTCTGTGAGCGCCTCCAGAGAAGGCTCCAGACATTTTCAGCTTTCTAGCCTCTCAGCGGCTAACACAGGCACTTGCTCCTTGCAGCTGTTTGGTAACATTAAATGAGCTGAGTACTGTTCCCCTTGCACATTTAGTATTCTTTCAATATTGGAATAAACATTTCCTTAATTCCAGTCTACCTGTGATAGCCATTACTGTTCTGCTCTGTTAACGCTCTTATTTATCCAGCTTCAAGCAGAGCCTCTGGGAAGGATTCCTGAGATCCCCAGCAGAATCAATCTCTCCTTTGTACCCCTACATCTGTTTATAATAGGTGCTACTACATATCATAATTATTTTTTAATGCTCTTTCCCTTTTAATACCTTTGAACTCCATTATCTTTTCTATCACCATATCTACTGCCTGGCACAATGTCTAGTACACAGCAAGTCCAAATAAATGTTTGCAAATGATTAGCACTTCCTCACTTTTCAATAAATCTATTTGTAGCTAATAAAAATATTAATTGGTATTTGTTTCTAGAAGAAAGGAAACACCTGAAACATAGTATTTCCTTCATAAAATTTCTTTTATAAATTATTCTCACCAACTCTGTGAGGTAAGCACATTTGCCACTATTTCCAACCTTATATTACAAATTGCAAAACCACTTACACAGAACATACCTGCCTAGCTCCAGTCAGTATCAGCTTCTATAATTACATTTAGCATGCAGACATCAAATAGTTTACTTTGCTGTACACTTAGGTTATTCCAAAAAAACTGCAATAAAACATTTTTCACTTATTTTCAGAGGTTCTATTGCCTCAGCAGGAATATATTATTAATATCTTTTATAGGTCTAACAATCTTTGAATAATGCATTTTAGTGAATTATTGAAAAAGAATAAATTATTTTAAAGTAACACAAAATTGCCAATGTTTGGTATGTTATTTAATATGTTAGTTTCTAAAGGTGTAATAGACATTACTTAAAACTGACGTGGTCAGGTATAGGAAAGATGTACCCAAGTAATAGATTTTTGGCTTCCATTTACACTTACATGGAATTACAAAGATTTTATTAAATATTTGGATTAACACCATTTACTCTCATTTAAGGACAGTGGAAACCTAAATCTCATTAGTATCTTTGGAAGATGGGATGAGAGGCTAGAAACAATTTTTTTTAATTTTTTTTTAATTTTTTTTTTCAATTTTTTTTTTTTTTAACTTATCAGTTCTGCTTCAAGTGATGCAAGTTTCTATGATCTAATTACACACTGGACTGACATTATCAATTGCTTCTGAAGACTAATTTCACAAAAGCATACAGTTGCAAGGAATAAAAATGAGACAGGCTGGGAGAATAGGAGAGACAACACTAGTGCCTCCTATATCCAAAGTAAAGAATCAATATAGTAAAAATCCAGTATAAAATTGCAATTGCATCACTCCACCAATTACTACACTACCTTTTTATTGTGTAAGAATTTTAGTATGAAGGTATTTTCATTTTTAAAAATAGACACATATAAATAGTTTTCTGAAGGCCTATTATGTGACCAAGTCCTTCCTCAGGATGCTTTACATGTTATCTCCTTTATTTTCATTTAATTACCCAACGAGAACTTTTTCACAAGTATATATGATTTTAAAATTCCTATTCCTTTCAGAACATTATAGATTTAATGTTTAGAAATTATCAGAAGAATACAAAATAAATTAAAAGCAACATACTCAGAACAGTTTATCTGAGGTCTCTCCAAATCTACAAATTTGCTTTGGCAATATGAACAAAACACTGCAATGTGCAGTCAAATTTAATTTTTCAAACCATGTTTAATTATGGCAGTACAAAAACTAAACAATCAAGATAATTAATCTTGTAGAATGAAGTAAATGTTTACATTGTTCACTCAAAAGAACAAAATGCATTGCAGTAGTAATCTTTTTACACAGCACCACACAAGTGAAGCATTGCCTTGCTCTTCATTTTAAGAATCAAACCATAAAATCAAACTAAGGGGAAAAAGTTCAATGAAATGACCCATTCAGCACTAGAAGTTTTAAAATTAAACAATGTGGCACTTTTCCCTACAGTTTTTTTTACAATCATTGTAAATATTAGAGGACGATGAATTTTCATTCAAAAAAAAGTTGTCGAGGACACCAAAAGAATGGTCTCATATTATTGTTTTCTAAGTAAATGTGTACTTTTTATAAAAAAGCCTTCCAGTTTTAAAAGCAATACCTGCTCATTGAAAAAGAAAGAAGGAGAGACAAGGAGAAAGAAAAAAAAGAAAAATCAAAGCAGTGTACAGAAAGAGAAGATGAATATATGAAAATGTAAATCCTTCTCATTTTTCCTTAGTTTCTTTCTTCAGAAGTAACATTGTTAATGGTTCCTTGGAAATTAAAAGAAAAAAATCCTCTCTATATATGTTTGTTACTCATGTATCTATATAGCTTTGTCTATGCATAAATCACTCATACTATTTGCATTTTACATTTTACTTATTTTACTCATTCATGTATCTTAGACATCTCTGGTGGTACACCCAAAACTCTCTTATTGGTTTTCATAGCTGTGTAGTATTTCACTGAAGTAGTATTTCACAATTTATTTTATTCCTATGAGGTTGGTTCCAGATTTTCACTATTACAATGCTGCCCTAAACTTCCTAAAGTTTCTAGATTTCACACAGACTTCTTGAGATGATGATATATGATTTTACATGCCCTGAGGCTTAAAAATACTGAAAATGTTGAGGAAATAAAAACAGCAACTGTCATCAAGGTCGAGTAAGCCAATCAATTACTTTGTAAATAAACTAAGTATTTATAGGAAAATAATTCTCAGAGCAATATGGCTAATTTCTGACAAAGCAATCTTCATACGTCCTTAAAAAGGTAAACAAAGATAAACAAAATTGTAGCACTGGGCTTCAACAGACTGAAGTGGAATATACCATCAGTTAAAAATGAAATATGAGCACCAATTCAACAAACCTTAAGGGAGGGATCAACTAGAAGGATGGAAAAAACAATAATGTTTAAAAACTCACCAGAAGTAGAGCTTTACTCAGTACCATTACATTCTATCAAATGATAAATTGGCCCAATTCTAATGCTGAAATTGCAGTCTCAAAAATCTAAAGTAATTTTCTTCCCTGGAAATTTCCTGAACACAAAGCCACTGCTTTCAAATTAAAAGATTCTTCATACTTTGGAATTGCCACACATTAGTAGGGATTTAGAGGCAAATATCTGCCTTACAGTAACAAAAGTAACCAACAAGAAGGAAAAATGCTGACTGAATATAATTTTGAAACCAGTAGACAGATGACATTGCATAGTGTAATAGAGATTATGTGGATAAGTCAATTTTAGGGATACTTAGGTTGTAATTAAAATTTTTCTCCAATAATTCCAAAGCATTTTGAGATAAGTATTCTTTTCTTGTCCTCCAGGAAGAATGCAATTACAGGAGGATAAACAAAGCCCTCTTTTTGCTCATTTTATTAAAAGAAGAAGAGGATGAAGAAGGAAGGGGAAAAGAGGGAGGAGGAGAAGAAGAATAAGGAGACAATAATGTTCTCTCTACTCTTTATAAACTTGCTGAAGGTTTGGCCTGACATGATGATTCTTCTAAATACAGCTCCAGACCCACCCACAGAATCATATAATACAGTGAGTGAGAACATGGGTCAGAAAGGTCGGGTTCATATCCTTGGTTCAACCACTCAATGGCAGAGTAACTTCAGGCAAGTTCTCTCTGAGCCTTGTTTTCCTAACTTGTACAAGTAGTTATTAACTCATAGGATCGCTGTGTGGCTTAATTGAGATAACAAACTCAAAGTGACAGTGCTGGGTCACTCTGGTTAACTGCAGCTCATTATGAAACAGTGATGCTTCCACTTCACATGTAGCTTATGCAGGAACCAGACCAGAATTGACAAGTATTCCCTAACTATGCATTGTAGATTTTTGCCATTATTCTTACCACTTCCTCTATAATCAATTATTTTTCCTCCATCATCAACTACCATAATTTTATCTTTTGTTGACACTTCTGCAAATGCATGGCATAAAAGCCTCCCCTCCGCCCCCCACTCCCACCCAGTCCTCATTTGTTATTGGAACCCAGTCACTGTAGGATCTTGTGTTCCCGTAATACTTATATCTGTCCTTATAGTTCTATGTCTTTGTCATATTTTTTCTCTTTAGACTATAAGATCCTTGAGAGTACACTCTTACTTATTTTTGTAACCTCTTCAATACTTTTCATGTTGGGCCCAACTACTGAAGTGAATGTTTGAGAAGAGAATATGTGCTTTTCCAGAAGTATGTACAAACTGGCAGAGATCTGAAAAAGTATGTTTTAGCTCTCCATGTCCTCCCGCAATGTGGTCCAAATTCCACCGAACGTGACAAACATGTTAGTCATTGTGTCTTGGAATTACAGTTCCCTAGTTTTCTTGGTGATATAATTTTTGCCCATTTCTCCCATGATTTTGCATTTATTTATATATGGAATGTGTTTCAAGAAAAGAATTAGAATAAACACATGCTCTGCCACCATTTCCAGAAATCTTGCCTTATTTTCTAAATAAATCGATATGTCTACTAATTAAAATACTTCAATTCTCTCATTTTTTAAAAGATCTTATTTATTTATCTTAAAGAGCGAGAGTGAAAGCATGAGGGGGAAGAAGCAGAAGGAGAGGGACAAGCAGACTGCGTGTACTAAACACAGAGCCCAATGGGAGGCTCAAACCCAAGACCCTGAGATCACAACCTGAGCCAAAATAAAAAGTCAGACACTTAACCAAATGAGCGATGCAGCACCGCCCTCCCCCCCAATTCTCTCATTTAAACATCCAAGAATCTCTTTTTTAAGCTGCTTGATTCTAAAACTAAGTACTCTTACTTAGAGTCGATTGGCCAACTTACCTATCATTTTACCTGGTTTCTTTTTCTACTTTAAAATCACTATCACCAATACAACCACAGTCAACTAAAATAATACAGAAATAGGTGCATGGAATATGTAAAATAGAATCAAATATCAAATGTGTAGAAGTTGAAAGTGCTGAAAAGCAGTCTGAGGCTAAAAGGAAATGATTCTCCTTTAACACACTAAAAATATTACTGTATCTGAAAGGAGGAAAAAAAGGCTAATTAATGTTAATCACTAGAATGTTATTATCCCGCAACAATGTTAATCTATATAATCTGACTTCAGTAAGAAGTTTACAGAATGATAGATTGATGTAACACACCAATTAGTGGGAGCATAAGCTTTATCCTTCATGATTGTTCTTTTTCTTGAAGGAACTTTAAGTAATTTACTATTGTTATTAACCTGATTGGGGTGCATTTTCATCAGAAGCTGCAAACTCTGCTAAAATAAAAATTCTAAACTTATAACATGAATGGGTGTCCTTTAGGGATCATGTTAAAACCACCAACTTCATTTCAGTAGATAGCTGATCCCACATAAAGTAGGTTGCTAGACAAAGTGTCACTGGTTTACCTCTAAATGATCCAGTCTCTTCAGGAAACGGGGTGTAGTTTTAATAAAATGGGACTCATAAGTTTTTATTACATTTATAATGAATGCTTTTCAGTTTTATAGGCTCTTTGAAGGAGCAATTTAGTTTCTCTATTAAAACATGACTTTATATCTTTCACAACTCTCAGGTTTCAATTTTATGTTGCTACCACTCTAAATATAAATGAAGATATTGAAGTTTTAATAAAGGTATAGAGTTATTTTCGCCGACGTGTATGGGATGCAAGCTTACAAAATCACGGGGAAAAGTACAGAAGATTAAAATCTTTCTAATCTGATTCCTTCTATATCCTTTCCATCATACAAAACCTCTCAAAACCAATCAATGGTTATATCAAGATATATAACATATTTAGATATTAATAAAACAGGATTTGTGATATTGCCTTTTCAGAATAAAGTATAATAAAATCCTTTTACATTGACTTATTGGTGCAGTAGAGAGTGTAACACTGTTTAATTTAACTTGGAGGATCTTTAATCAGTCCTTTTATTATACCTAGCACATCCATATAAAATTGTCAGATAGACTCGCTTTATTTACACCATCAAAGTCAAAGCCAAGCTCAAGAGCAGGGATTATGACAAATGAACTAACGACAAATATAGGCAATTAGGTTTGTTTACTTTCCCAACTAAAGAACCCCATTATAAACTCAGTCCCTACTTAAGGAACTGATATTAAAGAAGTAAAGCAGGCCCATGAAAAACTCACTATCTGCTAGAGAAAAGGGAGAAACAGATACATAACCATCTGTAATCTGTTGTGATATGGCTATAATAGGAATCTGTATCTAGAATAGATAATGCAGAGCAGTAGTAGGGCCAGAGGAAGAGCAACCAACCCTGCCTAGCAGAGAAAAGACTTCATGGAAGTGCTGCTTCATGCAGAACTTGAAAGATTACTAGGAGTTCGTCAAACAGATTAAAGCTACAAAGGCTTTGTAAACAATAAGAGGAACCCACACATGATGGCTAGTCAAATTTAGTATGACCACACAAATTAAGATTTTAATTCTTTCTTGGTTCAATAATAATCTCAACAAAAATATAGTATTATGGTTAGAAAACAAGGAAATTTTTACCATATGCTTTTAGATTAAGTCTTCCACAAAGGCAAATTCAGATCCTATTCATACAATCATGATTCCCATTTTAGCTTGTTCAGGTATTTGGGAACAATTTATCTGTTCTCTTGAGAAAGTCGTATAAAAAATCTAGCATCACACACATATGTTTGGAGGGCCCAAATACATCTTTAAAAACACAACTCTTCTTTAAATGGAAATGCAAAGCATGCCTACATCCTACAGCTATATAATGAAAATCAATGTGTTGTCCCCAACTGACATTTATCATATCAAATCCACAGGCAATTGCCTCAATTTCAGGAATGCAATCTTTATGCAATTTTTAGAGAATTACACTCTACCCAAACTATGTGAAAAACTAGATACCAATCTCAAAGCACATCTTTCAAGAAGCAGCTTCTTTACTTGACTAAACATATTTCAAATGTTGTAATAAATATATCACTCCTAGGGATGCCTGGGTGGCTCAGCAGTTGAGCCTTTGGCTCAGGGCATGATCCTGGAGTCTGGGGATGGAATCCACATTGGACACCCTGCAATGAGCCTACATCTCCCTCTGCCTATGTCTCTGCCTCTCTCTGTGTCTTTCATAAATAAAATAAATAAAATCTTTAAATAAATAAATAACTCCTAAGATAAGAATTGAGAAACAATTAGAAGTCCAATGAAGGATTTCTTTTTCCTTTAATTTGCACGATCCCCACTCTTGGAAGAAAACATCAGTGCAATTAAAATTTACTAACGTAACTTAAATTTGCCTCGAAAAGGAAACTATCAACTGGAGTGCTGGCCCCTACGTCTACCTTACTAACAATTCTCTGATGACAAGTTTCAAGAATCAAAAATAACTGCACTTGTCATGCACTCAGAGCTTCCTGTCATGTAGAATTCATTGTCAGAGAAGTGTCTTCCTTTCTCCCATGGAAGCCTATCATTTAAACTGATTCTACTCCAAATATACCCAGAGGGGCAAAGATGAGTGTCCTCACAGTTAGTTTCACTCATGAACCCAGGCAGCGATTCAAGTGCCTCTTCTTTGTTCTAGGTGGCTGTGCTCTAATGATCGACAGTAAAGAGGATATGTAGAATTGACTTTTCACAGAGACTGGTTGAAACAGTGCTAAAAAATAGCATCAAAGGAAAACATTACCTGAGCAGGAAGGGAGTTTGGGAAAATGGACTAGTTCTCTTTAGGAATGGGATGAAGAGATAATGAGCGATTTTACTCAATGAACTCTAGGTGACCCAATACTGATTGATTAGTAGAGTAGAAATGGAGGTGAGTGTGCATGCGACGTTGGGGATTTGTAGACAGCTGACCACCTAAAATTCTTGGAAAATGGTGGATGGACACAACCAGGTGAGCAAGACACAAAGAAATCTGTAAGTGCCCACCATATTGGGAGACCAAGTAGAGATGACTTGAGAGGTAGTTCTCAGCCCCAAATTACAAACACTGATAATCATGGGAAAGTAATCTAGACCCTTATAAAAAGTCCATTTTGCTATCTAGAAAATCAGCAGTAAAAATTAAAAGCTGCCAAAATAGAAATATATATTCAGAGATATCAGAAAAAAGGAAATGACTAATATTTAAAGGGATATTTCATTTAAGATGAATTGATTCATGAAACCAATGCTTCTGTAGAAAGAGCTCAATCACCTTAAGAAGCAAAGCATAAGTTTTGTGTTGTTTTGACTACATTTTTTTAATTTTTTTTTTTTAACTGAAGCTACCCTATACGTCAGGCATTCTTCTTGGAAACAGGATACAGTGGTACACATAACAGATATACATTAGTGCTTTTGCAGTTTTGATTCTAATAGAGGAGACAGACAATAAGCCAATAAGAAAAATATACAGTAAGTCAGATGATAGTGGTGGTATAAAGCAAAATAAAGAAGCCAGGAAGATAGGGAATTGGGGGGGAAGATGTTACTTTAAATAAGATGGTAAGGGAAGGCAAGATACATATTTTTAAAGAAAATAAGCAATAATGTTTGGGAAAGAATAGGGATTACATTACACTTTCAAAAGTAAATGTTTTGTTTTGTTTGTAATTAAAACTGGAGGAGCAAAAAAAAAAAAATGCAAAAAATTAAGATTCCAGTGTCATCTGCCACTGGCTCTGTCACTGTCAAACATGTAAAATAATGTATCTCTGGCTCCCTCTTTTTCCATTTCCTGGAAGGAGGGGCATGGATCTGATACAAAGGACCCTAAACACTAAAAGGATCCTCAGGATATCATCCCCAACATTCAGTAGCAGAGCAACGTAATCCCCTCAAAATAGTTCCCGATTGAAAAAAAAAAATCACTGAAATTTAAAACTTCTCATGGAAACAATTTCCTTGTCTTGGGATCACATTACACTGCTTACCTTTGTAAGAGCTTTGTTAGGAATAAGTTTAAAATAGTTACTTTATTAATACAAAGAATCTACCCACTATAGAACTGCTGAATAGACCAGAAGCACTGATCAGTCATGCTCCTAAGTCTATCCATCCTAATCTATACTCAGAAAGGAAATAAATCTCACTTTAAAATAGTCATCTATCACCTTTTACAAGATCTGCATTTTAAAATGTTATTCTACAATAATATCATTTCTCTAGTGGGTGAGAAATTATTATGTCCTGTCCAAGAATGTTTCAATGACTGAGACAAATCCTGCTGCAAGTAGCTTTGAAAATACTTTCCAGAGTCCACCGTGTGCATTGATGCAAATGTCTCATAAGAGGCATCTATCCTTAAAATGCAATTTACAATCCCCTTCTTTTTAAATAAATTACAATATGAACTGCAAGTCATAAAACAAAAATCTCATTTTAGTTTATAATAAACTCCAGAGCATATAGTCACCTCTGCATTAAAACACACATGAAAAATGTATATGTATAATTTGCCATGCATACTATGTACTCAATGTTTACTGATGTTTATTATATGTATTAGCATATACACATAAAGTAGCTGTATCTGATAATATTTCAATGATCTAAAAGCTCTCTTTTCCCATGAAAAATTTTAATACTATATACTTTGCTATTTAGATTAACAAAGAACAAATTATAAAAAAATCATTTCTTGATCACCACCTATATGTAGGTATTAACTGAATACTTTAATATAATAAGTCACTTACTCTTTACAACAGCCTGTAGGGTATATGTTGCTATTCTCATTTTAAAGATAGACTGAGACA
Organism: Canis lupus baileyi; assembly: GCF_048164855.1. Classification (NCBI taxonomy): domain Eukaryota; kingdom Metazoa; phylum Chordata; class Mammalia; order Carnivora; family Canidae; genus Canis; species Canis lupus. The sequence continues at coordinate 9,864,036 of NC_132855.1, read as the reverse complement.
GAGAAGTTAACAGACCTAACAAAGATCACAGGGTAAGAATTTAGGATTCAAACCTCAGTTCACACAGTCAATTGCCAAAATCCCTCCAGGAAAAAAACAAAATCATTAAATCAGAATGATAATAAGCTGATGCTATTTCCTCAAAGATATGAAATTATGAGATTATAATCCTTATCAAAGGCCTAATGCTAAAAGAATCTGAAGAAATAAAAAGCATGTTCAATTAACTATTTTATAGACTATCAATCACATAGTTCTGAGATATCTATAAATCATATAGTTCTGAGACACCTAAAGGTAATAATAATCTCTATGTTACATGCTCTTTACCACAATAAAACAATTAAATTTGAAAATTAATTAAATTAAATTTGAAAATAGGTGAAAGAAAAATAATAATCTAGATTTAGGTTTCCATTCCAAGTTCCTACCCCCAAAAGTACCCCAAAAGGTGTACTTTTGGTACACCTGATTTGTTTTTATAGAAGCAAACAGAAGGAAAAGGTAAAGCAAACAAACAGGAAAAAAACCTCAAGGACAGATTTAAGGTTCTTGCAGAGAGATTCTGAGAGTTGGACATGTACCTGAAAAAAGTATTCTGTACACCTCTCTGTGACAGGCACAATGCAAGGAAGGAAAAGCAAAAAAATAAAAAAATAAAAAATAAAAAAATAATATATATATATATATATATATATATATATATATATATATATATGAAAGCAAGGTTCTTATCTTTAAAGAAGTCCCATTTGACAGGAAAAAAAGACAATAAAAACACTCATAATACAAAATATTAAGTACTATCTGTATAACATAAGTATGCAAGGACAGAAGGCTTTAGAGGAGATGATTCTGGGTCAAATAGCAATCCCTGATGGCTTTTCCAGACAATAGCTTTCATTTTTAAAAGAGTTTATTGTACCACTCTCATTGTCTCAAAGCAAATTTCCCTGGATAAATAGTATGGGTCCTTTAGTGTCTGTGCTGCATGTACAGCCTGCTCTTTGGTGACATGCAAATGCTTCATGGGTGAACCAATCCTCAATCGCATCAAATTTTCCTTGCTTTGATCTCTCTCATTATAGGATTTCTTCACAATGTCAAAAAAAAACCCACTTTAAAGCTTTGACCTGAATAATGACAAATACCAAAGGTACAAAATTGACATAATCAAGTCTTTCTTTCCTATCTAAAAATGGTATTACTGGTATAGTCATTCCTTGAACATTGTTGCTAGAAAGTCTGCTTATATTATTTTTCCTTAGGATATACTGGGATGTAAGGCGTGACTATACAGTACAGAGACTCAGTTCTTTTTCCTAAATATATCAAACATAATGCATACGTATAATACATCAAGCATCATACATCAAATGAGTGCAGCCCTTCAAAGTATTTTTGCTGGACGGGCTATATATTTATTTCAAAGACATTGTCATTGCCACTTTTAGAAATTCTCTATGGTGACTTTCACAGAACCAACTAACCAGCTCTTCAAGAAACAGGTCCCACTGAATGTCACAGGACATTATAGGTCAAAGAGGTCTCTCCTGCTAGCCAAATACATATTCTTCTCCTTCCTTCCATCTTTACCTTTTTAATTTCATAAATGAAATTTACAAACTAGGGCAGCCCCAGTGGCTTAGCAGTTTAGCGCCGCCGTCAGCCCAGGGTGTGATCCTGGAGACCCGGGATCGAGTCCCACATCAGGCTCCCTGCATGGAGCCTGCTTCTCCCTCTGCCTGTGTCTCTGCCTCTCTCTATGTGTCTCTCATGAATAAATAAATAAAATCTTAGAAAAAAAAAAGAATTTACAAACTAATCTTTTTGGTACACAATGATTAACAGTAAGTTATAATAACTAACAATGACAACTAAATACCATATGTTTTATACACACACACAGACACACACACACAGAAGGTCAAGTCAGGAACTATGGCTCAGTTTATTTTGCTCCCACTCTGCTCTCTCTTAGCTGCCACTGCTCTGGAGCTGAATCTAATCCTTATACAGGGTTCCATAGAGGAGCGCATGGGAACAAGCTGAAGTTGTTGATGAGGGGGCCTTATTTGATTCACATCAGGAATCAGACAAGCAGGGGTGAGTTCATTTGTGCCCTGCTTGCATTAAGTGCTATTACATAATAACACGGGTAAAACTGGCTGGCAGCCTTTCTGCATCATCTAGAAGTGCAATCACCCTAAGTAGAGAACTGCCTGTACAGCTCCAAACCCAAGTGCACACACAATTAAAACATGCTACAATATACAGTGTTAAATCTTCAAATACAGCCCAATGACACCAAGTCTGCTTTCCTAATGACACACTACACTGTTTTCAAACCACCTCATATGCTACCTTATTCTTGAACAACTGTGATTTTAAAAAATACATAAACTCCTTCAGATCTCACTACTAGTAAAGTGCAGAGGTTTTTCATTACATCTGTTTTAGTACACTAGATCCTGCTTGCTTTAACTTAAGCTTATTTTTTCTCTATCCATCCAGAGGAAACAAACAAAAACATGATTCTTTTAATATCCCTTCATACGAAGTAAATCCCCCTTAGCTTTCCACTCTCAGCATATATGTCCAGACTTGCTAGGCAATTTTCCAGTAAAGATACCACAGTAAAGGTAGGATCTGTACTTATGCTCTTTTTGTACTACAGTAGCCTACTCAGTGACTCTGATCTTGAGATTTTTTAAGTAGGAGCACAGCCTTAGAAGCCTATTCTCATCTCTCAAGCAAGAGAACAATGAAAAAGAACAGAACAGAACAAACAAACAATAAGCCTCATCAAGGGAGACTTTTCCAAAGGGATTGCTCTTAGGCTCCTGATGGGTGAAAATGGGTAAAAATTTCTAGTAGGCAGATAAAAGACCAGCAATCGCCATTTATCACTCTTCCAATGTTTCTGAATAAAGTAACTTTAACAAAAAATATTTTTAAGATATTCAAGGAAACCTATTCTATGATTTAACTCTCTCTCTCTCTCTAATAAATAAATCAATTAATTAAATCTTCACACACACAAAAAAAGAATTGGGTTGCCTGGGTCAAACACCTCAGCTCAGACACTAATGAAGTAACTATGTGCCTCAGTTTCCTCATGGGAGACTGACATATTTCACAGGATTTTAAGAACTGAGATGATAAACATAAAGCACTTACTGCAGCCCCTAGAATGAAAATTTCAATTACTGTTGCTCGTTATTATGCTGAATTCTATGTCTCGGCTCACCTCTGTCATCCCCAGACTTCAAAGAGATTTTTAAAAATATAGAATCAACTAATTCCTAACAAAAGACAGATCCTTTCTATTTCAAAAGATTGACTCCATCAGCCTTTTGGATTGGTTCTCAAAATTAACTTTTCATTCTTTGGTATTCCAAGAGCCACCACTGTTACTTGTTCCCTGTCCTTACCATACCTCATCCCAACAGTACCCAACACTTTACACATCTGCTTTCAGCTTAGAGGGTTCCCTGCCAAACAAATTATTATTAGCCTCCAGCATTCAATTCTTGCTCTTTTTTCAGTCTTCAATCAGGAAGTAATGGCCTCAAACGGAGTCCATTACAAAGTTTTATATATTCCTTGACTCACTCAGTTTGGATTTAAAGGCTCACAGCAAAACATTCCTTTTGACCATATCCAATTTGTTGATATTTTAACAACATTCTCTTAGGTGATTAATCATTCAGGAAAAGAACAATAAAGTAAAATTTTCACTGACATGGTTTTATTTAATATTTTTAACAGTCCAAGTAATGGGAATGGTAAAAGCAAGAAAGATTTTCTCCATAACATAGTTCATTATTGATTAGAATTCCAAAATCAAAGTAAGTCCCTAATTAATAACCCCTTTAAATTATTTTATTCTGTTGCTGAATTACCACATTGATACTCATTCATTTAATTATGTCCTGGCCCAGAGATCTGACATTTTTACTGACCAGTTATGAAATGTTTGTTAAAACTATGAAGTATAAATTACAAAAGCCTTCTTTCTGAGGCTCGCAAAGGATAGAGAAGAGTGAGAAAATTATCTCCCTGGTGCCAAAGGAAGAGTTATAAAATAAATGAAAACAAATAGAGTGAATCAGATGAATGATATTTGTGTAGGTGGTTTAGAGTGCTCACATGTATGGGAGGCTGAGCATAGAATACAAAGTAGAAAATGCAGATTGGTCTGGTGCCATCCTTTGGGTCTTTGTAGAAAATGTTAACATATTTATTTTCTTTTCTTCAGCGGGGTTGGCTGTAACTGAAGTTTCATGACTGCTAATATGTTATCATTACTCAAATAATTAGACTTGGGAGCAATAGATTTTTTTAATTAGCTATCTCAAAGCAAGTACCATTATAATCATCTAATTATCCTTTGAGGCAGCTTATGCACAAATGGTTTTACACATTCAGTACCTTACTACCATGGGTGCTGGTTCCATGTGTATCATTTAAAACTAAGTGTTTATGAAAATACAGTGATGAGAACCTAAAGAGCATGATTTATTTCTTCAAAAATTTTAATTTTCAGAAAGAAATAACTAATTACATTAAAACTCAAAAATTAGCATGTAGTTTCAGCCAACGCAAGTAGTAAACTAATGTTCATCTGCAATTTATTCACATACCAATAGAGCCTAAAGGTATTCCCTTAGCCTAAATGCCAAACATTTAGCTATATTCAATCAACAAGATTGCTTAGCTAAATAAATAATTACCACTTTTATCAGGAAAAGATGCCTTCCTATAATAACACAAAGTATGGTTCAATTAGCCTTTAAGAGCAAATGACTTTTTAGAAGACATAATTGTATTAAATGAGTCTCTAAAGAACGTATCTACCTGATTACCCTAACAACAATATAGAAGGGTATTTGAAATATAAAATAACTTTTCTTCATTTCTCTTTATAGCATGCACAAATATGGTATCAAGAACCTGCCCAGAAATAGGTGGGTAGGACACTTCTAGATAGACCTGAGGGTTTGGGTCAGGTAAAGAAAAACAATCCAGGTATCCTTAGTCTGTAGGCCTTATCCTACCTGCCCCTCAGCTCTATTCCAATCTGCGAAGGGAGGCCAAGTACTCATTCTGTACTTTCAGATTCCAAGCGAGGTGTTTCTTGCCAAGGGTGAGCGATCCATGTCTTCTCCTTTTCCTCTCTTCTAAGTAACTCGTTTGGGTTGAGACTTTGATTCTTACGTCCTTGACTCCCTGCCTCATCTTAACTAAAATTATCTCAGCCTTGGCATTTCCATAAGAAGAGACCCCTAATGTAAAGATTACTAGAAATTCAGTTGGCACACTGTCTTAAAAATTTTGAAGTTCGTTTTTAAAGAAAAGAACACTCTTCCAACATGATTATTTCACTGTCTCTATTCATCGGTTTGAAATTTCCATGCTGGGTTTGTTTCACATCTAAACTAAAAACTAGAACATCTTATAAAATTCATCTAATTTTCTCTGATGTTTCTAGGTAGAAGTCTCTTCAACCAGGAAGATAGGTGCCTCATTATTCTTAGAAAACTAACTACTATCTGCAAACTTATTTTATAAACCCAATCATTAAGGTGTCTTCTCACTGCCATAAGCAGGAAGCATTTCTCTTTCTCTATGCCTGATATATTGACAAGTAGTACGCATTTTTAGGTTTCTTTTCTTCTCTAGTTTCACCATCTGCTTAAAATACAAGACATACTGCATATGCCTATACTTATATCTTCAATCACAGTACTGTCCTTTAAGGGAAGGTCTCATAGAAAACAAAAATTGCCCTTGTATCATGATAGTAGCATGAGTATTGAAGTAAGAATCCCAACAAAGAAATCTTCAAAGTAACAAAAAGCATTCTTCTTCTGAGAGAACTGAAGCATTAGTCAAAGTGGGAAATAAAACTAGAACTTTAGAATTTTGTGATATGTCCCCCAACAATATAGATATGGATAGGGCCCCTGCCTTATCTGGATGAAAAGAGAAAGAACATTATATATATATATTTCTTCTATAATAACATATATTTAATATAATATATATATATATCAGTTCAGTTTTCCATCCACCAATTCATTTAAAAAATATTTATTAAGTTCATTCTATATATAAGATTTTGTGCCATCAGAGGATATGAAGAAATATAAGAAAACTATAAGTACTTCAAGGCAATAACAGAGAGGGAGCTACAGACGTTTAGAGATAAGAAACTATACCAGTTTGCTCTATGTGGATATGAAAGCATTCCAGATAGGCCCTAAAGCATGAATTCATAGGGAACCTGAAGCCAAAGAAAAAGAATTTAAGCAGGAAATGCTGGTCAATGATGCAAATATCACAGAGAATTCACAGAAGAAAAACAAAAGAAAAAGCCACTGAACCAGACAATTTGTGGCCCTTCAAAAGCAGCCACTTCAGGGGAGCAGCAAGTGTAGAAGCCGGACGACAAGGAAGGAAAAGGCGAATAGACATGGGCAAGAGGAAACAACTTCCACAGGGGCTTTCCTCTCCTTTGAAAAGTCTAAGAACAAGTGGCAAGATTGAGAAATGGGAGCCCGAGGAGGGATTATGAAAAGAATGGGAGAACTCTGCATAATGCCTTCATCTGGGGAAAGGAAGCAATGGAAGACACAGGAGTAAGGGGGAAATCATTTCTTAAGCAAGATCATAGAAGAAGGTAAAAAGGGGCACCTGGGTGGCTCAGTGGTTAAGCATCTGCCTTCAGCTCAGGGCATGATTCTGGGGTCCTGGGATCAAGTCCCGCATTGGGCTCTCTGCCTGGAGCCTGCTTCTCTCTCTGCCTGTGTCTCTGCCTCTCTCCCTGTCTCTCATGAATAAATAAATAAAATCTTAAAAAAAAAAAGAAAGAAAGTAAAAGGAACAGGTTAAAAGGCCTCAGGAAATGTTTGAGTCAGAAAAAGGATGGTGAAAGAGTTTATATCAAAATACTTGGTTGTTTTAGACAATTAAAGACACAGTCTGCAAAGAAAAGACAGAGTTGGAACTTGGAGACAGTGGACAGAGGGGAAGCAGCCTTTGTGAGATCCTTAGAATGATTTATCAAGAGGACACATTCCAAATAGCAAGCTCTGATGTCACAGCACTCCTGGACTAAGTTTTTTGTGGCCCAGTTTTTCTCTAAAGGGGCTATAGCTGTCATGCGGGAGTACTCATGAGCCAATATGGTAATACTGAGAAAACCAATCTACCAGGGAACACAGCATTATACACTTTAGAAACTCATGCCCTTTGAAAAAGGTTTTTTCTTCTTCTTCTTTCTTTCTACCCCCCCCCACCCCAGGAATATTTTGACAGAATTTGCCTCAAGAAAGTTTTTGAGAGGGATGAGAACACCAGACAGATAAGTTCTGAAGCAGGAAAGAAAGCCCAGAGTATAAACACGTTGGTAGTCTTACACTTAGAAGACAGCAGTGGAAAGGCTCTGTCACCTGGGGGGAGACAAAAAAATGGAGAGGACTGTACAAAGGGAAATTAGAAGTTTCAAAAGTCCACATCAGAAGACTGAAATCATGCTTAACATTGCTCTTGTCTTTTTATATGAATGAAACTAACTAATCATTAAATCACCCTAACCATCCATATTCCCACCCGTCTGCTTGATGTACCTGAACCACATCTCTCACTCGGACTCTGTTGCTCTATCTGTATGTCTCCATCTCTCTCTTTCTCTCTCTCTCTCTCTCCCTCTCCCTCTCTCATCCTCTCTTTCTCTCTCAACACTTCCCAGAAAATTATAATGCAGCAGGTCTGAGAACCCTTATCTAGAAGGTTAATTTCACTTCATAAAAGAATATATATTTTCCTTTAAAAAACAAGCAAATGTTGTTAAATTATTGTGTATTGTTTCTGCCACCACAACAGTATAGATGTTTTAAATAGATTCAGCGGATAAATACGATAATGTTAGAACCCAATTATAGAGAAATCTATCTACTGCACAAAAATAGATCTAAGTGGGTGAAAAAAAGAGGGCAATGGTGCCAAAAGTAGAGGACAATCTAATGTTAGATCTGTGAAGACCCTAGGATGTCTGCAGTTTATGTCTGCCCAGGGCCATTCTCAATTTCTGCTCTTTCCTTAAGAGGACCATCCTTCTCACTCCACATGTTCTGGTAAGGTTCTCAATTCTTATACTTAAATTCTGCCAAGAGCCTAGCCAATTATAAATCCTGGACCCTTTGTGTACAGCGCCTATCTCAAGAGTTGGCCAGAACATCAAAACAAAGTCAATTCACATTATTCCCTGAGATTTTATAAATGTTCACTGAGAGAAAAAGATACTCTTCTTTCTGGGAACTGAGATAAGACTATGTATATTCGAAGATACTGGCTACCATGTGCCCCTCCTAAACATGATCTCACATAGGAGAAAATACAGAGAAGCACAGCTGAAAAGGATGGGACCAAAGAGGAGTAAGAGGGAAATGTGACAACAGTATTTGAGCACATGGAGTTTCTGAGGTTGCTTTCACTTCTGGAGTTTCCAATTTTGTTAGTCAATAAACCACCCTCCATATTTCCTAATCCATTCCCTTGAAATGAAAAGCTAACTGAACTTAGATTTCTGTCAGATGGAATCCAAAACCTCTACAAATTACAAATGTGTGATGACGCCCAACAAAGAATCAAGTGGTCAGTGCAGTGCAAATGCCCATCCAGCTGCTGAGCATGGCGGTTGTAGAGGTTGAGGGCTGTGCAAAAGGGAATTGAGGAGAGGCAAGTGGGGAAGCCTAACATTAGCTTCACTGGAGAACAAAAAGAAAATCTTGCATCTGCTATGATACCATTGCCTCTGCTTCAGGGCACTCTCGCTCTTCCAAATTCATTTAAAAATTAGATGTAACTAGAGATAGTCTGTGCCACACCAGAGGAACATCTTTAATACTTAACATAAACTAAGACTGACCTGTGCTTTTGTCCAGGCAAACACATTCCACACAGCATATTTCTCAAGGGTCAACTGGAAGTCGCATTTTAAAACTGAAATGATTTCTTCAACTTGTTCTCATCTTCCTTTTTAATCTAGTCACTTAGTCAATTATTATAAAATAGCCTCCTTATTCCTGAAAAACACAAGTAACCAGACAGGCTACACCACAATTTGAAAGGCATTCTCATTAATGGAAGTGATATAAGAGAAGAAAGACATCAAAAGCTTGAATGAGGAAAAAATAAGTAAAGATCCTACTTTATTCTAAGGAGCTTGAAAGTTCAGTTGAGAAAAAGTAGCACTTCTTACATTGCGATACATTGCGATTTCTTTAATGAAACTCTTAAAGTCCCAGAAGGAACTATTCAAAATTAAATTAAAATTGTTCTATGTTTATTGCCTTAATACCCAAGCCCCAAATGAAGCAGAGAAGGCTTTGATCTACCAAATCACTAAATCTTTACTCAATTAAACTATGCTGGCAGCGATGAGTCTCTTTTTTTCTTTTTGTTTATTACCAATAAAATATTCATTGCTTTGATCATCTATGTAACAATAACAATACTTGTTAGGCACTTACTATGTGCCAGACAGTGTCCTATGGGTCATGTATTCATGTATGCATTCATTCAACCTGGTCAACAACCCTGCAAGATAGGCACTAATTATTTCCTTTTAAGAGAGGAGAACATTAAGGCAAGGAGTGATTATGTAAGATCTCTGAAGCCAGAGAGTCAGAAGCAGAGACAGAACTGCTGGATCTCAAGCAGTTTGATTCCAGGACCAGTGCTCTTAATCCTCATGCTCTATTTTCTTTTATACATGAGATTGTGTGATTCAAAAAAATAAAAACAAAAAAACAACCTACATGCAAAAACAAAACAAAACAAAACCAAAAAAAAAAAAAAAAAAACAAGTACATAATGGCAGAATGGAAGTAGGACTTTAAAGGATTGCTAAGAAAACCTATTGGGGGGTGTGGAAAGGAGGAAATCCAGAAAATGGGAATGGAATAAATAGGGGTGCTGAGAAGGAGAACAGAACAGCAAGCAGCATTATCTGGTGCCCTCATAAAATCCTCACAGATGAGTAGTGGTCAAAGAATTGGACAGGGAAGTAGAATCTCCTTTTGTAATGCCTGCAATAATAACCTTAACTAATTGAGACCTAATTATGTATGAATTAGAGATTTCATGATAATTTTTGAGCAGAGTGATAAGATTTTCCCCTTCACCTTATGAATAAGTATCTGGAATTCTGGAAAGGCAGAATGACAGAAAAGTCACTTAGAGGTGAAACTTATCATCTAAGTGAGAGATAATAAGGACTCAATGCTGTGTCAGTGGAGATAGAAAAACGCAAGACTTGGAGGCTGTAAACATGTAGGAATGGCAGGGGCAAAAACTGAGATATAACCTATTCTAAGAAGGGATTCATGGTTTAAGAAAAAAAAGGAGGAGGGAATCAGCAAAGGCTTCTTGGAGGAAAAGAGATCTTGAGTGAGACCTGCTGAGTGATTAGGAAGGAGCTGGGCCACAGTGGAAGTGGGAGGGAGCAGAGATGGGGAGGGGGAACTGGAGAAAGAAGACTAGTGGGTGCAAAGACTGCCGCCAAAAGAAAAACCCTGGGTTGTAAGAATCCCAAAAAGAGCCTTGATAGAAGCTGAAGCATGGGTCCCGAGTTGAAGGGCAGCTCAGTGGCGTCAGCCTTGGGTGTTCCTGGACATTCATTCTGGTGCTCTGTTGTTCTTCGTGTGCCTTCTCCTCAGAGAAGAAATTTTGTCTTGCCTTGGCTTCTTCGTGAACACTCCCACCCCTCACACTGCATGTTTTCATCTCTGTCTCATAATATCTTCTTTCTCATCTATCCATCGTTTCTGTTTCATGGCCATCTGCCACTTCATGGCATTCTTTCTGCGTTGTTTGAATTATTAACTTTCTCTTGATCTGCATAAAACCCCTCCCGTGTTTCAGTCAGGCTGGGCCACAGAGCCAGTGACCTAGAGTTTGACTCTCTTTGGAACAGGTGCCCACTCCCAAATCAATCATCTGTGAGGGTAATCTGATTCAAACAATGGCTGCTTCCTCCATTTCTAGAGCTTTCCCTAAAACCAAAAAGTAATCAAATGGCCAGAATTAAATTACTCTTAATTTGCAATTCTATGGCCACAGAATAGCAGGAAACGTTAAAGGAAGCACTTGAATCACACAAACAATGAAGTGTTGTAAGTATCCATGTTTTTCTAACATAAAGCAGATCAATAATTAGCTTTAGTTATCCTTAGAATAGAGATATATATTTTAAAACATAGAGGGCAGTCAAATAGAAATAATGAGGGGCACCAGGATGGCTCAGTTGGTTAAGCATCTGCCTTCAAGCTCAGGTCATGATCCCTGGGTCCTGGGATCTAGTCCCATCTCAAGCTCCCTGCTCAGTGGGGCATCTGCTTCTCCCTCTCCCCCTGCTCATGCTCTGTCTCTTTCACTGGCTCACTCTCTGTCTCTCTTTCAAATAAATAAATAAAATATTTTTTTAAGTAAATAAAAGTAATATTATTTTGAAAAGACTATTTTAATAAAAATGCTCCATCTTTCACCTTTTAGTGTCCACAGTACTTTCTTTTATTTTAAAAATTCTGTAAGAAACAGAGAACAAAGTTTATGATAATAAATCAATAAAAATAAAGAAATGAAATCAATCATCCCCTCCTTCACAATCCTTCCTGTGCTTTAATAGCAAGTTTATTTTCAAATCAATAAAGTTTTTTTTTCCAAATTGAAGTAAAAGTTTAAACTTTATCTAAAAAAAAAAAAAAGGACATTAGAAACTTCCTGGAATATTGTTCAACGTTTAAAAAGTCTAGTACAATGCCATTTAGCTTATCAGAATATCAATACACATTAAGAAAAAGAGATTAAAGTGGAAGACCCAGAGTGTAGCCACAGGCTGCCTCTGGCTCAGAGACTTGTTTTGCTCAGCCCATAACAGTGAGGCAAAATTGTTTTTTGATGAACTGAATATCTCTCTCTCTGTCTCTTTCTGTCTTTCTATCTCTTTCTCTTGTCTCTGTCTCTCTCTCTCTCTATATATATATATATAATATACATATATAGATTTGTGTGTGTTTGAAACTTCACTAAAAAATCCAAATCTCAGTCTTCTCATAAAAATAAACAAATAAAACAAAACAAAAAACTGTAAGTTCTTATAAAACTAGACCTGCAATCCCACATGTCAATAATCATGTTGAGCTGAGAAAAGTACTACACTCTCTAGTCCTGGCATACAGACATGGGTCTCCACTAGTCTTCAGTGTTTACCACCGGTTCAAAGTGCTATGGTTGCCTCCACACATAGACATTATATCAGAAAAAAATCTAGAAGTACTATTTCCTCAGCAATTTTAGGTATTTTCCAGATCATTTATATAAGCCATTCCATTTCCTCACATACATACATCTGACCATATCCTGCCTAAAATAATTGTCTTGCTCAGAGTCAAAATGCTGCTAAATGGAAGAACCAGAGTTGAATTTGAATCTTCAGACCCAAAATCCAGTGCTTCTCCAGCTTTGGTACAGCTAATGTAGCTAGCAAATGACTAACAGTCACTTCTCCCAAACAGGAATTATGAATTAGGAGTTATTCTAGTTTCTGAATATGGCCATCTTTACATCACAAGATCAAATTTACTCCACACAACAGGCAAAATAAGGAAGGCACCCATTCAGTCTAACTTCTAAAATGATATACATCTCTCCTCTCTGAATTGTCCTCTTATTCCCCACAACAGTCAAAGGAAAGTGAAATAGACAAAGCATCAGATCACCCACCAATGGGCACCTGTGATTCTGTCTAACTTCAAGGAGACCTCACAAGAAAACTTCTGCAAAACATTACTTTTCTCCTTTTCTCAGAAACGTCTCTACTGAAATTTGACTCATTCTTTCTAATACAAATCTAACGTTGGCTCTTACACAAAACAGTTGAAGTCATCCTTTTGTTCCCTCTACGTTTCTCATCTGTAAATGTGCTCATCAACTTATCAACCAGACTGTTAGAATTTATACTTAATCTTCACATTCCCTCTCCGCTGAAATTTTCTCCTATTCCTTAATAATTTCCTATCTTGATTACTATAATTTCTTTTTTTATTGTCCTCTTGAAATTCATACTCTTTAAGTCATGGAGGGCCAGAATATGTGGCTAAAATAACATTTCCCCCCAACTGTCCCTCCTTCTTACAAATGCATCTTCACTTTCTCTTGTAAAATTCCAATTTACCTCTAAATCACTCTGGATACCTCACTGTAATTATCTCTTCTGTCATTAGACCATAGAGTCACACATCACCAATTTTTTCATCTCATATTCCTTTCATGAGGTCCCAAGCAGATATTCTTTGACGTATTCTCTTTTCAAGAACATTGTTTTAAAATGGTGCCTATCAAGGCGGAAGAACAGGAAATCACATGAAGGACTAACTAAATCCCATTTTCTTTCTTCCCTAGGAAAAGAGGGAATGGTTCAAAGTGTATTTGCATTTTAGATTTGCTTTGAAACTTAATTTGGGGGATACAATTTTTAATAAATTTGAACTTGCAAGTAAATAGTTTCTCAGATTCTAACATCTTTTGGGCAAAAGATAAGTCCAATTCTATCATATGAGGAACTAATAAAAATGCAAACATTAGAAAACTAACTATATCATCAAAAGGACATGATTTTAGGCAATAAGCCTTTCAACTTCAGAAGGCTTGGCTTACGATTTTATATCCAGTCAACCACATAAGCATTTTGAAATTTTTCAATGGGAAAATAGAGCATCTTTGAGGGGAAAGGGAACAGAAGAAAAGATATTTTATTAAATGCTTGCAGATGATTTAGTTCAGAAAGATATTTAAAATAAAAGCCCAAACAGTACATTTTAACTTTCCCTTTGTGAATTTCTGAAAAAAAATGCAGATTTATATTTTCTAGAATGTTCCCCCATTGACTGATTATTTCTCCATCTCTCTCATTCTCTCTCTCCCTCACTCAGACACACACACACACACAGACAGACACAAACACACACATTACAACAGTCCTGATTGGGAATGTTTTTTTCTGCTCTTTGATCCACAGTGAATCTTTGTCCTAAAGCTAGTTTGCCTTTTGGTATTAACCAGCAGGAGGGAAAGAGGAGCAGTTCTGGAAGCTTTCTCTTGGTCAGAATAAGGAAGACCTTTCCAAAAAGGCACCCAGCAGCATTACTCCTAACATTACTCCTAATATCACCTGACCCCTCTTCATATGAAAATGTGAGAGGTACCAAAGATGGGTGGTTCACTGTAGACAAATCGAAACAACTGCTGAAGCTGAGACTGGGCTCAGCTCCTTGGAAAGCACTGTACTGCAGAAGAGCAGAGTGGCTGCATCAGGAAAACTGGGGTATTGTAAGGAAAGAGGCAAAGAGAAATGGATGCTGGATGGACAGCTAACTAGTGACCACTGTCAAAGTGAATGTTGTAACTCAATGTTTTACTTTTTTTTACTTTTCCTTTTGTAAACAACGACAAAACTAGCAATATTCTGATTAGGAGTAAATTACAGTAATTGCAGGAAACCTTCGACCTCAAAATCATAAAACTGCAAAATATTCACATGAATCAAATTCTAACTCAAGGCAGAAAAAGTATTAGGAAATAGCTATCAACCTTCCCTACATATTCTAGGAATCACATATTTGATATAAAATTAAATTGAGTGGTTTTGGAATGCTTAGATCTCTATTATTAATTGATATCTTCAATATCTCTTTTGGGGTGGTTGAGGGGAGTAGGATGCTTAGAATGCTCAGAAGCAACAGCATTTCTCCTTTCACTTTTCTTTTGCAAATAGTGAGCTAAAGAAATGCTTGTACTTTAATAAGCAGTAAAACTCAAAGGACTGTATGGTAGACAGAAAATTTGAAACATAAACACAACAATAAAAATTTTCTCCCTTTAACCGACCTTTCCTCATGTGAAACTGGTTTAGCCTGACATCTATGGTCTTATAAATAAATACCCAAACATAAACAAATGTTCCAAGCTGGGAACTAAGTCTCTGCTCCTGTACTAAAATTTTCTTGCCCAGACATCAACCAGGCCTGGTAAACCAACATTTTACAAGTCCTACCAATTTCTGTGCACACTCTTTAAGCTGCTCAATCCTTATAAATGTCACATTTCCTATGAAAATAAATGCCTTTCTCCTGAAAGAGCTGCAAATCAAGAACACATGAACCTATGTATGTTGTTATATGCTATCTTTGCTACATTTAATGAAACAAAGGGGTAAACTTCCAGCATATCTTCAGAAGTTTTATCAGTTGTTTCCATTGCAACATCAGAGGAAACATAAATAAAATGTCCCCTATACAGTCTTAAAAGAAATCACAGAAATATCTAAGGCTTATACATTCTGCTAGATATCTAAAATATTTTCATTTAACCCAACAGGAGTTGTGAAAGTCTCCATTGTTGAAAGATATCCAATTAACCTAGTTTATAAACTATAAGATTGGAATTTAATCAGTTACTAAAATAGTTGTTGTTTCTGATTAATTATTTCAGGCTGACCAGTTGTAGGCCAGGGCTATATGTGTCAAAGTCACTCACTTAGTTAGCAATGACACCAGTGGAAATTACTTTCCTATGAGCAGTTCTGAAATTTGGGCCTCTGGCTAAACCCAGTTATTGCAAAAGAGTAATAAATCTGAGAACTCAGTGACCTGTCCTTTCTAATACAAAATAATGAATAATAATAAAAAAAAAAACAGGATCGTGCTTAAAAGTTGACATAACAGATATTCCATAACTTAGAATGTTCTATACAAGTTAAAAAGTTATCTATATTGGAGCCACTAAAACTAAAAGAGTTAAGGAGTTTCTGAAAATAGTTAATGAAATAGGGGCATTAGGTAGAATGGAAAAGACTACGTTGCTGACTAAGTCAACTGTTGATATATGTTCCAATGGTTCAGTTTAGCTTTTTAGCTGTTTACTATCCCAAATTATTTTTATATCAAATTTCTAAGTTACTGTACTTTAAATACCAGACTACAGAAAGAATTTTAAATGTTTCTTTATAAAGTCTGGAATACTGACCCAATTACAATAAATCACAACTGTTTTTTGTTTTGTTTTGTTTTGTTTTTTCCCATTTGAGGCACTGTTTCTCAAAGTGTGATGCAAAGAGTACCTGTGATGTTCAATATGCTAATTTTCAGGCCCTTCCCAGGACCTGGTGAACCAGAATATCTGGAAATGGAACCTCAGATCCTAAACCTTAACCAAAAATTCTAAATTTAGTCTGCACTGGTTTGAGCTGGGTTTTTTTTTGCCACTGCATCATTTTAAATAAATAGAATTGGCTCAAAACAAAATTTAGCCCTCCTGATGACATTTTTATTAAGCTCTTCTAGGATACCTCTTCTTATGAAACAGTAAAATCACACCTAATTAAATATGGTTGTCTTTTTTCCTTAGCTGCCAATTTTCTATGATCTGAAATCAATGTTTAACTGTAATAAGTAAACAGCACTACATTTTCTGTTCTATATAACAGAAACCTAATTGTGTTTCTTACCTTCTTTGTTCTGTTTTTTTTCATGTTTAGTTTGAAAAGCTTCCTCAAATTCTTAATGGAAGTAAATGAGGTATAAATTTTAAACAAATAAGTGATCTTAGAGTCATTTTAGATTGATTCAGGCAATGGGAATATCAGTTTAACTTTCCTTCTCAGAAGTGAATAAAAGGCTATTAGGGAAAGAATTCTCACAAAATAAATTCTGATTCTATTTTTTAGACTAGGAATTCACACTCATAGTATTTCTTCAGAATCTACTAAAGAATGATGCACTTAAGGGAAGGGAGAAGAAATGTGTGGGAAATATCAGAAAGGGAGACAGAATGTAAAGACTGCTAACTCTGGGAAACGAACTAGGGGTGGTGGAAGGGGAGAAGGGCGGGTGGTGGGAGTGAATGGGTGACGGGCACTGGGGGTTATTCTGTATGTTAGTAAATTGAACACCAATAAAAAATAAATTAAAAAAAAAGAACAAAGGAATGATGAAGTTAGAAAATCACATTTTTGCAAATAGAATAGTAAAAAGTGATTCAGGCAATCATCATCAGCAGATGCTAAATCTAAGGGGGAATGGTTTGATTATAAACAGAGTATTTACAACTTATCAAAGTATTTCTCTACAAATTACCTATTAATTTCAAAAGGAATAAAAGTAAATACAGTAGAAAAACTGAATGACTCTCTAACCAAAGAATCCAAATAATGTCAACCATAAGGAACAATTCCTTACAAGGATACATCATCACTAATGTTCATTTCAGCCAAAAATGCATAATCTGAATCTAAGCATGAGAAAACACTGGATACACAAATTGAAAAACAGTTAATAAAATAATCTCCTTGATTCTTTAGAAATGGCAATGTCATAAAAGACAAAGAAAGGCTGAAGAATTTTCTAGACTAAAAAAATCTAAAGAGACATGACAGCTAAATACAACATGTCATCCCACATCACCCCACATCATCCCACTCTGGGCAACAACAACAACAACCCCTATAAGGACATTATTGGGACAACAGACAACACTGCAAGATGGACTGTAGGTTAAAGTATTACTTCTATGTTAAATGTCCTGATTTTGTTAACTGTATTGCGGTTATCTGACAGAATGTTCCTGATCCTAGGAAAGACGTGGTGAAGTATTACAAAGTAAAGAGGCATGATCAATGCAACCTACTTTCAAATGGTTCTGGTGGGGAGACTATAGTTTACACACACAGACACACACACTAACAGACAACAGACAACATTAATATTTGGACAAAATGTTACCATGTGCCCAAAGAGGTATACCTAAGAAGGACTGTTAGGATGTTTCTTCCAAAAAAGAAAAAAAAAAAAAAGATGTTTCTTCCAATTCTTGCTGTAAGAATCAGTCTAAATTACCATCAATAGTAGAATGTATACATGAGTTACAGCATTGTCATTAACAAACTCTATGCATTAGATACCTAGGTCAGAGCTACACATGTTAATATGGGCAGACTCAAAAGCAACATTGAGGGGAAAAAACTATTGCAAAATGTTACCAAACATCATAAAGTATTAAGACATGAAAATGAAAAAAAAACATGAAAATGTACCATATATTTATCAGTATATGTACCAAATAGAAAAACAAGCATTCTGAACACTGAACAGTAAATTCAGAATAATAAACAACTCTGCAGAGTGAGCAGCACAGCTCTAGGAGAGGTACACAGAGAGCTCTAATTGTCTTAAAATATTTTATTTAAGAAAGGCAGAAAATACAGCAAAATGTTAAAATATGATAAAACTGGATAGTGACTACATGTCTATTTATTATCATTATTCTCTATCATTTGTTGTGTTTCAAAAATATTATCTAACAAATCATTTTTTTTATTTCTAATGAAACTAAAAACTCTAGGAAGCTCAATTCAATCCTCTTGGCCAAAAAGGACTACCACAAAGAAATATAATAAACTAATGTTTAATTAAATTTTACAATATGCAAACACTCCTTGCTATTATAAACTCTTCAAAACCCCTTTTCATTAATTCTCACCATGTACTTTAGCCTTTTGTATTATTAATCCCAGCATATGATTATAGATTAGTCAGTCAACTTTACTTTGTAACATGCTTAATTACCCAGCACATCTCCATTCTCTGTATTGTTTTGCTTCATATTAGCTGTAGGGTTTATTTAAATTGTTTCCTGCAGTTCTCCTTGCAGCTGAAAATTTCATACCTGGGCTGGCTGATATTTATTAAGGTTAAAAAGGTATTAACCTTCATGGTTACAGAAGAATTCTGAGCACTATCAGGCCTTCACTGAGTCCAAAGCTCCTATGAGTTGCTGCCATCCCTTCAGTTGTACGGTATTTTTATCTAAGTCAACAGCCTATGTGGGCATCATGTGATAGGAAATGATAACAGAAATGTGCTGCCTAGACTAAGGCGAAGAGTATGAAATGCCTTCTAAATTGTTACAAGAAAAGCAATCGTGCTCTTCAGTGAAGGAAGCAAGAGATAGAAAACAGCATCTCAGTTCTATTCTACTACTTACTTCTCATGGCCTTAGGCAACCCACATCCCCTCTCTCAACCTGGGATTACTCATGTGGAGAAAATGGCAAATGTCCTGCCAATCTCTCAGGACTGGCATGTGCTGGAAAGAGATGATGCATGTGGAAGTGCTCCATGAACGATAAACCGTTCAAAAACCTCAAAATGTGATTGCCATCTGATTCTTTTGGAACTGAAAAACATACTTATAAAATAAATACCTTAAAATTCTCAGAAACAAAGAGATAAGAGTAGTTAAACTAGTAACCTCAACAAGCTGGGGTTAGTCCATGAGTAAGTATATCCGTTAAAGTAGTACTTCTATGAGAACATAAACAACCACTAATGATAGTTTAAGAAGGAATTCTGTTCAAAGTAGGATTATTCAAAGAAGTTGAAGAAAGTTGTCCAAAGTACTTTATCCCAAAATTGCTCAAGGACTAAATTAAATAGCAATTGCAATTTGTGTGCAAAAATTACAGTAGACACTAGGTGAAGGAAGTTACAAGATGAAGTATGCCAAGAGTTGTTGCTTTCCTTAGAACAGTGGTTCTTCAAGTGAGCTCATGGACCCCTAGGGTCCCTGAGAACCTTTCAGGAATCCGTGAGGGCAAAATTATTTTCATAACAACACTTAGATGCTAATCGCCCTTTTTTTGCGGTATGGATATTTGCACAGATGGTATGAAAGTACTGATGGGAGAATTGTTATTGCTTTACCATAAAGCAGGGCCACAGCACCAAACTGTATTAGTCATCATTGTACTCTTCACTGCCATGCACATGCATTGAAACAAAGCAACAAACACAATCAGTTTAATTCAAGAACATCAGTGATAAAGTAGTTAAATTTTTTTTAATTCTGTTACATCTCAACTTTTTAGTTCAATGCATTGTTTCATTCTGTGTAGTGAAAAGGTAAATACAAAGAAAGTACTGGCTCCATATAAACTACAAAGGGTTGTTTTAAGGAGTAGCACCTGTGTGCTTGTTTTAGTTGCAGGCTGAACTAGCCACTTTTTTTCATGGAACAGCAATTTTACTTGAAGGGACAATTGACAGACTGCAAATATTCAAACTTGGGCTTTTGGCAGACATTTTTGCTAAAATGAAGTGAATCTGTATTCACCAATGGTGTTCAATGCCAACAACAACATTAAAGCTTTCAAGTAAAAATTAGAAGTTTGAAAAGCTTATAATGACCTACGTGAGCAAAACAGGTTCCAGTTACAATCTCTAATGAAATCAGTTGGTGATATCAAGAAATGGGATTTGTTTATACTGTATGATGAAATGTATCCACATTTGGAGTATCTACAAAACTCAGGAAATCAATATTTTCCAAATGACCAATGCATGATGTTACAATATTATATCTGGGTTAAATATGCATTCAAAGTATAAGACAGATCAATGGATTTTAGAGCAAGAAAACCAAAAGTTCATCAACATGATTTCAGATTCCACATTGGAACTAATCTTTTAAAAAAATGCCATTTGATGATTTTTAGTGTAGTATCAAAAAAAATGCCCATAACTATCCAAGAGTGCTATTAAAATATTCTTCCCTTCACTAATCAGTGAAGTTGGCTATAACCAAAAACAAATAAATGAACAAATTTTTAAAATAAATTTAGGAATGCAATGTAGAATAGCAGAGTAAAGTAGCAGAGAGGAAAGGAAAGGAAAGGAAAGGAAAGGAAAGGAAAGGAAAGGAAAGGAAAGGAAAGGAAAGGAAAGGAAAGGAAAGGAAAGGAAAGGAAAGGAAAGGAAAGGAAAGGAAAGGAAAGGAAAGGAAAGGAAAGGAAAGGAAAGGAAAGGAAAGGAAAGGAAAGGAAAGGAAAGGAAAGGAAAGGAAAGGAAAGGAAAGGAAAGGAAAGGAAAGGAAAGGAAAGGAAAGGAAAGGAAAGGAAAGGAAAGGAAAGGAAAGGAAAGGAAAGGAAAGGAAAGGAAAGGAAAGGAAAGGAAAGGAAAGGAAAGGAAAGGAAAGGAAAGGAAAGGAAAGGAAGGAAAGGAAAGGAAAGGAAAGGAAAGTACTCATTTCCATCACACAGTTCTTAGCACCTGCAAGTGTTCTTCCCTCACCTCCTTCACCCTCCAATCCTGTGATTCCTAATCAATGGTTGACAAGCACACAAGAATGAACATCCAGCTCATTTAACTTGGGTTGGAACAGAGGCATAATTCATACTACAGAGCTCCCATGAAAGTTTAAATGGAAACTACCATTGGAGACACTGTGCTGAAAATTAAACCTCTTCTTCCCTTTCCCTACCCTATCCTTCCTGTTTGTCACCTCTAACTGATTTCTCACTTTAATAAATTATTTTCAAATAAATCCTTATGTTAGAATCTGCTTCTAGGGAATCCAGCATCAGATAGCCAGTAAAGAGTCATCCAATTGTTTGATCAATGCTGCTCTTTAAATTTCTGGTAAGCGATGATCCATTTGACTCTCATGTAATGAGAAGGTTAATGTACAATTTCATTTTATATCAACCTAATTAAAGCTAAATGTGGAGTGAATGAAATGTGAAAGAAGAAATTTTAACTCTGCCAACAAAAACAAATAAATAAATTTCAGTTATGATGCTTGGTTCATTTTTCAGAAAGGATATTATCAGCTATAAAATTTTTGAGTCTATAACATTGTAACATTCTTCTAGAAAACTGGCTGTAAGGAAATGGAAATAATATAGCAATACTATGATGGGATAAAGAAATAATATAGCAATACTGTGAGCAAGTTTATAGGTCAAGTTAATAATCAGTGGAAAGGAAAAGACCGGAAATGTCATTAGAAAGGGGAAGATGACTGGTAGATTGAGATTTCTAATGAAATGGGAAAGAATAAGATAAAGAGATCATGGATGAGAGGGAGATTGAACATACAGAAAATACTGAGGCGGGAAAAAAAAAAGGATGGGAAGAGCAGGGGTAAAGTAAACAAGCAGTGTTTAATGATTTCAGACATCTTTCTTGGGTATTGGTGGCACAGAAGAGCAGCACTTCCCACACAATGCCACCTGGTTTTACCTTACAAACAACCATGATGCCATTTTCTACTCACCAGTGCTCTATTTGGACCAGAATGCATTTCTACATTATTCCATGACTGTTGCTTGTTGAGCCTCTGTCCTTCTTTCTATATTTCAGTTGCTCTCCAAATCATTACTCTAGGAAACCATAAACTTCTGCCTCCAGACAACACACGTTCCCAAAAATCAATAAGCAAAGAAGGAAGTAGGATATATTATAGAACGTCTACCTGTTTTCTTTCGGGCTTAGACTGTAAGAGTCCATTATTTTTATAGCACCAAAGAGGGAATGCTAGTCATAGAAACCTGTTCTGTACAAAACTATATCTACCTAAAACTTTTCTTGCCAGTCTCACAGGACAATGGTAAAAAAGGAATCCCAAGGCATAGACCTGTCTACAAAAAGTCAGTGCCTATAAACACAAAAACTGACTAAAAACATTCAATAAAGCTTCTCTCATGATTCCAGATAAGCCAGGAATAAACCACTTCTAGTACTGTAAGCATACAACAGACATCTGATGCTCAGTATAAATAATTGTCAATATACATCTTTTCACATTCAAAATGTTATCACTAAAACATTCTTATAAACAAAATTCTAGCAGCTACAAGAAAGAAATACATTGCACAGTAGTCCAGTTTAATGTTAATCCAGATTAGTGATTCTAACGTTTTGAGTACTTTAGAATATTTGAAATTTTTTCTCTATTATTAACCTGTTTTCTCATTATTTATATTTGTTAGAGTCTAACATGACAAGTTTTGGTTTGAATGGCATCTTCAACGTCTCTCTCCCTTGTGTGCTAGAGATACAAGAAGATGGGGGAACAAGTGGAAATTCTCCTTTGCATCCATCCCAAGAAACTGACCATACATTGGACACATTTGGTGAATTTTGTGTGAGATTTCCTAACTTGATCAATGGTGACATTTTTACCCCTGAAACGATATCCAAAATGCATAAATATTCTATAATTATTTACACAAGGAAGACTATACTTAAATATAGACCCTGAGCATATATCTATTGATCTATTTATTTATTTAAAGTAGGCTCCATGCTGGACATGGAGCCCAATGCAGAGCTTGAACTCACAACCCTGAGATCAAGGCCTAAGCTGAAATTAAAAGTTGGACATTCAATCAAACGAGCCACCCAAGTGCTCCACAGATATCCATTTTAAGAAGAGATTTAACCAAAGACCATTTCAGGTAAAAGGTATTTAACTATATTGCAAAAATATTAATAGATACATGTAAAAACAAAGGTAAAACAATTTATACCTCTCAAAAATGACCAAGACATATCAGGAAGCATTAAAGTACAAAAAAAGAAGTAAATAAGCACTAGCATTGCTAGTTTCTCTCTTAACCATCTACTAATAATGTCTGATTGGTCATGTATCTGAAATACTAACAATTTACCAACATACTAACAGTTTATAAACCTTGAGGTCTTCTACTTAATCACCTTTATTACAAAGTAATTTCTCTCCACATTGATGACACATATACTCCAATGGCAACACTAATTAATTCTCAATAATCACATTTTGTAATTATTTTTAAAAACTGTTGCTTTAAATAATTCTTAATTTCTGTTTGAAAAGAAATACTAACATTATTAAACTATGGTTTAGGGTGGTGATACATATCTACCAGTTATGATTTTATCAGCTCTGGATATGAAAATTACAATCAGGTGATCAAGAAAACTGCTTTTTCTTAGTGTCAAAATCATGCCTGATTTCTAATAGGAAGGCTACTGATTATTCACTACAGTTATTCCAAATGTTCGCACACACCCTGCCCTATACCTCTCATTCAACATCTTGTTCCATCTTTTTAAGTTAATATGTATCACTTAAGCACTTAATTTATCATTGAGAGCGACCTCAATCATGGATAAAATTGGATTTACTGAAGAATTTACAGAGTGTTTGACTGTAAGACAAAAGGAAATACTGTATATATCAAAGTAGTCCAGGGCTGCCCTGAACGGGTCACTCTGTTAAGCGTCAGACTCTTGGTTTCCACTCAGGTGATGATCTCACAGGCGTGGGATGGAGCCCTACCTCCCGCTCTGTGCTCAGCGTGGGGTCTGCAGATTCTCTGTCTCCTTCTCCCTCCCACTCATTCTCATGAATAAATAAATAAAATAGTCCATACTGTTAGTGTATACTAGGCTTTTCCATTTCAAAGGCAAATGTTTGATAAGGTTCAATTAGAAGAATTTTTTTTAAATTCACTATGTCTAAATATGTGGGAAATGTCACATTTGAGAAATGCTCAGAAAAAGCCTAAGTGTAAAGAACTGAAAATTATGTAAGCTTTGGTAAAAATCTGTGTTACATTTTTCTCAGCTCTTAGATATACTTCCAAAAAGGACTCTGGACAGTGTGGGATAGGCTAGCATATGGTTTATTTTGAGCTTTATGGAACAACAAGGCTTTGTAAGTTTCCATAAATTTCTAACCACAACCACAGAACATGTCTTTGGACTTCACCAAATAGAAAAGAAACAGTAATAGGTTGTGGGATGCCAGGGTCTTTATTTGTTTTGATGGCATAGAAAAAGAAATGTGTGCCTAAGGCATTTGTTTTAATCATGAAAATGGGTTAGTTAGTGCTCAGTGTTCTTCCTCTCTAGATCATTTCTACAACCAACTTAATAACTGTGAAGGACTGCCTCTTGTATTGTAAATAATTCGTTTCTTTACCTCATAAGTACCTCCGGCAATCTGGTATCAACTCAAAATTAGCAAGGTCCTTCATACTCTAAATCACATAGGGATATGAGGAATAAAGAGATTTAAAAAGGAAGAAATAGTGAAGGAAGATGAACAAGGTGAAATATTTATTTTATTCTTATCTTTAAGATAATTTTGATGATAGTGTTTATATATTCATAAACATGTAATTTCAAGAACTTTAAATAAGTAAACTTCATAGTTTATCTTGAAAGAAGATAAATGCAGGACAAAGCTAGCTCTGTTTTATAGGACACTTGAGGCTGAGGTAGTATTACACTTCTTCATTCATACATTCACTCTTTTTTTTCCCCATCAAATATTTATCACCCAACACAGGTGTCAGGCTCTGTGCCCATCCTTATATATATTACGATGCTACAATACATCATAGTTTAGTGAGGAGGTGTGAAAGAAGAAGACAGTAATCAAACACACTATCGAGTATGGAATGAAATACCATCTAAACAAAGGAAACAGAGCTAGGAGTATCTGTGACACAGAAAACTGTCTTAGACTTGGTTACCAGAGGAAGAGTGGATAAGGAAAGCCTTCTTTGAAAAAGAGATGCTTGAGTTGAGAGCCAAACAATGAGGGAAAGTTTACAGGGAGGGGGTGAGATCTGAAAAAAATAATAAAATACACAGAATCCCTATGATGAGAAGGCGATAGGAGGAGGAAAAAAGCAAGAGATAATCCCGGTGCAAAAATAATTAGACAGTGAACCTGGAATGTAGACAATGAACTGAACAGATGAATCTGAAAAAGACTTTCCCCTCAGATCACATAGCAGACCAAGACTCTGGGGGAGATCTTCGATGGTCTACAAGCAGATCCAGTCTTAACAAAGTTTCAGTGGCAGTGCTGGTAAGGGAAATCCCTACATAGTAAGGGAAACTGATCTCTTCCTTTCCTTTTCCCTCTCTGATAACAGTTTTGTTGTTCTTGTTTTGTTTTTTTAAGCAAAGATTTGTTAAAACACAACCTTTAGGACAGTGGTTACTTCTCATCAAGGAGACAGAGGGATGAGAATGAAGAAGTACACACATGGAGATGTGATTCTTAGGATGGGGTGCAGATTCATGATTGTTCAGTTTTTTACTGTTCTTTACAACTTAGATTTTTTGCAAGTATTATCTTAATTTGAACATTACATGAAAATGGGGGGGGATGACTCTGGAGAGGTAGGCAGGGAACAGACATCACATGAATAATTTTGGTCTTCAGACAATGAAGGTTTTTCACATGATAGTAAGTTTGAATTTTCAAAAGATCTCTGAATGCTGAGGGGCAAAAGGTTATGTGAAGTTGACTGGATGAGATGAGGAGAGACAGGCTAATCAATGAGTACAGTAGTACTGGACACAGATATTGTCACTAGACACAGACAGGAATGGATGAAAATCAGATGAGAGAACTCTGTGGTTGAAGAAATATGAGGAAAGGGGTAGCAAGATGTTTCAAGGATAAATTTGAGATATGGTGTTTATTCCACTAGATGTGTTGTGATGTCATTCACTGAGAGAGAGAACACTGGAAGAGAACCTGGTTCGTTCTGGAGCATGATGAATTTGAGGTGGCTCTGAGATATCCAAGTGAAGATGTTAGGCAGATAATTAGAGGTCTAACTGGAGCTCAGACAAGAAATCTAGCAGAGCAATCAAAGAGTATAGCAGGATAGCAAAAATACCATTTTTTAAAGAAAATATAGCCTAACAGAAAATGGTGCTTGAGATATATAAACTAAGAAAAAGGTATGAAATAGTCATATATTTTACATCTAAGTTCAACTCGCAATATTTTAGTGCACTGTTTATTCCTTTGACTTAAAGCAATGAAAAAAAATTAAGGTGTGAGGTTATCATTAACCAATAACTTACCTATTTTAACCAGTTATGCAGATGTAACACATGTCTCCATCTTCCAAACAGTTAAATCATTTTGATCTTTACACCATCATATAACTACTGCTCCTAAAATCAGTACATGAATGCTTACACAACTCCACTTCTTACTTGGAAATGGAAATCATTAAATTGCAACTCTGGCACAACTTTGGCCTTCACTCTTAAGAGCTGCACAGGTCGGGGATCTCTGGGTGGCTCAGCGGTTTGGTGCCTGCCTTTGGCCCAGGGTCCGATCCTGGAGCCCCGGGATCGAGTCCCGTGTCAGGCTCCCGGCATGGAGCCTGTTTCTCCTTCTGCCTGTGTCTCTGCCTCTCTCTCTCTCTATGTCTATCATAAATAAATAAATAAATAAATAAATAAATAAATAAATAAATAAATAAAATCTTAAAAAAAAAAAAAAAAAAAGAGCTGCACAGGTCTTCTTTGATCCTTCAGAAATGCCTAGCTCTTTCCCTCCTCAGTTTATTTACATAGGTGTACTCCTAAGTCTCTACCAAGCTACACAACACACCCCTCCCATCAGATCCTCCCCCAAGGAAATTCACCCAGTGAAGTTGCCCTTCTTCTTCATTCTAGTGGGTTGCTGGCATGCTATTCTTTTCCTCGCACCAGTTGTCATCTTATTTACTAAGTTGTTTAGATGTTTATTTGTTTAACCTGTCTTCCCCAACAAAGAAGACAGTGTAAACCTCACAAGAGAAAATATTCATGTCTCGTTTATCTACGAAGAGCAACACATAAGTTACGGGCTTGGTAAGTATTTATTTACTGAAAATGAATGATGACTGAGTAAATGAGTAAAATAAAGTTAGAGAAACACAAATAAATATGTATTATAATGTTTATTTAAAAAGTTCTATAAGTGAAGACATTTTGAAATACTCCTCTGAGAAATTCTCAAGGAATATCACATGATCTGTCAAGTATAATGATTGTTTCTATGAGGAATACTGCTCAATTTTGGAATGCTATCCAGGAAGTTGATTTGAATCTTAAGAACATTCAAAATGGAAAATAGGAAAAGAAAAAAAACTTCTTACAAATAAAAACTCCTACTAAACACAATCACTTTCACAAAGATTCAATCATACATAATACAGAAGAAAAAAGAAAAAAAAAGAAATGTTCAATAAATATGGAAGGAATGAATACATGTCTAGTATTTCTACAACTGTTTTCTTCACAATTGTAAGTGCAGACAAGTAACATGAATTTACATGTGACACTTCAACATAATTATCCTTCTTACGAACCTTAGAGAAAACTGAGCATATAAAAGTGTCACTGGTATATTTATATCTACAATAGCAGAAACAGTTTAAAATGGGAGGAAGAATCTTCAACTTAAAGAATTCATCAAACAAAACATCAATAACAAGAGTTAACAAATCCCACAAAAGTGCATATATTTTCATAAGTAATTTACCATATTAACTCATGTTGGGGAGTGGGAGTGAAAGGATTTTAAGAAAAAGAAAGAAAAAAATCACTTAGTTTTTTGTGAACTTCAAAGCCATCATCTGTAGAGAACTCAGCAGGATGTGAAAGCAACACAGACACCAGAACTGAACTGCAAAGACAGGTCCTAAATCAGCTACTTCTGTCTCTGATATGTTGAATATCCCAAACCAGTAAATTTCTTTCTTCTTTCTTCCTTCTTCCTTCTTCTTCCTTTGTCTTCCTTCTGTGATTTGTTAACCATACTACAAATATATCAGAATCTTACATATACCAAACATTCAACAAATGATTCTTATTATAAAACACCAGGAAGACTGGAAAGGGGTAAAAACATCAAATGAATGCTTCTAGAGATGGATAAAACAGGACAGGGGTAGATCCCAGCATCAGTCTAGGAAAATAATTTCAGCAGCTGCCTCTCTTTTAAGCCCTCACCCCAAATGATCTAGAAGATGGGTTTTAGAGTAATAAAATACTTCTTCAAAGGTAAAATATCCATGTGGAAAATAGCTTTTTTGACATAAGCTGAACTGAAAGCTGACCCAAGATAGACAACATTGCATAGAAGAATTATTCTAATTTGGCGGGGGGGCAAGGGGAGGGAGGGAGGTAGAGGTCATTTGTACTACCATGCAATGAATGGAAAAGTCAAGGTTTTGTAATCAGAAAGACCTAGTTTGAGTCCAAATTCACTTATTAGCTGACCAACCCTGATTAAATTCGCTAAATTCTTTGAAACTTAATGTTCACATCTGTAAAAATAAGCATAGGAACAACCATCTTTCAGAATTATTCTTAGAACTAAATGGGAATACATGTAATGTACTTGCCATAATTGTAATAATTGTCACTTTCACGACTGGAGCAGAAAGGCAGAGAAGATCAAGATGTCCCCCACCTAGCTGAAGAGGTCGAATAAGGCTTCTGCTCACTACACCCAAAGAGCAGCAGGCTTTCTAGTGTCTCCACCTCAGAACATCTTCCTCATATGCAAATTTGGACTGATTCCAGGTCCCTGTCAATTGGAACTTCAATGGCTGGTTCAAATCCACATTAAATTCAACACTGTCCTGTAATCAATTTGCTATCCAAGCTTTGGGTTTGAATAAATACTAACTAGCTTCCCTGAAATCATCTCCCTTATTTCTTTTTCTTACATAAATGAATTTTAGTAGGTATAGCATTCAATATGATCAGACCTCAAAGCCAGCATTCAACCTCCTAAGCACTAATTTCAACAAGATCTATTTTATGCCAATTAAAAATGGTACCATTTTCCAACTGTGAAATTTCACACACTTTTCATAAAATTTGAATATAATGTCCTCACACTTAACTGACAAGACAAAGACAAACTGTGCAAGAATTATAAACACCTCCTTGGTTGAACCCACTAAATTTTTGAAAATCTTGGAAACAAAAATAACGCTCTTTCTTAAGGCAAGGATTCTTAAATTAGGTCTAGTTGATTATGACTGAAAACAGACAAACTCATGATGCAGCATGCCAACCTGATAAAACTAACTTTTTGTAATCTCTTTATCTCTGATGATCATCTATGAAATCCAGAAAACTTAATCTCCTACATTTTCAACTGCTTATTTTTTACTGCCAAGTCCCATCAATTTGGCAAGCAGATGAGAGCAGTAATCACTGGAGAAAATATAGGAGAAAAAAATGAGCCAAATCAACTGATTTTGTTTCGATAGACTATGTGCACAATGAGTAAGCCTAAGTGTTCTTACTAAATGTAATTAAGTGTTATTTTGTAATTTTTGCTTTTTTAAAAAAAAAGGAGGTCTTGTCTAAAATACATCTTGTGTCCTTAAGGAAGAATGGTTAGAAATAGTCACTAAGATAATAGTTTGGGATTAGCATCTTATTTTCACAACACATGTTTTGACTTTGAAAATGAATAGATTTCCTCATTAGTACAGTCAAAATTCAATTTGAATAAAGTTTTGGTAGTGGCTCTTAAGGCAACCAACCAACTATGTCAATACCATAGAATGTTTCCTTAAGGATACACAGTGACTGCTATGTTTCCATTTCTTTTGGTCAAAAAGCAATGTCACACCAGGCCATAATGAATGGCTGCTTGCCAACTCTACTTAAATTGACTGAAACTCATCATTTCTTTAAAATCTATTCTTCTAGAAAGTGTAATTTAATAACTTGCCTTATTTAAGTTTGTGATTTGATTCCAACATATAATCTAACAATGGTTTGGAAAGCATTTTACACTTAAGGGAAAAAAGGCTGTCTTTATTATTGTTACAGATGTTTACAACCTAGATAATTTTTAAAGGAAGGACAGAAGCTGAAGTCAATTATTAGGTACAGATTCACACCTGTTGTATGTCATGTTTTAAACCCCTAGGCGTGAGATTTAGTCAAGGCAAATGAAAATGGAGAAGGACCAGCTGCAAAAAATGATTTTGTTCTCATATGGTAATTAAAAGGAAAAACTGTACAATGTGTTGTATCTGTGACAATCCCATTATTTCATATCAAGGACAGTTCTACTTCTTTTAACAGATTTGTGTTGCTGTCAAATCTGTTATAAAGGCTAGTACTTGTAGGTCGAGGCTCTGGACCTACTTTATATTGGTACTCAGTCTGATGACCTTTGTTAAATTTCTCTGTGAAGCTTGATGTCAGAAAAATTAAACATTATCTTTCTCACTGCAACACCTACTCTTAAGTCTCTACTATGGTGAAGTGTTTATCAACATCACATCAGACATCACACCTACTCAGACCCTATATCCTAGAGACACTGAAGAGCTGTGAACACTAAGTGCTTTCAAAACGCAAACCATGGGGCACCTAAAATACAGATGGTACAATAATAACTGAGCACATCCAGCACAGGCAAATCCTACAGTGTTATGAGCATACTATTCCATGAAACACCCTAAAGCAAAATATGTCACTTTTGTGCTTGAGTGAGGCAAAAATGTATATTTCCATCTTATTTTCTAAACACTATTAATTGAATATCCTTTTGAATGTTACCAACAAGAATGTGTCCATATAAAACACCTGTTAATACAAACCATGTCACTATGGGTGTATCTCACTTGAGAAAAATAAACAGTAACTCAAAGTTACAAATAGATATTTTTAAAAAGTTACTTTAAAAACACATTCACTGCTGTTTTCTATCATGTGTCAAATTGAAAATATGATTTGCTTTGTAAGAACTTTATCCCTATACAAGACAAAGTAGTAGGCAAAGACGAAGTATATAAGCTTTGGAGCTAGAGTTACCTGCAAATTTTGGTTTTCCAACTTGCTAGCTGTGTGACTGAGGGTAAGTCATTTAACACTTTTAAGTGTCAGATTTCTCCACTGTAAAAATGGAGATGATATTTACCTCAAGTTAGGGTGCTGGGTGGCTCAGTCAGTTAAGTATCTGCCTTCAGCCTTGGGATCTAGCCCTGTGTCAGCAACTTGCTCAGTAGAGTATACTTCTCCCTCTCCTCTGTGCTCCTGTTTTCTCACCTTATCTCTGTCTTTCTTGCAAATAAATAAATAATCTTTTTAAAAAACAGAAAAAAAATATTTACCTAAAGTTAAATAATATATGTAATGTGTCTAGCAAAAAAAAAAAAAAAAGCTTAATAAACTAATGCCAACCTAGCCTATTCACGTGAACCCATCCTTACAGATACAGTATAACTGACCACAGCAGTACTTATGAACCAAGGAAGCAAAGTACTACTTGTGGCATTTATAGTTCAATATCTAGGATCTAGCCAAATGTAACTAGGCTTTAAGTTTTATCTTTATACATAGGTATAGGGTACATGCTTTATATATACAAATATATATATATAAAATATATATATATTTGTTCCACCAAAGAGGAAAGCTATTGGATTTTCTGTCTCCAGATGATTTATGGAACCGAATAACTTGAAACAAAATGAAGTAGATAGACTTTTAATGGGGACAAAAAAATAACATTTTTACAGTCAACGGAAAGAGACATTTGCAGGTATTGCTAAGGTTTTTGAAGCCTCTAGCAAAAACATGTTGTTAAATTTTAAAATGTCCTAACATTATATGTGAAAAATGTGATTCACCTGACCCAACCATGGAAAATGCCCTTAACCAATCTATGAAATAGGTTTTCTTTCCAGATCATGAAGGATTATTCACTGAAAGAGTTTGCATCCTAGAACTGACTTTTTTAAATGGAGGCTAAAATGAAAAGAATAATTTGGAAAATAGAATATTTGCTTCCCTTACCATAAACTTTTGTGGAATACGCTTTAGGGAAATAGAAGTGACTACAACAGAGTGGGGTGAGGACAAGTGTATGATGCTCAGTGATCACTCAGTTCACCAGTAAATCAGTCCCTCTGAGACACTGATTTTAATGTACAGTTGAAGTATATCAGCTAGTAGAGAATCCAATCTCTTCCAAGATTATTTATGATGAAGCACTCCTAACTGAAGTCCAATTTGTTTGTGGAATTGCAGTCATTCTGATTCAACTAAACAATAAATGAATCTGCCTTTCATAGCTCTAACTCCTGAGCATAAAAGAGAAACAAAAAGAGAGCTGCATCTCAACAATATTTCACAATCCAGGGGATGAGTTAAAGGAACAGTGGGAAGAGAGGTTACTAGAGTGCTGAAAAATCGAACAGGCTACAAAGCACAGTTCATTACCCCGAATCACCCAGGTACTTTGCATCAGCTGCATGTCACCTAGTGAGCCATTCCTATCACACGGAAGAACTTAACTGGGGCCATTTTTGCCATCCTTCTCAGATGCAAAGGCTTTGTGCATCATCAAATTGCCAGACATGTTAGATGACAACACTAAATGCTCCTACAACTCAACCAAAGACTAGAGCACAACTAGCTCATGAGGCATGAGAGGGAGCAAATCTGGGAGGCTAAAGCCTGCATCATGTTTGAGAATTTTTCCAAAAATGAAAGAGAAATTTATAAATATTCCTCAATAAAGTTGGGACTCTGGCATACTATTATCTTTTGTAATGACTATTACCTAGAAATTGGCTATTATCTGGTCTTCTCTAACTACTTTTTAATTTTCTATATATACGATGCTACATTTTACTAGGAAAGAAAAAGGGGACTTTGGGATTTTTTTTTCCTATCATATAACAAATCTTTTTCTGTACACTTTTCTAGGGACTCAAAAGTCTGAAGGTGAAAAATACTGTTATCAAAAGAACGACCTCACCTAACTAGCCATTGTCTTCAGAAGAAACAGCATTAATTTAAAAACAAAATGCAAAAAATATGGCATGATGCTGCCTTGTTCACTGGCCATTCAATCATTCCAGAAATATTTAATATGCTAAATGTTAAATATTTATTAATATGTTGAATTATGAAACACTATGCTTATGTTGTTCACTATCACTGGTAATTCTCCATCTAAATCCCTTACAGCATTATAAGCTGCAATGTCACTGAAGCACACAACAGGAAGGTACGCTGCACTTGTAAACTCCCAAGTTGTGAGAGCTGATAACTGCATGGATTAGTGAGTCCCACAATGACAGATCTTAAAGCCCTTCATGTATTGGGTTGCTATCCTATATGACAGGAAAGTTACATGCTTTAGATAAGTAAAATTTTCAACTTTAAAGAAGTGAAAGGCAAATCCCTATCTCCTGCTTTTTATTACCAAATGTTCACAAAGTGCTTCGAAGGATATAAAACTATTCATCTGGGGGGGGACAATACTTTTTCTGCTGAATTTCCATCTTAACATCTAGAAATGTAACATCTCTGTCACCCCTTTCTTCATGAGTTTTACTCCCTAACATAAGAACCTCTCTAAAGACCTACCCAGTACACTGTCTCCTAAACAAAACATTTTCCCATCTTTGAAAACTGTGGCATGAGCAGAAAAGGGGAACAGAATTTACTTTAACTAGAAGAGAGTATTTCTCAGAATCTCACCAATCATCACTTCTTACAGTGAGGTGGTGTACCTCTCTATTCTAAGGTGAAGAATGACGTTCCTCTCTACTTTAAGCCCACACACAGAAATCTTTCCCTTAGGAATGAGTATGATGAAATGAAGTAACAATTTCTTCAGCTGATGGTACATACAAAAAGTAGGTACATACAACCAACAAGAACAACAAAGTCAAAGCCTGTGTGTGCATGTGTGTATGTGTGTTTGCATGTGCACGGATGCGTGTATGTGAATGTTATAAGTATTTGTGTATGGGGCTTTTAGAAATATGCCAATGGAATAAATTCTGCATTGTGCAGTACAAACTCAGAGCTGGCCAATAGATTCCAGAGATATGTTATTTTAGCAGATGAACAAGAACTCTAAATACTGTCATAAGAATATTTTAAATAACTGTCATATGATTAGAGAAGAGCAAGGTTAGTGGATATCACCAGTGGAAAAGGGAAAGGGGACAGGGAACAATTTGGGATGGAAGGTAGGAGAGGAAAAGAATACCAGCCACTGATGAATAATATGCAGCCCCTATGTTGCATTAGGCTCAAAGCCAACACTAAACTGTGCTTTTTGAGCATTTAAATTAAAATTCTATTTTTGAGAACCTGTGAAGAATCTATTTAAGATTAGTAACATTGGCACAATATGAAGATAATTATTCAGAGATATCTTTTGATATTGTTTCAAATGCAAGAATTTGGTTTTTTAGCTCTAAGCATTAAAAAATGGTGTTTTCTCCTGCATGTTATTCTAAAATATGAGAGTCTTGCTGGAAGACTACATTTTAAAAGTTAGTAAGTTCCAAGACTGACAATGTCATTATTTATAAGAACAAAGATTTAGTTTGCATCCATATAAACTGCTTCCTTTAAAAGTAAAAATGATATGATTGGAGTCATAAAACTTTCACAGATTTTACTAATACTCCCTAGGCTTCCTAATTTCTACAAATGTTTCCAATTCTATCTTAAGTAGAAAATATAGTTAAAATAGAGAGAATATGAAAGAGACTTAATGTCATCCATTATAAAATGTTATGTGATAAAAGTCTTGCCTAGAATATCTACTGGGGGGCAGGGGAGAAGGAACTCTGTCACTCCTCCACTAAAATTAAACATTTCTCAAAATGTAAACTATCTAGATTTCAATGTGATGAAGAATTATAACAGACAAATGACACCAAAAAAACTTAATAGCCATTTACTAAATGAATACTCACAGGTGCAGTGAGTAGGTGTAGAGTGCAGCAAAAGATGACCGTGCCAGATCTCAAGGAGCTCCCAGGCAGCAGGGCGGGCACCCTGCTCCAGAAGGTAGAGGGAGCATGAGGGCAGGCTGCCCAGGGAAGAGGAGGAGCTCTAAGCCAGATGAACAAGGGTGGGAATGCACTCCAGGCAATAGAAGATGTACGGTTCAGAGGTAAGAGGAAGCCCAGAGGTCATTCTGTTTGTTGCAAGGACTGCCAGATAATAAAGCCCTTGAGAGAACGTCAAGGACAAGGCCATGAAGAGCAACATCAAAGATCTGGAAGGAGAACCCCTTAAACTTCAAAGAGCTTTCTCAAATTTATGTTTCAGAAAGATCACACAAACTAGGTGGGGTCCAAGTTTGTTACCAAAGAATCACAAAATACATATCAATGTGTATTAAGGGCTCTCAACACAAGGTACATATAAAACTTTTAAGTCAGATAAGTCCTTAGGCCAAGGTTGACAAAGTCAAACGTTTACAAAAACTGGGCAAGCAAAGGAAGTAAATGAACAGATCCTGCAGGGACCTTAGTGAACTATGGAGGAGAATGTTCAGTCAGCCCCCAAAAACAACTGCCAGGCAGAAGTGTGGATACAGAATATCCTAACACTTAAGAAAACTAACTATCAAGATTCTTAGATGAAATATATTGATTTTTTTTAAACAACAGCCAACTACATCAGTGCTGTGCAAAACACTGAAATACTAAACAAAATATTTGCAGAAATTATCTAACTGCACAGATTTCAAGGACATTTAGAACCAATTCACTGAAACACAGAAGACATGCATCAAATTACCTCTGATTTCAGCTAAGCATTTTTTTTCTCCAAAATAGCCTTATTGGAAGGGATTTCTGAGTGATAAGGCCTTTAAAAAGTTTGCTTTGGTAGCTATGAATGGTAGAGGAAAACAAGTTAACTAGTTTTCATTTGAGCAAAAATCTATTTGCCTTTGTTTTATTTGGTTTTGCTCATCTCAAAGTCAAGTGGATTGTTCCTAAGCATTCTAAAATGATCCTAAAAGGCTTTGAATATATGCAAATCTTCACAAAGGAAAGCTTACAAATATGGACAATAACAAACATGGAATACTTTTGTTCTCACCTATCAACATCTGATCTGGTAAACAGAAATGAATAAAGAAATGCTACTTCATGAATGAAAAACTCCTCTAAAACAAGACTTCATTATTTAATACCATAGACAAAGTGCTATTTTAATCCTCAGGTGGACTGTCAGTATACTTAATACTAGTTTATCAGGTAAACAATGAGGCCAATGTATTAAGATAGCAAAAGGAAAATAAAAATCAGACACACACACAAAGGCTTATCTAGTTTGCATGTTTTGTTTCTGGTAAAAAATCTTTAGCTCTTTATTAATGTTAATTTTTGCAAGGTAAATGTATATGCAACTCTCAAATGTAACTCAGTCAACATGAAGTGGAAAATTTTTAATTACCCATAGTCTCATACCCAGATATGACTTTACATTTTTAATCTGTTATTCTAAACTAATAGGTCAGCAGTTCTGGACTGACTGTATTGTCAGTTCTATGGCAATTCCATCTCCATTCAACAATACCTACTTTTATAAGCACCACATTTTTTTCTTATATCTACAGATTTTTATTGACAAAAAAAAAATATATATATATATAATAATTGGATACAGTTATTTTGTAATATACTTCTACTAAAGAGAACAATGTGATTCTTTCATGGGTAATAATATTTTGCTAAATTGGGATTCAAAGTTTGTCTTAACTGCAAATACTCAAAATCAACTTCGTCTGTATGTATCTGAAGGAATCAAAGCTCTGCACGTGGATGCTTATAAAAAGCTTTATTCATAATTGCCAAAACCTACAAACAACCAAGACATCCTTCAGTAGGTAAATGGATAAATAAAATAGATGTGGTAAATCCAGACAATGGAATATTATTGAGTGGTGGACAGAAATGAGCTATCAGGCCATGAAAAGACAAGGAGTAAATTTAAATGCAAATTACCAAGACATTTTTTTATTTTTATTTTTTTTAAGATTCTATTTATTTATTCATGAGAAGAGACAGAGAGGCAGAGACACAGGCAGAGGGAGAAGCAGGCTCCACGCAGGGAGCCTGATGTGGGACTCAATCCCGGGTCTCCAGGATCACGCCCTGGGCTGAAGGCAGGTGCTAAACCGCTGAGCCACCCGGGCGTCCCACCAAGACATTATTAAAGCGTTTCTTCTTCCCATGGTGATCAAAATAGGTACCAATACTGAGGTGCCCAGTGGCTCAGTCAGTCAAGCATCTGACTCTTGTTTTTGGCTCAGGCCATGATCTTGGGGGTCCTTGGATGGAGCCCCAAGAGAGGCTCTGAGCTCAGTGGGGAGTCTGCTTGTTTCCCTCTCCATCTGCCTCTCCCCTTGGTCCCACTCTCACACACATGTGCCCTTTCTCTCTTTAAGTTTAAGAAGTGCCAATACTGACAGATTAATTTCTCTTCCAGAAAATACCACAAATATCCTAATTAAAGAATATAAATAAACCACAACTACAAACCAAATACTACCTTTTCCATGAGGCTTGCATGTGTTCTCAAATATATCACAAGTACAATATCAACAGACACAACTTTAAACACAGTGTTTGAATATTTCTGGGTACAAAATTAGTAGAACAAAGGACTGTTAGAAGGGAGAGAATGAAAGATAGTAATCATTTACTTTACAAAGAATTTTCCATCTAAGATGATTCAATATAGGATTCCTTTACAAAGAAACTTAGTAATAATAATAATGATCTTATAATGTATAATTAACAAAAACATTCACATACGAGTTATTTTACACTAATAAAAACCTGTGAGTCATGAGTTATAAACACAAGTTTACAAGTGAGGAAAACGAGGCTCAGTAAAGGTAAGGAGTATGTCCAGTAAAATAAAATCTAAAAAATAAAAGAGCCAGGGATAGAGGAGCCAGGATTTGAACTAAAGCCTACTAACCCAAATCTCCTGTTGTGGCTAATATGAGCATTTCTAGAACACTCAGAGTGCAGAAAATGTCCTGTAATAATTATTACCCCAACCAAAAGCTTTAACTAAATATTAGAATTCTTTTCAAGAAAAGATTATCTATCTATATGCTGTTTCTAACCAGAAAATAACTCCACAGACTACCTTTCCCTGTATTCTATTATCCAAAGCACAATTACCAAGGACTGTTTCTGGAAACAATAAATTCTTTTGATCTTTTTTTTCTATTTTTCAGAGATATTCAATAGCTGTAACATTCTAAAGTCTTGTCATTTGAAAGAATAAACCTTGGAAAATTCTTCACCAGAAGAAAGCATAGAGATTTATACAGTACCCTCATGTTGTTTCTTTGGAAAAGTGAGATTGTTTTTATTTAAAACAAAAGAATTAGTCACATGTTTTACATAATATTCTAGCAAGCTCATAAAGTAATCTGCTCTTTTTTCTTTTAAAGTATTATGCTGGGTTTTTTTTTTCCAGTACAAAAGCATTTATTTCCAAAGTTACAGAGTTACAAAATATCATATGTAAATGTAATACTTTGTTTTGCCTTTAAACCAAAAGGATTTAAGGTTCTACACCTGCAACTTATGCACATATGAACTATAATAATTTTTGGATTTGAAAAACATTTGAATCTAATATTCAATGTTTTCTAAAAATACCACTTTATAACTGTGCAGAGTTCAGGTTGAAGAAGAAACACAATCACATTCCTAACACTAAATGCTTACAAATGTGACTCTAGGGACACAGTTTTGTTCACTGCATTGACACGACACTTGTTTTTTTTCTTTCAGTTTAATTTGGAAACCAACTCCAAATGAATAAGATATATCAAGGAGTCATCCTATTAAAGGGGTTTAAGACAATAAACTGTACTCCACATTTACAAAGAAGTGTAAAGCATACTTGTAGCTTCTCATTCTCATCACAGATGTTCTCTACATGTCCATTGTTCAGAGGACCATGCCACCTAGAGTGAAAATTTGCTTTTTTTTTTAATATTGAATGTAAGTGTGTGTTTCCACATCATAGGATTAACTATAGAATGAGTGTTCCTAAAGTGATGCAAGGTGGCTCTTCAATAATTCAACTCCCTGCCCTGAATTGCCACATTTAATTATCATATACTGTGAATTCATACCCTCTGAGAAAGAAGTTTCCAAAATACTCATAATTTGAGGATAGTGCTCTAATTCTAAAACATGGAAAACAATGCCAAAAAGCAGTTTCAGGTCCTTAGCTGAAGCATATTTGGGTCAGTCATCAACCCCAGAGATCTTTCTAAATATGAGATCAGTCCATCTTGTTTTTATTTAATCATCTTAAACCACCTACAATTTATAAAAGCAGACCAGACTTACACAATTATATTCCAGACAAATACCAAAATAAGATTTCCTTCAAGGTGTTTATTAAATTATG
Organism: Canis lupus baileyi; assembly: GCF_048164855.1. NCBI lineage: Eukaryota > Metazoa > Chordata > Mammalia > Carnivora > Canidae > Canis > Canis lupus. The sequence continues at coordinate 9,824,099 of NC_132855.1, read as the reverse complement.
ATCTTAATGTAATCCAAACAGAAAGCAACACAAAGCATTCTCAGATTCTCTAAGGGAAAAAAAACTAACAAAGACTTAATTTGGTTGACTGTGTTTCACATAGAAACCATAACAACCCCACTGAAAGCTGCCATTTCTCTAACTAAAAACAAAATAATATGAAATAGACCACATTTATATATTAATAGGAATGGTTATTCAGTTATTTTGTTTTAACTGAAAATTAATCCAAAGCTTATCATCTGTAGGACAGAGTGATTCAGGTCACCCGTTACTAAATTAAACATTTTCTACTCTCACTGCATCTCATTAAACAAGCCACTGCAAGTTTAAATAACTCCATGCTTCCATCTGCACAGTCACCCATTTTGTTATTGTTTATAGCAACCTAATTTGGCACATAATAATTCAGGCAGCACTGGTTTCATATTACACTGAAGTATTAATTTTTAATGTAATTACATTCTTTCGTCCAACAAAAGCTAGATCAGTGGGGATTTTACCCAAGTGATTCTTCAATTATTATACAAGGCAAATTCTTCTAAGACTTTGCACCTCCCTTTGCCCTACTGATTCATTTCTTTATAAATTAAAAACTCATCATGAGCCTATTTAAACTAGCTTATTTACTTAAGCAACATAGTGAATGATTACTTTCATATAAAATATATGGCCTATACATCTTCAAAACACCTTTTTCCAAAGGCCATTTGATTCAGTAATTACACAAGGCAAGTTTTCCTACCACAAAAATGTATTTTTGTACTGAACCCACTACTTTGCTCAATAAAGAATAATTTAAAAATTCTTGGAATATCAATAAAATAATAACTATGGACTGCTCCTGTATCTTTCCTTCTATCACAAATTTGAACAAAGAAGATATTTGGAAGAATAAATTAAAGATCAGCTAACATGTCACCCCTCAAATGTGAGGTGATTGCAAAGATATACAATGTACATACTGAGAAGAAAAAAAGGTGATTGATCAAAAACAAGAAGACCAAGAGTAAAATATAAAATATGTTCACAACATGGCAGGATGGACATCAATTAATCACTAAGAACCTTCTGTTTTGTTCATTCATGTTTGTATATCTTTATATAATAGATCATCTGTTTAATAGTTTAATAGTCCCCTTTAAAATACTGGCTTTCTGAAGAAGAGTATATTTTAAAACCAGCATGTTAAAACTCCAACTTTCAAATGCTTATATTTATGGCCACTAGCATATAATTGAGGAAATAATTAATTATCTAAATTGTAATAGAAAGGCTACAATATTAAATAAATAAGTAAATCTACAATACTGAAATTAAGCTATGCCGTCCACTGGTCAGTTCACTACAGAGCAGAATTTAGTATGAGGTAGGTCATTTTTGGTCTTATTTTAAGGAGATTATGGTAATTTAAAAAGCAAAATAAGACAATATTTTAGGATAACACCTATAAGGCAATGTGGAGGTCTAAACCTGTAAAGAATATTCGCATATCAATTCTCTTCAACACCTTGTAAATCTATTTCCCAAAACATTTTAATCATAACAAATTGCATTACCTTAAAAAAGTATAAGAATGAATCATTTTTATATGAAATATATGAGCAGGACATTGTTTTCTAAAAAATACAATGCAATAATTGAAAAAGATATTACAAATTACAGGAACATAAATTATATTTAAAATACCTGAAAATATAGAATTTTTCAACTTACTCTATCAGGTTTCCTATCAAGTTCCCTATGTGTAGGAGTTTAATAAAGATATAGCAGCCTAAATTAATAAATTAGTAGGTAAATGACATTTTGTAAATGATTATTTTTATTTATCTTGATTTCAGTGCAAACATCTACAGAGGTAACAAACTGTGGTGTTGTAAATTATAAATTTGGACGTTTAGAATCAAAAATAACAATTCTATCAAGCCAAGAGTTGTGAATCTCAGTGGAAAATGTGCCCTTCTCTAGTTAACACTTGACTCACAGCATAATATAACAAGATCGTGGGTCAAAAAATTTCCATTAAGTTCTTTAAGTTGACCTATTTAATAACACTACAAGGATTTAATTATGGCTAATTTCTCCAGAGCTTTTAGGTATAGGATAAAGATGAACAAGGCTCTTCCTCAAAGTTCCCTGCTCACAATTCAGCATTTTGAAGGAAATGTACCCCATACTATTCTCTGAGCATTCACCAACATCACCAACATTATCATTTTCTCCCAGACTTTGATCCTACCAGGGATACCTACTTAGTTGTTATTCTTTTCCTATGAGACCTGATCAAGGAGACAATCTTCTGTGTCTTGTGTAACCAAGTCAGAACTATTTTTAAAAGCTACATCTATCTCAATGTCCTTTATTCTTCGGTGTAGGGCTTCACTCATTCAACACATTTTGAGGACCTACTGTGAACCAAATTACCAAATATCTTGGAGATACAAAATGAATAGAAGTCAAGAATCTTGAAGTCTAGGGAATAAGACCTACACATTCAAGGACAATTACTACGTTGCATATAAGTGCTATAGCAGAGGCAGGCACTGGTTGCTACGGAAGAAGAACCCTTCATCCAGACAAAAGGGAAGAAGGCAAAACATTACAGGAAAGAGCTTTAGGCTAAATCATTAAGGAGCTAGTTATTCATTTGATTCAAATAGATCATTTCAGGCACAAAAATTCAGGAATAACATGCAAGGAAAAGTCACATAAGTATAAGTAAAGGAGTTGGAAAGGTAAAGAGGGCCTTGAGTGTCATGCTAAGAAATATGGAGTTTATACTGAAGGCTATGGGAGGCAATGAAGGATTTTAAGCAGGACTGAGATACTACCACAGAGCAGACTTGAGTTTGAAAGAAATCATGTTGGAAACAATAAGCCATAAGTCTGTTAGCAGATGACAGCAGTAATCAATGTGAGGAATGATGAGGTCCTTAATTGTGGTCATGGCCCTGGGGATATATAACAAATTTAAAATTAGAACCCACCATGGTTACATGCTCTGCCAGGCACTAGGGATACAGCTATGAACAAAAATATCTACCCTCATGGAAGTTATATTCTAATTGCATAAACAATCTACAAACAAGATGAATAACTGAAATAATAGGATTGCAGATAGGGAGAAGTACAAAGGGGAAAAGCTAGGAAAAGGAAGAGAATGTATTAGGGAGTGGGCTTGAAATCTCCCCCAGAAAGTTGGTAAAGATCTGAAGAAAGTTAAAGAGAAGGCTGTGAGACTATCTGGATCAGGATCATTTCCATAAGAGGATCACCCTTGTAAGTAGGACTGTGCTTGCATGAGTGGGAGGAAAGGGGGATGGGGGACGAAGGGTCACAACTACTTAAACGCCTGTCATCTAGACTTCCAGATAATTAAACTAATGGGATTTACCCAGGAAGAAGAAACAATCCCTGAAATGCACGTAGCAAGATATCCCTACTTAAGGATGACCTAAGTAAACAGAAGCTAACATTTAAAGGTATGTCTCTCTGCATATTAGATATGCGTCATATCTGTATCATGTACAAATGCAACACCCTAGAGAGTACAAAATGGAGATGCTTCAAAATGTAAATATTCCTTCTGTCTGAGGTAATCTCATGAGCCTCATTTGGGTACTTGATCTATGCTAAGCCAGAGGGTCATGTCCAATGTAGGAAGGACCTTGACATCAGGGACCACTCTCTAGTGACTGCCTGTATCCCTGGCAGCATCTAATAGAATAATACAGGTTAAGAGCACTGATTCATGTCGGTCTCATTGGACAGTCTGGCCCTATGTTTGCTCAGGGAGGGATAATAAGAAGGCCAGTGAGGCTGCCCCATTATGACTGGAAGGAGAGTCACAGAAAGAGGAGTTCATTGTGGGAAATATAAGGTTGGAAATTATAGTGCCTTTCTAGGATTGTAATGCCTTTCACTCTTACTCTGAGAGAGATGGGAAACCACTGAAGGGTTTGGAGTAGAAGAGTGACATGGTAATTGTGACTCGTGTTTTGAGAAAAGATTATATGATGCCATGGGACAGAAACAGGGAGACCAGTTAGGAGGTCATCACCAAAAGAAAAAAATAATAGGTAAAAGATGATGGCAATCTGGGGAGGTAGAGGTAATGAGAAGTAACCTCTATTCTGGATATATTTTAAAAACAAAACCAATGACATTTGCTGACAGATTCGATGTAAAGTATGAGAAAAAGAGAGGAATCAAGTATAACCCCACATTGTCTTGGCCTGAGAACCTGGAAGGATGAAATAGCCATTTACTGAGATGAGAAGAACTATGAGAGGAGCAGGTTTCATAGAAATGATCAGGAGTTCAGCTTTATATATTAGACTTCAAAACTAATTAGACATTTAAATGGAAATGAGAAGTGGACCGCTGCATAAATGAGTCTGCACTTCCAGAGAGTAGTCTGGGCTAGCTATACAAATTTGGGAGAGAGCTTCATATAGATGGTGTTTAAAACCATGAGCTTGCATTAAATCACCAAGAGACTTTAGTGCCGTTAGAGAAAAGGTCCAAGAACTGAGCACTGAGGGACTCTAGTTACTAGAGATCAGAAAGAGGAAGAACAGACAAAGAAAACTGAAGAGTGACTAGGGAAACAGGAGGAACCCCGGGAGGGCACAGTTTCACTGAACACCAAATAAAGAAACTTATTTCAAGAGAAAGGGAACGGTCATCTTTGTCATCTTACCTGATAGTCAAGAAAAATGAGTAAGGCTTTTTCACTGAATTTAGCAAAATAGAGGCCACAGATGACTTAATAAGAAAAGGTATTTAAAAGGTAGAGGGGCACCTGGGTAGCTTAGTGGTTGAGCATTTGCCTTTGGCTCAGGTCATGATCCCGGCATCCTGGGATCAACTCCCACATCCTGGGACTCGAGTCCCTCCCTGCAGGGAACCTGCTTCTGCCTCTGCCTGTGTTTCTGCCTCTCTGCCTCTCTCTGTGTGTCTCTCATGAAAAAATAAATAAAAATAAAATCTTAAAAGGTAGAACACACGGGTTTTAGATATTTATTTTTTAAAAAATTTTATTTATTTATTCATGAGAGACACAGAGAGAAAGGCAGAGACACAGGCAGAGGGAGAAGCAGGCTCCATGCAGGGAGCTTGATGTGGGACTGGATTCCAGGTCTCCAGGATCAGGCCCCCGGCTGAAGGTGGCACTAAACCGCTAAGCCACCAGGACTGCCCGGGTTTTAGATATTTAAAACTGGTTCCTCAGGTTGTGACTAGGGTGACTTGGTGAGTGATAGTATATTCAGATAACAGGAAGCACAGTCATGATTCTCCTTGCTTAGCTTCAGAGTGTAAGAAAAGTTCCCAATTAAATTTTTAACCCACAAAGTATTAACATCTGAAGTGAAATACCAACATATTAATATGAAAAACTTAAAAAATAAGTCTCAAGGCATAACAATTCACTGTTTTTCACCTATCTCTTCTTAAAATGAGATGATGACTATCACCTGAATAAGGGTGCTAGGCTCATCTATGTTATGTAGGATTAAAATTATGTAGGATTAAAAGGCCTCATCCCTCCAAGAGAGATCCAGTTTTGAGTCTATGAGCTTGCCCAACAGAGTCTAATACTTTGGGTAGGAAAGATGCTTCCAAATCCTTTCTGCTAGAAACAGCAGATGGAGATTTTGTTTATTTTGTTTTGTTTTATATGTACCCTTTTGGCAGATTCACTTCTAGAAAACTTACCCAGAAGAAACTAATCCTCTAAGCAGGATTTTTTTTTTTTTTAATTTCTGCCCAAAAGGAATCCAACCTATGGATGGGAAATTCAGGGCTAAATTCCAGCATTAGCCATGAACTGATTGTAAGCCAGAAACTGAGACAGACAGACCAGAAGTTGACCAGATAATTAAGACAGAAAAGACTAGATGGTAAGGTCAGCATCCATGGAAAATTCACGTAGCCACCTGGGAAACTGCCCCTCCATCCTGATTCCAGGGACGGGATATTGCTTATAGAAGCAGCCAATCATTCCCAGACTTTTTTCACTACTGAAAAAGCAACTCCTACGTCATGGTAAATGTGGATTCAGGTGGAGAAAAGGCTAAATCTTCTAGAGGCAAGTCTTTGGTATCACAGCTGTGCAGCATGGTAGTCAGGGAAAGAACCAATGGGCAAGGACACTGCTATCCTGAATTGACCCTGTCAACTTCAATCCTTTATTACTGGAGTCTTTCACATTAACAAAGCAAACGGGTTAACTGCTTAAAGTAAGCTTGTTTACAGATCATTGGAAACAATTATTAATTTGATGAGCTTCAGGAAGCTGTGGGATAATTTAGTACTAACCTAAAGAGATAGACAACATTTCTAAATGTTGCTTATTTTAGCAGAAAACAGTTTAAGGCAGATTCATTTCCACATGGCTCAGCTGACAGCCAGCTTCCCACATAAATTCACGTGAGTACATTCTCTCTCCAACTGTCCCTGAGCATAGAATAGGCTATATTACTGAGAGTCTTCCTGTCGGAATTATATTCTATTCAATACTTTTTCTCCTACACTCTGGCTACATTTCCATGAGCGTTATATTGAATCCCCACTGAAAACTCAACTCTCTGTTGAGATACCTGATTGTCAGTGGAATCTGATAAGGATCATTCAGTTTGATTCCACAAACCCTTATAGAGCAGTTACAGTGTGCCAGAAGCCATGCTGACGAAAAGATAGAGTAGAAGACCAATTCTTACCCTCGAATTGCAAACTGGATTTTTATTCATGGGAGGAGGGAGAGCAGAGCAGGAAAGGATCAGGAAAGAAAACTTCATGAAAAGGGACATCATTTGAGATGAACTGTAAAGATGGCCAAAGTTTCACCCAGTAGAAGAGCACTCCTAAAAGGGGAAAGAGTGAGGCAAGATGGAGAGGGAGACCAATGAGGGGCCTGCCCAAGCATGAGGGGGTGCTGGAGGGAAGAGGAGATATGGCCACGTGGAAAGACTTGAACGTCCTGGTCAAGAGGCCGTGTGGAATGAGGCAGGGAGTATTATGATTCAGGTCTGATTTCTTGAAAATTAGGCTGGATGCAGGAAAAAGGATGCCTCACAGTTAAAGCAGAGAGGACAGAGAGAGAGAGAGAGAATCTGTGGTCAGGAAGACACACAGTGAGAGCTTTTTGTTTCTCTTCAGGGAAATGGAAAGCGAAAACCAGAAGTTGTTGACACTACATGGGTAGACCTTACATGACTAGGAAAATGACTGATTAGCTACTGAGGTCTTCCCTGACCACTCTATTGAAAATCACCACAGCCTCCTCACACACACAACCCCATGCCTCTTTTCCACCTCATCTTTTTCATAGTACTTACCACCACTGGACACACTTTAAACATATTGAAGCATACTTTAAACCATATCTTACTTACCTAGTTTGTCTGTCTTCCTCGACCAAAATGTGTCATCAGGGCAGGAACTTGGAGTTGTTTTATTCACTGCTATATCCCCAGCACTTAAGAACTTACTAAATATTTGTTAAATGAATAAAGGCAAAAATGACTGAAGAATGATGGTATCATTAACAGAAACCATGGGGTCGGGGTTTTCTTTTTGGAATCTTGAGACTATAGATTATCATATCATATCAAGAGCATTAGGGCAGGGCAGGAGACCTGGGTTCAATCTCCATCTCTGATACTAATGATGTCTGTCACTTTAAACAACTCAGTTTTTTTTTTCTTCTAAACTGCATCTCTCTCCTTTGTAAAAACAGGGATTAATTGAATTTACATATGCCCACTGTAGGATTACACAAATCCCGATTTAATTAGCCAAGGATATGGAATCTTACTACCAGATCTGTGAAGTGACCAAATGCTTGTCATCCCACTGCCCTTTTATACATGTGATTAAAATCACTTACCCAGAAGGAACTTATACTTCCACAGACATGTTTCCATTTAGAGGAATGTTTACAAACAGCAGCTCTTCTAGTTGTTGAATCAAACTCAGCATGAGCAAGGTCACAGCCCCCATCCACAAGGAGAAAGCAGAGTCAGGGCCTGGGTGTCCTTGGTCAATTTCTCTGCCCTAACTTTCCAATGTTCCAGAAAGCTTGCTTCTCCAAAGGCTATTATTAACTGATTTAAAACCTGTTATCTCTGTAGTTATGATAATGAGTTTGTTCTGAAGATCCCAGTCACAAATCATTTCCTCCCAACCTCCAAGATTCCCTTTATGCTATATTTCTATAAACTTCTATAGGACCTCACCTAGTTTTAAGGTTGATAACCTTTCTCCTCTAAATACAAATTCACCATCAGAGTATGTATGGTCCTACCAGATAGCTATTTCTTTAAACATGGAAAAAAGCATAGTGATTTTGAATTAGAAGAATTTTAACTAGTTTGAGCGGATTATAAATATAACTTAAAGTCCTTTGGAAACAAAGTTATTGAGATATATTCAAAGCCATGATTTCAACACAGCCTAATTTGTTATTATTTAACATTCGCATCCCACTTGGGTGGCATTATGGCTCACGAGCTGTAGGGTGATAGGGGAAGCATGCCATCTGCTTCATTGCTAGGAGATGTGGTCTCCTGAGGTCACTAACTGTGATTATTAACATAGCCTCAAAGGAAACAGTGACTGCGTGCCCAAAGAGGCCAGAAGCTCAGATGCTCTTACTGCAACTCTCTGACTGATTAACTGGGCAACTTCTTAGCAGGAGACCCTTAACCTTGAGCTATCTCTTTAACCCGATCTTTAACAGATTTGATAAGAGCAGTATTTTTTTTTTCCTCTCATACTTTCAGATTAGATTACTTTCTTTTTTTTTTCTATATGTGATACTCCAGGGATAACATCACTTATCACACACAAAGGTGTTGGCTGGGTTAATTAAAATACGATTCTAAGACCACAAATTGAAATACTAAACAATGATTGTTGCCTCATGTCTGTGAGTTCATGAGCCATTGTATAAAAAGTCTCCGTTCATTCTTTATATCATTACAGTGTATCTTCCTCAGAGAAGAATAAAGAAAAGTTGGCCCATTCATGCCTGTACAATATCATATTTCAGTATAATTCAAGGGATTTTTAATTGGCACTAATTATTACTAATAACCCCAATTTTTCAAAAGGAATAGAGGAAACAGTCATTTACATATTTGTTTTAGAATTGGAAGGTCTTGACCTCCAATTTTTCACTCATCGATGCCCCCAACAATGAAACTTTAAATTCTGCTGTTAGAGATGTTACTCCCCCCAGATAGTTTCTAAAAAAGTTTATATCCCTGGAAGACGTAGGATACAATCAATCACTAACACTGTCTGAAGCCCCTCAGGCAGGAGGAACTCAGGAGTATTGGGTGTTTGGGGGGTAGCAGAGTTAGAAAAAAAAGGTAACAGATGTCTAAGACAAACTTCACCTATTTCATGGTTTTGCCCAGGGCAGCCTTCCAGTAATAGTCTTTAGCTCTGTGGTGGTAGCAATGGGAAAACACAATGGCAAAAAGGTAAACTTGCTGGCTTAAAAAATTCAACCTCGACAAAAAACAGAAAATGAAAACTATACCCCTAGGGTAGAGATATGAATAAAATTTCACAATTCTATACAAACTACGATCTTTGCGATCATTGGTAACTGGAGGCATCTGCAAATCTTGCTCATTCTTTATTGCTTCTAAATGAAGTAGAGCCAGGCCTCATGACTATGTACGACACAAAAGCCAAGCCCAACCAGGGAAAGAGGACCCCAGGCTCAGAACACTGGCATCAGGACCACACTAGGTCTGCCTGCAAAGCTGCCAGCATCTGAGATCACATACCCACACATGAATGATTCCATGGCAGGGCACTGTTTGCAGAGGGAGGAGATACCTCCATGAAAATGTATATCCAAAGCAGCATCTGCCCATTTAAGAAACACCTTTATTTGATTCATTTCCTTGTCACAACAAACGTCAAATCTTTTTCAGGTTTTTGTCTTATTATATTGTCTCATCATGCTGAAGAAAATGTAAGCAAGCATTAAGAAATGCAATCTGCATAAGAAAAAAAATCATTCATGGGGAAGAATGAACAAACAACAAGATTTTTAAGCCAAATCAGGCCCATATTATCTTGGAAAACATGCAAGTGTGCAAATAATTGTAAAAGTAAGTAGCAAACAAAAATTTTATGTGTTTGCTATATACTATGACCTATCTCTTCACAAAGATGTCATTTACTTCATTTTATAGTTTAAGAATAAAAAGATAGAACTGTTATAAGTATTTTAAGTATTAAACAATGAATAAGGTATTTTCCTTTCTATGTATGTGATGTTAAAAATGAATTTTAATTGCTGGTAGTATGTATTACAGTTAAAAAAAAAAAACAAGTTATTGGGGATCCCTGAGTGGCTCAGTGGTTTAGCGCCTGCCTTTGGCCTGGGGCGTGATCCTGAGTCCCAAGATCACATCCCGTGTCGGTCTCCTAGCGTGGGGCCTGCTTCTCCCTCTGCCTGTGTCTCTGCCTCTCTCTCTCTCTCTCTCTCTCTCTATCATGAATGAATAACTTAAAAAATTTTTAAAAATTATTAAAAAAACAAGTTATTAATGTTGACATCATGAAAGAAAAGGTAACCAATTGTAGAATTATGTTGTCAAAAAATGGAATCATGTATTTAATTCCAGGTAAGCTCCACTAACTCATCAGCAAGAAGGCTAAGAACAGACAAAGACACCACATGGAAAGCATTTCCTAAATGCTTACGAAAGCATTTCCTAATCAAAGTCCCCTTAGAAATGAACCTGGAGCTACACCATTCTTGGCCACTTGTACCTTCTCTCAGAGGAAACACATCCATCTTTTCTATCACCAATCCCACCACCTTGGTGCTGAATCCCATTCATTCTACTTCCCTCAGGGACTACAATCCATCAGTGTTGCCTTCTCTCTTCTGCATCTTTAATCTCCCTCTCTTCCTACTGCACTTTTACCTAAGCAAATAAATAAGCTCAAGCCTCCTGCAATTTAAAACCACTGCTCTCACATATCACCATGTCCTATCACCCTATGTCCCTTTTTTCCTTTCTTTCTCAGCTCACTGAAGGAACAACTATATACTCCAACTGTAGTTCTACAATGTATAATTAGTCTTCAGCTCTCAACAATCCAACATCTGCCTACCCTCAATAACCCTGTCAAAATTGCTCTCTTCACATTGACCAGCAACACCTGTTTGGGGAAAAGCAATCGAGAATTTTTAGTTCTTATATAATCTGTATCTAACATTTGACACTGTTGGCCACTAGCTCCCGTTTGTAATCCCTCTCTTCACTTCTGAGGCATGCACACATCTAGAAACCATGTTCTTATCCCCCTACCTGTCTGCTCAATGCTTCTCTGGGACTTTTCCTGGGTCTTTTTCTTTTTCCAATCCTGTAACCTTCATAAGCATCAAACTGCGTTTGATAAATAAAGATATGAGCAAAAAGATAATCAGACTTCTCACTCAAAGCCAAAACCTGGGAGCCATCCATGTCTAAGGCTTGTCCCTTCCAGTACACGAACAAAATAATGTGCAATGATCTTTCTAAAATGAAAATCTGAGTATATGACTTCCCTATTTAAAATCCTTATATGGCGACCTAAGTCTTCAAGATAAAGGTCAGAGTTGTTAGCTTTGCATAGGAAGGTGTTTGCAATCAGGTATCTACCTATTTCTCTAGCATCATGCTGAATCTCTTTCTTAAGCACCCAATATTCTGGGCATATTATCTTGGACAACCTGAACTTCTCAGAATGTGCTGTGGTCTTTAACACCTCTGCCAATTTGTCATTTCCAAATACTATGTTGTGATTCTAGAATACCTTTCTCCATACTGGCTAACTACTCTTGCCATTCAAGATTCAATTTTGGCATCACCCATTGGCATTTGCATACTATTAACCTTTGCAATTCCTACCCATTGCACCAACCAGGTGTGTGTCTGTGTGTGTCTGTGTCTGTGTGTGCGTGTGTGTTGTGTGTGTGTGTGTGTCTTCCCCATCAATCTGAAAACCACCAATTAGCTTTTCATAGTGCCTACAATGTAGATGCCCATTAAATGGGACAAGAGGAAGCTTTACCTTTCCTTTAATATAAAAAAAAAACCACTATATTCAGAGGAAAATGTGTCAAGTGAATGTACTATAGCATAGATTCTATTACTTGAAAGTTATCATTACCTGCCTCCCATTATGATAAATAAACTTCAGTGTTACCTTAAAGAAACCTCTTCTACTGATCTGCTTTTCATTTTTTCAAAATGTTCAGTATTATTCTTGGGCATAGTGACAGAATGCAATCTCAGGACCGAAAATCTAAATGCATTCCATTTATCATGAGTATTGTATTTAGCAACTTGAATTCTTTTTATGCAGATATAATCCATCAATTATCTCATATTTATCAGAGTTCATTATAAAGGAAAATTTTTTTCCTCTTTTTAAAAATAAAAAGAGAAGAAGAAGAGAAGAAGCCTGGTGCTATTATGTGCGCAAATTAGCTGTCAAAAGCAACTTTTAAAAGGCTTACCAAATAACGTCCTCCCCTTTGGAAAGTAGTTTCCAAGGTAAAGAGTTTAATCAAAGTAACTTTTACATGATACCTATGTTTTAATAATTTACAGACTGCAAGGTGGACCTGAAAAGACCTCCATTTAATGAAAATACAAATATTTATCTCCTTATTTTCCTATTCATAGCATTTTTCCTCAGTCCTCTGGAAAGATACAACAATTGAATTTTGCTTATGTTATACATACAAAGGAGACATCACTAGAAAGAGGACTTACACCTCCCTCATGAAAACACCCTACACAAAATTTCTCTGCAAAACCTACCTTAAAAAAAAAAAAAAAAAAAGGCCCCACCATGTAGCAAGTTAGTAGCTCAAAGTTCCCAAGTCACTCTTAACTATTCTCTCTGGCCACATCTAATCAATAGGTCAAAACTGTCTATTTTATTTCTGCACATCTTTCCCATCTACCCACTTGACTTCTTCCCCACTTCTATCCTGATGTAGCCAGCATCGTCTAATGCTCAGATCACAGCAATAGCTTCTTAACCGGATACTCCTTTTCTACCTTCAATCTACTTTCCACAGTGCAGAGAAAGCAATCATGCTAAAACAAACATGATGAGGTTAACTCTCCAATGATTTCTATATCTTTTAGAACAAAGTCGAAAAACCATTAACGTGAGGGCACCTGGGTGGCTCAGTGAGCTAAGAGTCTGCCTTCAGCACCAGTCATGATCCCAAGGGTCCTGGGATCCAACCTGCATCGGGCTCCCTGCTCAGCTGGAAATCGGCTTCTCCCTCTGTCCTTCACCCTGCTCCTGTGCGCTGTGCTCTCTCTGTCTCACTCACTCTCTCTCTCTAATAAAGAAAAGCTTTAAAAAATAAAAAATAAATAAAAGTCTTAACACTGTTTCCCACAGCCTCAGAGAAAAAAACCTCTACTATAGCTCTTCGGGCTCATATAACTCTCCCCTCTGACCGTGCTGGCCTTGTGCCACACCTCTCTATCTTACCTCAGGATTTCTGCTTACACTGAGGACTCTATACATTCTCCACCTTACTTTTTCTAGGAAACTCCTCATTCCTTGGATCTCTGCTTAAGTGCCATGTCTACTACAAACCTTCCCTGATTCCCCAGAATAAATTAAATTGAAACTATTTTATCCCAAGTCGCTGTGCACTACCCCATTAGTGTGATTAATCACATTTGAAATTATTTGTTCGTTGTACATCTACTTCACTAGTTAGACTCCATAAGGAACCAGTGTGTCTTGTTCATTCCTATAATTCTAACACCTTGTACATTGCTTAACCTTCAGTAAGAGTCCCCAAGTAATCACTGACTGGATGATACAAATGCAATTGCAAAAATGTTGATATGTTAAAAGAAATGGGAAGTGGACAAAAGTAGAAAGAGGTTAGCCAAGCTCACTGTAATGTCCAGTCTGGGCTTGCTTCCAGGAATGCTCCAACCTTCTCAACAATGCTACTTAGCCCTCCTCTTTGTATCCACACACCCCCAAATCCAGAACCAATCCTGGGCACTGGCAGAAAGAAGAAAAAGATCTGCAAGTTATTTTCTTTTTCTCAGCAATCCTTGTATACTTTAAATATTCTAGCCCAGCTTTGTAGTAGTCAAGCTTCTATCTAGTTAACCTGTGACCATTTCTCTTATTTGTCCAGCTCTCCTCCAAGATTCCAGCCTGTGTTTCAGCCTAATTCCCCAGTAAGTGCTTTCCAGCCTCAAAATTCAGGCTACCTCTGAATCCCAATGGAATAAAGATGAAATCCAGGCTATCTCCTTAAAACCATTCCCAACCACAGCCACCTATCTGAATCTTGAAAAGTAGCCTTCTCTCTACTAAGCATATACCTGCCCCAAAGGGATATTTATGCAGAATCTATATAGGCCTTGCACAAGAGTTATACTGCTAACCCTTATCCCCACAGACTCATCTCTTAAGTCCGAAGCTACCAACAGAATCTGCTACAAAACTCGTATCTTGATTTTTCTCCACAATTTGTATTCCTGGCCTTTCTCCTTATGGCCTGTGGGATATTCTTAATCTCTGCTCTTCTATCCATTCATTCAAACACTTACTGCAAATCTACTGTGTGCCAAATACAACACTACACCTTAAGGAAATGATCATAATATCACTAAGATTATAATACATCTAAGAATTCAATATGCCATAATATACTAAGAATATAATACAAGTATGTATTGAGATGTTCTAAGAGTACAAAGAGCAGCTAACTTTATCTAGAGGCCTTCCTGGAGGAAGTAATAATGGAGCCTTGATGGATGATCAGAAATTAAACTGTTTTAAAGAAAAACATTACCAGCACAAGTTCAGAATCAAATATATCAGAAGCCTCACAGTGAAATAAAATTAGCTCACCACTGCTGGAATATAAGGTATGAAGACCTTATAGTGGGAATTTGGGCTGTAAGAGGACAGAGGTCAGACCACAGACAGCCTTTTTTAATTTGGCACACTGAGGAGACTACATTTTGTTCTTATAGCAAATGGCACCTATGGAGAAGACCAGCATGGTCAGATTGGAATTTTGACAGATACCTCTAGAGGAGAGTGTGCAGAAGAGATGCAAGGGCACAAAACTGGGGACAGGCACAAAGAAGGTCACTGCAGCCATCTCAGTGAGGACAGTGAGGACTTCAACCAGCACAGAGGCAAAAGAAATGGAGGAAAAGAAATGCATGTGAGAAGTTAGAACTCCTAGCCTAACAGGAAAGATCTGGAAAACTAAAGGTAATAAAAAGTAATAGACTCAAAGTTAAAGGAAATGCTAGGAGACAAAAGGACAGTGATCTTACCATGAGAGAGAGGTTATGATGAAGAGGACATGTAAGCTTCAGTTCTGAGGTTCCATGAAGATTCACGTACACTGTTGTGGGACTTCAGAGGTAGGGGCCATTCATTCCACCTGTTTAGGGAGGACTTCCTGAAGGAGTGGGATTTGAAGGGGTCTTGAGCTTTGGGCATACAGATGTTGGGATTAGAAGGCTTCAAGGCTGAGGATAAATCACTCCCCAAACCTCAAGGTGCACTGAATAGTCTAAGAAGTAATAATTACGTTTGGGTGGAGCACAGGTGGCATAAGCGGACAGATTAAAAAGGGTGAAACCAAAAGTTGATTTGACCTAATGCTAGAAGGGTGCATAAACCTGAGTCTTCAGCTTGACATTTTGCTTTGAGTACCATATATAGTAAGCAAAACAGGCTTGAGTACTACATATAGTACTCAAAATATATATATACATATATCCTGAAATTTTTGAAAATTGATAACTTACCTAGAGTTTCTTTGGCCAACACATAATTATGAAAGTCTTTCTATGGGAAGAAAATGTGCTTCTCTAACTTTTCCTTTATTTACTCTGGCAATATCACCCAAAATTATTACTTGCACCTGACTTTTACCTACACCTGTTTTTTCCCCCACAAAACAAAACAAAACAAAACAAAAAATAGCATAAGTCAAAAATACAAGTAGCTCTAAGTAGCAGGTAGTTCTAAGATGTCAAATTAGGGAGAATAGCCTAATAACACAAGAAAAATTTACAAGTCTCTGATCTGGTATGGTAGCGTTTTAAAAAGCAAGAAGTCATCATTACATAATAGAAAACATTAAAACTCTCATTAAAAGGAAGGTAAAAGTGAGTCTAAGTAAGATGCACTCATACAAAGAATTTTTTACAGTAACTGAAAAGAACCTTAATTATTTTACTTTACTTGAACCTCTCTAAAAAACTTTATTGCTAGTAATTTGGGCTGATGAATGGAGTCAATAAAGAAGAGCCTTGATTTTAACACTCCTCCCTCAAAGCTTGTCCCTCTTGTGGTTTTCCAATGGGCTATTGTTAGATTCATTTACAGTAAAATAATTACCAGCTCCCTAAGCAAGACACATAGCAGGTTATCTATTGTCCCTTAGAGGACTGTTGGACTATTCTTAACAAGCATTCTAAATTACAATAGCAGCTTTATTGCAATTAACAAACAGACGCGAACCACCAATCCAGTTATATCTCAAAAGAGAGAAGGGTTTTCTGAAGTAGACTGCTGTGGTTGTTTTCAGAACAACTGTTTTGCAACCCTAAATTCAAAGACCAGTCTTTAAGCAAATAGGCACATGTCCCAGGAGCAAAGAATACAGAGAGAATAGCTTTTCTTGCCATTCCCAACAGAATGAGTAACACTTTAGTGATTTAGAGAATTGAGAGAGTGATGACATGGAAAGATGCCAGCATTCCCCATCAGTATGTACAGCACTCACATAGTAGTGTTTACAGCTCAGTCTGCTGGACATCCCACAGTCCTGGGTCCCAAAGTGGTAGCCCCAAGGCACAACTTTGATCTTCCATTTATACAGACACTAATCTTGAGACGTGTCAAAATTAAACTTGGCAAGTTTCCAGCTTATTTGAATTTATTCACATTTAAAAAATAAAAGAAAACAAAACAAAACAATTGCACTGTGCATATTCAGAGGCATCCCAGAGAAGATCTGTTCAGAGGGACTTAGGGACTGCAGGTTGCTGCCTGTTAAGTCAATAAACTCACAGTGCCCACTAACATGGGGGACCCTTCTAAACAGACATGGATGTGGCCCAAATGACTCTTTCTATGCAAATAACAGTAAAACACTCTTACATAAACAGTTCTAAAAACAAACTCAAATATTTCCAAGGGAAATGAGCTTGTTAGAAAGGTAGTTTATGTTCTATATTGAATTCCTAATGGCTCTGGACCAGAATTATTGTTCTCCACTAGCACTTCTCTACTTGAACTACTTCCTATAACTGCCCCACACTCCACAAACATTTGTGGGGGGTTGGCAAGAAAAGCAAGTAATTATATTAAAGTTTTAATAATAAAAATTCTACTTTTAACAGATCAGGTAGACTTTACTTGGACTGCTTTGTGTGTATGAGCATGTATGTGTGTATGTTTGTTGTACCCATGAGTTACTCACAAGGCAACACTAAGTTTGAGCATATATACTTTGCAGTGTTTCCCAACCTTTTCTGCCCTAGGACACAGAGAGAAAATTGTGGCCTTTGTATGGAACATGGGTAAATATGCAAACCTATTTGTGCAGCTGGAAATAACTAACCTGGGCACCTCATCCATCTCTTACTTATTATGGCAGAGTGTGTTACAAACACTTTTCATGGATTAATTTATTTCATCCTAAAAGCAACCCTGTAAGTTAGAAAAACCACTGTCTCCAAACTAAAGAACAAAGAGTCTAAGATGTGAAATCAGTAGAAATTCTAGGGACAAATCTAAGATTTGAACCCTGAAAGGCTAGCACCACCGCATGCACTTTTAACTACTAAATATTATACTCTCATCTACTTGAAGCGTAAAGTATATCTTGGAGTATAAAGGAAAATAAATAGATATATAAAAAGGTCAGGTTACAAAGACCTTGAAAAAACTGACAAAAGATTTTGTCCATAACACAGAAGATAAACAACAAACAGGTTAGGCTTCCAATGTATTGTCAAGTCCATTGGCTCCACCTTCAACATAGATCTTGAATCTACCTGCTTTTATCCACCTGTAAATGACACTATTCTAGAATAAGCTACCAGCATCACTTGCCTAGAACAAATTTCAACCTCCTAAGTAGTCTCTTGGTTTTACTCTTGCCCATTCAATCCATCTCGCATTCAGAAGCCACATTTCCTTTTTAAAAACAAGTCATTCATCAATGGCAGGGTGCCTGGGTGACTCAGTCAGTTAAGTGTCTGCCCTCAGATGATCCTGGAATCCTGGGATCCTGGAAGCCCCACCTCAAAAAGGGAGTCTTCTTCTCCCTCTCCCTCCCTATACCTCCCACCTGTGCTCTCTCTATATATATCTCTCTCTCTTTTAAGTAAGTAAATAAAATATTTTAAAAAAATCATCAATGGCTTCCCAGTGCTCCTCAAATAAAATCCAGAGCAAGATCCTCCATGATCTGGCTTCCTCTTTAACATCACCTCATACCAACACTCTCATCCTTCAGCATGCTCCAGTGACAACAGCCTCCTTTCTGTTTCACAAGCATGTCAACGGCCCTTTGCACTTAGTGTTCTCTCTACAAGAAGTCCTTTTTTCCCAGTTCCTTGTGGCTAGCTCTTTCTCATCCTTCAGGTCCCAGATCACATGACATCTCCTAAAAGAGGTCTTCACTTGGCACCTACCTCGAGTGCCATCCCAAAGGTACTCCATCATTGGATTTATTCCTCCCATATAGCATTTACCATGATGTGATAATCTCATTTACTTGGTTACTACCTATTGTAACAAACAGCAGAATGTCCAAGAGGGAAAGGACCTTGACTAGCTTATTTTACCACTAAAACACAGCAGCCAGAACAGTTACTGGCTCATAACAAACATCAGAAAACAGCTCTAATGAGAATTAATGAAATGGCATGATGCACTAGAATTCCAAGAAACTTGGTCTGGGTAATAGAGTACAGCATGGATTCTCAAAAGGCACAGGCTAAAGAAAGAGATGAATTAGGAGGCTATTAGTACAAACTAGTGATGAGTGTTTTAAGGCCTATAAGAACTGAATAGGCAAAAACACCAAACAAAGACTGAAATGCAGAGACCTCTAGAAGATAAAGGCAATAAAATTTGGTGACCCATTAAATACAAAGAATATAGGAATAGAAATGTTGAAATTTTCCCAAGCCTTAGGCTTCGGTTCCATGGAATACTCCCAGACCATTTAGTCTACACTTCACAATTTAGTTTTTGGTTTATCTGACAGTAACAAACATAAAGTAAGAAACCAGCAAACATACTCAGGAGGCTTTCCAAACTTCACAGAAGTTTCATCCAGTATAACTAATGTGAGAAATATCATTTTTGCCAAAACTAAACAACAACAACAACAACAAAACATATTATCATATCCAAGTTTACAAGAAAGAATGGTGGACTGAACAGGTATAAAAATACACTGTGAATCAAAATCAAATACATTAGTATTATGCAGTAAGTCACAGATAGAAGTTGATGTGAAATGGCACCAAAAACAAAAACCAACCAAACTTGATAAGGTTATGAGGAAGGTAAGTCAGGGAAGTAAATGCTCCTCTGCATGTGACAGGGAACTGAAAGGAGACCACAGGAATGGTAGACAATGTGGTTGTTTTTTTAAACACCAAATACTGTTTAACTGAAAGAATAAATGTGTCATAATTATTGCTAAGTTATTTAATGTTACTCTGATCATTTTAATGACTTCAAGTGTTCCACCAAAAATTTCAGTATTCAACTCTCTAAAATAAAAAATGCTTGAGAATCACTGACCTGTAGTATTTCAAGTATCATACTAAGTCTAGGCAAACAAAAATGAGTAAGTTGCAATCTCATAAGGCTTATAAAACTCATCAGCTATTAAGGAAAAGGAACACATACACACAAACAAATTATAGAAAAAGGCATATGGATCAACTGGCATGATAGCACAAGGAGCTCTGCTAATCAGTTTAAAACTGGAAAAAAACTAGTGAAATATTAAAAACTGGCAAAAGTACTTGAAAAATTTAAAGACTTTGCAAATGATCCTAACGGCAAATAGTAAATTAAAAAAAAAAAAATCTATTCAAGAAAATCTATGGAAATTCTGTAAGAAAAGAAAACCCTGTGGTTTGTGAATGAACATTACTTCCTTCTCCCTGCTCGTAGCTGGAAGATAAAGAGGAAAATTTTACAATGATAAAAGGTTCAGTTCATCAGGGGGTTATAACAATTATAAGCATATATCCGGCCAATAACAATGCACTGAAGTATATGAAGCATAAACTTCCAGAAATGAAAAGAGAAAGACAATTCTACAATAATAAAGATTTTAATATTTGACTTTCAATAATGGATAGGACAACTAGACACATGATCAACAAGGAAACAGAAGACTTGAATAGCACTGTAAATCAACTAACCTAACAGATATCTGTAGAACACTCCACCAAACAACAGAATATATATTATATTATTTTTTATTTATTTTTTTTTAATTTTTATTTATTATGATAGTCACAGAGACACTCCGGGTCCATGCACCAGGAGCCCGACGTGGGACTCAATCCTGGGTCTCCAGGATCGCACCCTAGGCCAAAAGGCAGGCGCCAAACCGCTGCGCCACCCAGGGATCCCCAGAATATATATTATTTTAAAGCACAAATGGAACATTCTCCAGGACAGACTATAGGATAGGGATATAATAGAAAAGATAGATATAATACAATTATTTTTGTGCAACAACAGATGGAATTAAAAATTAGTATCAGGTACATTTTGGGAAACTTATGAATGTGTATAAATGTAATAATGGACTTTCTATGGACTGAAAGCTTGTGTTCCCTGGCATAAGGAGTCCTTTGGACTCCTAACTCCTAAAGTGATGGTGTTAGGAGGTGGGGCTTTTGGCAGGAAATTAAGTCATGAAGGTGGAGCCCTCATGAATGGGATTAGTGCCCTTTTAACAATATATACTGCTCCCCTCTCTTTGCTCTCCAACACTCTCCTTGTGAAAATACAAGGAGAAGATAGTCATTTGCACATCAAAAAGAGAAATCTCACCAGAACCCAATCGTGTTGGCATTTTGATCTTGAACTGCTAAACTCCAGAACCAAGAGAACTAACTTTGTGTTGTTGATAGGCCACCCAGTATATCGTATTTCATTACAGCAGCCCAAAATGACTAAGATACTCCTAAATAGCCCATGGGTCAAAGAAAAAATCAAAAGCAAAATCAGAAGAAAAAAAAAAAAGAACAAGAAACAATGTGGTAAATGATAGAAAGCTAGCAAGGAGGTAGAAGAACATATAGAGTAGATACTAATTTTATCTAGGAAAATGCAAGAAAGTTCTGCAGAACTTTGAAGTAGATCTTAAAAGATGAACATGAATTTATGTGACAAAGTCAGGAATAAAGAATAAAATTAAAAATTAAATAATATTAACAATAATAATAATAATAATAATAAAGCAGTTTACTAAAGCAGGAGGGTATTAAAGTGGATGATATATTCTAGAATAATAAGCACACCACAGTGACTAGGCACATGGCAGGAGGAAGCAATGAGGAAGACAATGCTGGAAAAGATGGTTCGGACCAGGTGGTTAATGAGCAAGTACTCCGTTCTATGGAGTATGGACTCTATTCTGGGGAACAGGATACCATTAACCTTTGTAAAAAAGGAAGTGACCTAATCAGCTTGTGTTTTATATCACATTCTATCTCAAAACATTCATGTGTACTATCATTTTCTCTTCAATGTATAATATACGCTTTTCAAGTTGGACAAAATATCCTGTACTTCCTACAGTCACTGGTGCGATGCTGGGATACTGAAGCACTTTAATAAAACAATTACTTCTTTACTGCACAAACAGTGCAAAATTTCTAGAGATATTTGGCCCATAAGCTAACATTTATTTTTTAATTTATTCAGTCTTCTTGTCTATCTGAAATAACTGAACAAATTATAATTGAATTTTGCTTTCTTACTCTTTAATGCCACTAGTAAAGAAATCTTAATAACTTCTTCTCTTACTTCTATGTAGCAATTTTTAAAGTGACAATGCTTAACAGGAAATGAGACCAATTAAGCACCAGATCTTTGTTACTGTGGTTTATATCCACAAGAAGGTAAAAGCCATTGGCATCTAAAGACCATAATAAAATCTGCAACACAGCAATGTGCCAAATATATTAAGTTTATTGTAACTGTTCTAGAAAAAAATTGTAATGAAATAAAAGAACCATAATTTAGAAACCTACCAGCAAATTTAATCTAAAAGCATAGATCCTTACCACCATTCACTATGAGAAGACTATCTCCCACCTCTCCTAAAAAATTACAAAAATGTGTATGGGACTGGGTACTACAGTAAATGTGTAAAAGGACAGTGAAGCAGACAGGACTGTCCAACTGAGGTTATAAAGCCAAAAACTGTTATTTGATTCAATCATCTTTGTTTCATGATTTTCATAAGCAAAGCTTAATTGCCTGAAAACAAAAGCAGAGGCAATCCAAGGTTCAAAGAGAAGATCAGGAAAAATCAAAGAGAACTTTCAAAGATGCTAGTAAAAGCACTGTTAATAACCGCTCATGGCAGTGGTGGAAGCCAATGTTCATGTGGAGAGAACCAGAGTAAGAAATTGAGAAGGAAAGCTTAGTTCACAGAAAGGAAACTTGGAAATTCAAGGTCCTTGGAAGGAGGAGCTTGGAGATGGGCAAACTGGAATGACAAAGAGGACTTCACTCAAGGGTAGCAAGAGTGAAGAGGCAATAAAGTTGATACCACTGAGAATGTCTATGATTTGAAGCACTGAGAATGCCACAGACAAGAAAGGTAGCAGGCCTTGAGAGAAAGTAGAAAGCTGAATGAGGAGCTACCACCCAGAACAGAAGGAAAATACCCAGAAGGATTGCAAATAGTGGGGATAAGGCTAGGAGAATGGGACTAGAGAAATAAATGCAAATAAAGATGTGGCATCTTAAGGGAAATTGTTAAATAATTTTACAGAACAATGCTCTCGAAATCAAAATGAGGAGGAAAAAAATGACATACCCCCCTTCTATTTTCATAAGAATAAGTGCAAGTAGAATTATTCACTAAAGAGTTTGGAGAGAAGTCAAGGGCAAATGTCAGAGGTTTTACATTAATTACTAAGGAAGTGCAGTAGATTCCCCCTTCATATATATATTTAGAGACAATGGTCATATTTACTAAATTGACCATGTTATAGCTAAGACTACTAAAGAGCATTTTGAAAAAAAAAAATGTATTCTAAAACTAGAATTCAAGTTAATCTAGCTACAAGAAGATGGTGTAATCTAGATCAGTGCTTTTCATATTTTAATGTTCATAGAAACCACCAGGGGATCTTGTTAAAATTTAAATTCTGCCTCAAGAGGCCAGGGATTGGACCTGAAAGTCTGGATTTCTAACAAGCTCCCAGATGACACTTACGTAATGGTATGCACACCACTAACAGTAACAAGGACCTAGATTTCAGTACCTTCAAAACATGTATGATGGGTGTGTGCCTTTGAGGAATGTTTCTCAAACTCTAGTGTACCTATAACTCATTCTGGAATTTTGCTAAAGTGCAGCAGATATGGCTAAGTAGATCTCAAGTGGAACCAAATATTCCACATTTCTGAATATCCCAGGTGTACAGATGCTGCTGGTTCATAGACTATACTTTGATCAGCAAGGAATTATAGAGCATACAACTAAACCCCAGTTTTGCCTAATATAATTCATGCTGTCAGGATATACTTTCTATTATCCAAAATCAACTGTATAAAGTAATACAGACAAGAGGTTTCTCCTGACATTTTCGAAAAATCAAAATGTTTGCAAGAAAATAATAATAACCACAAAATAATATTGTTTAATATATATTGCCTGGAGGAGACATCATCCTAAAATAATCTCACCCAGGTGGCTCCCAGACATTGCCTACCTTTCTAAAAATATCAAGAGAGTACTAGGTCCAACTATCAATGAGGATTAAAGCCACAGAGCCATTTGTGAGAACCAAATGTAGGAATTATTAAATAATTTGTAAACAGTCCCTGCTTTCTAGCCTGCTGTCAATTCCCACACCCATACTAAGAATTTCTTCTGATGTGTAAAATAAGTGAAGGCAAAAGACAGAATCAGAAGAGTAAATAAATCTGCACCCAGTTTTAAGATGAATATATATGCAAAATTAAAAAATAATTGGTAATACATTTTTTCTACTAGTAAATGTGATGTACAACCATAGAGCCACCTAAATATACATAACTTCAGGAAAGGAAGAACTGACTTCTATAAGGAAACATGACATCTGACCAACTTCTATCAATTTCCCGAAGGGGTGCAGAGAGACATCTGGTCAAGTTTCACTCTAAAAAGGTTTTTAAAATCAAGTTAATATGGAATTAGAAGTCTTTAGAAGTATACAACTAGGAGAGAGATTTGCCTAGCATTATTCAGGTTAGACAGGATATAGTTTCAAAGACCCAAAATCAGTATGATAAAACAAATTAGGTTCTGAGGGTTTTTTTTTTATTAAAAACTTCAAATTTTCTGCAAAAAAATATAATCATTTAGCCGCATTTGCCTAATTTTATATTGGTCATAAATAATTTATTTAAAGAGAAGGAAAAAAAGACAATAATGAACATGAACTTCTCTGATAAAAGTAATTTAAACAAGTGTTCCTCAGAAAACCTCTCCAACATAATGCTTATTTAACATGTTTATAAAAAGTGCAGAGTGAAATCTCCAGCTCAATCATGACAAAAAGCTCTGTGAGGCAATGAGAGTTCAAGAGGTTTGTGATATACTGCAAGATCGTGTATCTTTATGAGTAGACAGAAAACTGCAAATACAGAGGTAGCTCCCTCTACCAAGCGCTGGAGAAAGTTAAATAAAATGCAGCCATGGCCTTCTAGGAGCTCAAATCTTAGAGAGGCAGAAATGCAAATTATTATTTGCAATCAATGAAATGAGGACTAATAGAGCTGTGTGCCTAGAGTCATGAGGTGCAGGAATAGTGTGACTATGTTGGGGGGGTGATCATGGAAGGCTTCACAGGTGAATGACAGCATCAGGGAGGAGGGGGGGCATTCACATAGAGGGCATCATGCAACAAGGCCTTTCAGCGAGAGACAGCAGCTGCCCCTATGACATGAAATAGTATGGCTTATTAGGAAGAAGTGAAAGGACCCAGGGCTATAAAGGTCATCAGGATGGAGACCTCAAACGGCCTTTAAATTAGTGCCACAGCCCAAAGAACAACCTCAAAGGCAGCTTCTGAATAAGATGTACTGTGCAGGAAAATAAAAACAAAAATTACCCAAAAAATCAGAGATCATCATTTATAAAACCATGGGTTAAATAAGGTTTCTTTGGAAAGCTCTAATAGGACTTGAGAAGGTCCAGATAAAAGCTTTTAAAATATTCAGAAAATGAAGGGAAGAGGTTAATACACCAAGACAAACTACAAAGATTAAGGTTCTAAAGTGTGGACTGGAGAAGACCAAAGTCTATTACATCATAACGTCAATAAGATCTTTTCTTTAAATTTCAGAACACCAACTTAAAGGAAAATCCTTGAAGCTTGAAGAAAAAAAGTGCTTCTGGAGCACACAAGAATTGTATAAACATTCACCCAAATCAACTTTCAATGCTAAGAGTGGAGGGCCCCGAGGCAGTCTGCCCCTGGGAAAATCTCATTCATCCTTCCAGACCCATCTAATGTCACTGCTATGCCTTCAAGAATCTGGAACCATTTTTCCCTCCCCAAGACTTCCACAGGACAGCTCTTAACACAGCCTTCCTTTTGTCCCTCCAAACTGTAACTAAATTTCCTAAGGCTAGGAACCATATTTTATTGATATTTGTAGACCCAACAGCATTTTAATTCAATAAATGCATATTCATTTAACAAAAAATTTTCATGGAGAGCCTATTAAATGCAAAACACTGTGTTTAATACTTCCACACAATAAAGACATGAGCAACACGATCTCTACCCCAGAAGACCTCACACCTGGTAGGGAGGTTCGGTAAAGAAATGTTACTTGCACATAAAATCAAGGAAGGAGGTGCAATCAAAGTATTTTTTTTTAATTTATTTTTTATTGGTGTTCAATTTACTAACATACAGAATAACACCCAGTGCCCGTCACCCATTCACTCCCACCCCCCGCCCTCCTCCCCTTCTACCACCCCTAGTTCGTTTCCCAGAGTTAGCAGTCTTTACGTTCTGTCTCCCTGCAATCAAAGTATTCATTTGTATAATTTTTTTTCATTCATTCCCTACCTCATCCGGAAAGGATTTTTTTCTAAAGGATTTTTAAGCACTTATGGAAGTACAGCATGACACAAACAAGCCTAGCTAGTAAAGTAAAGCAAAAGTAACCCAAAGATGGAGTCAAGATAGTTCACAGAAGTCTAACAGAAATTCAGAGATGCATGGGAAAATCAGGTGCTAGGGGCTTCTCAGGGACAGCTCCACCCCCTTCATCATCTCTGCTGTGATGAATACAATAACCACTTTCCTGAGGCTGCTTGTTCCTATTGACCCTCTATCTGGCCAATGACCTAATGCCCCAGGGCAACTAAGAAAAAGCAAACTTGAGGGAGGCAAAACACAGCTCTGATGGTCTGACTTGAATTAAGTAAAACAACTGAATCTCCAGTGTGATGAATGTATTACATATTCCTTCGGAACATCCCACAAATATTAGTTACCACGACTGAGTTTCGATAAGGATAAAGCAGCACTGAGTTAGAAACTGTGGTCTCTGAGAAGAAATAAGACTCAGTTAAGGGTATAGTGAGTTTTGTTAACCAGCTGACCAACAGCCAGGCTTGTATCACCTCATGAAGACCTAAGAGCTACAGGTGGATATCATCCCATTCTTAAGCAAAGGAAGGCTAGATTTCCTTCAGAAAAGGTGATGCGTCCTCTAGCATACTCATCAATATGTGCTTGAGATCCTAGAGACTTGGGGCCAGGTCACAATAATTTTAGGATACACAATTTTTGAGGTCAGCATTCTCCATCACCACACTATAAAAGAAAAGACTTGATAAGACAGCTTTAGAGTAATTAACATCAGGCAATGTTTCAAGATATCTTTCAAGATAAACTGGCTGTAAAGTGAGATAACTTGCTTTATGTAGCTGTTAGCAACAAACTAATAAAATGCTACAGGATGTCTGCAACTGATTTTAGAGCAAGTTCTATGAAACCGTTCTTAATGACAATAATTAGAGATAAGAAACAGTTTCTTTTTACAGACCACCCCTAGTTTGTGATAATAAATTCCAAATAATCAAAAACTTTTTTTTTTCTCTCCAGGTGGGAAGAAAAGTGAGAAGGGGCATATACCCTGC
Source organism: Canis lupus baileyi (assembly GCF_048164855.1). Lineage (NCBI taxonomy): Eukaryota > Metazoa > Chordata > Mammalia > Carnivora > Canidae > Canis > Canis lupus. The sequence goes on along the minus strand of NC_132855.1, from coordinate 9,796,627 downwards.
TTGCTTAGTAGTGAATCAAGCTATTAAGATACAAAGTAGAATTCCCAAACATATTTCTCCTTCACTTGTTCAAAAGTATTTACTATGCTATCAGGAAAACATTGATAGATTTTGATTTTACTGTCTTGTTTAGGCACCGCAACATGGTGGAAGAAGAGGAAGGCACTTATATCATAAATACAGAGGTAACAGTCTTCTGTTGCACAAAGAATCCCCCACAAAAATAATAACAACAACAACTACAATAAAACAAAGGCTTCCTTGTTAAGATATTGCCTTTGAGGAACAGAGTATGAAAATATCAATAGCTGCTTGCTAGTTTTGTTCAGTTGTCATGAACTAAGAGCTGCCAGATATTCTGATTTGGGTCCAGTGTGGGGGGAAAAGAAGATCATTCTTTAAAATAAAAAATAAAAAAAAAAAGAGGTATAGTTTCTGTGTCCAATCACAGAGAACCAGAAATGTCAAGCCAAAGAGGGTGAGGAATGGAAGCCGACCTTTGAAATGGTCCTCAAACAGTTTCAAAGACAGGGAAAATTCACTGGACTGCCTCCAATGCAAGGTATAGTTACAAGAGAGCAAGAGAAAAAAGTCTTGAGGTCTATAAAGTCTACAATATTTTATCTTGATCCATGAAGCTGAGAAATGTAAACTTTCCAAATACCAACCCAACAGGATCTAAGTTTCCACGAGTGCCATAATAAAATTCACTTCATAAGCAAACATCAAAAATTGTCCACCTTATGTATTTTTTAAAAGACTTTATTTACTGATTGATGAGAGACACACAGAGAGAGAGGCAGAGGCACAGGCAGAGGGAGAAGCAGGCTCCATGTAGGGAGCCCGATGTGGGACTCAATCCCAGGACTCCAGGATCACACCTTTAGTGGAAGGCACTTAACCCCTAAGCCACCCAGGGGTCCCAACCACCTTATATTTCTTAAGAGTCACATTAAGATTGTCTTGCAATTTGGATTTTTTTTTTTTTTTTTTTTTTGCTTAATGCTTTTGTTGTTACTGTTGTTTCTGAGGTACTGAGATATGTATATTAAACAAAGTGTTTACATCAGTTCCAAAGAAAGGAGACATTGCATCCGATGTAGATAAGCGACCCTAAATAAGAATAAAGATTGTCACTGTATGGTAGACCAAACTTTGTCAAAAGGAATTAAGTATTCTAAACAAGGAAATTCCTTACGAAATTTTTTTTCTAAATTAGTATTTAGGGAATTTTTTTTAAGAAGTAGGGAAAAGCCTGGAAAGACAAGTTGGTGGCAAATTCTGAATGGCCTTAAATACTGAGGCAAGGTTTAAGCAATGGTGATGGTGTTGAACTGAACTTGGACATGAAATTACAACACTGGGCAAGTTTCCCAGGTTATTCCTTCAGTGATTTCAAAGGGATATACAAATCAGAATACCAATTCTGGGAATTTAAGGGAAGAGATCCAACCATTTTAGAGTTCCAGAGAGAAACTCCAATGCCTTTATTCAAAAATTGCAAATATAGGGATCCCTGGGTGGCGCAGCGGTTTGGCGCCTGCCTTTGGCCCAGGGTGCGATCCTGGAGACCCGGGATCGAATCCCACGTCAGGCTCCCGGTGCATGGAGCCTGCTTCTCCCTCTGCCTGTGTCTCTGCCTCTCTCTCTCTCTCTGTGACTATCATAAAATAAATAAAAATTAAAAAAAAAATTGCAAATATAACTACCTCCCTTATCTTTGACTGTTTTGTCTTTGAAGTGTTCTGTACCCAAAGAATTTTGATGTTAACACTGCCCCAGATTTCACGTTTTTTTTAAGACAGGAGTGGGGGCATGGGGAGAGAGAGAATCTTAAGTAGGCTCCATGCTCAGCTCAGAACACAGTGTAGGGCTCTATCTCATGACTCTGAGATCACAAGCTGAGCCAAAATCAAGAGTCAGACACTTAACTGACTGAGCCAGCCAGGCACCCTCAGATTTACATTTTAAAAGCCATTTGAATTGGAATTTTATTAATGAACATAATAACTATTAGCACAGTTAAATTTCTCTTAACTGTCACCACAAAGGGGGAGCCTTGAACTGAGTCACACTCTCTTGAAACACATCTACCAAAAATTACTAATTTCTACTAGATTAGACATTACTGCAAATCTCTAACCCATACCCTATTTCTTAATGTCTTCCCCACCCAAACTTGCTCCTACACAAAGAAAACAAGAATGTAATTCAATTGCATCCCATGCTTACTGCAGTAATTACACATCATTCTTTTTTTTTTTTTTTAAAGGGCTTTCTTCAAGTATAAAGGTTATGGTGTTACCTGCCATCCCTGGATCATGTGCATTCAGTAGGCTTTCTGGGAGTGGGGCTCTTGAATCCCTCCACACTCCACACCAAGCTGCCCTTTGCAAAAAATCATTCACATGTGCAACATGCAACATGAGATAAAATATAAAGGGGGGAGAATTGGAGGTAATTTTAAAATATAATTAGTATTTATTAAAACTTGATGGATGGACTTCTTTTTTAAAAATGAAGTTAATGACATAAATCTTGCAGGCTCTACTTATATCAGAGGTCAGCACCCCTATAGAAGTGAAGTGCCAATCTGCTGATTCCTGTTTCTGGCATGTAAGAGGGGGAAAGCAGCAGAAGCCCAGAATGGGCAACTCAAACATATCTTCAATGTTTAGATATGTGAGGCCTTCCTGACAATGTATTTCAAATCAACCTTTTGATCTTATATAATCCCTTTCTTATGCTTCATTTTCCCCAATGGCATTTATCACAATTTAACAAACTATATATGTTATTTTTTTATCCACCTCTCCAGGGCAGAGATTTTTGTCTGTTTTATATTCCCAGTGTCTAGAACTTTGCAAGTTTTCAGAAGCTATTCATGGGAGAAAGGAAGGAAAGAAGGAAAGGAGGGAGGGAGGGAGGGAGGAAGGAAGGAAGGAAGCTAATCCAAATAAAGATCCTATAGGAGGTATTTGTCTGCATTCCATACCTTCCTATTCACTTTAATTGGAAACCAACCATCCCTTAAAACTTAGATGAGACTAATGAGTAAGGAAATGAATGTTTTTCTAGATATAAAGAGGCAATGAAGAGGCACAAATAATATTTTGCAATCTGGGGAGATTCAGTCAGAAGAGAGCTTTGAAGGAACAATAACCACCAAAAAGAAGGTTGAGGAAGAAAATAGAGAAGCCTTTGCAGATGACCAGTATCACAGCCTCTCACATCCTCTGCATTTCTTTTCTCAAAAATCAGGATCTTCCTGGGCTTGGCCCACAAGTACCTCAGAAAGGGCCTAAGTGGTTCCACCAAACTGAACCAGGCTTGAAATTTATAACATGAAAATGCCTCTCATCCAGCCTGATTTTTGACAGGTGCTCTCATACTTGTATAGCACTTAGAGAGAAGAATCTCCACCAGCTGAAAAGTTCTCCTTAAATCACTCCTGTGGTGATTTAAGCTCTTTCTTGCTTGTACCCCTGCAGGGAAGAAAGAACAGCTGCTCATCATCACTCATATAATATCCTTTCACATGCAGTGAAAACCAAGAAAACAACCATATTTGAGAATGCCTGTCAAAAGACAGTTCTCCTGGGAACCACTCATGGCCTCTGTGTCTATGATTTCACTGAACCTGAAGACTGTAATTAAGTCCCTATTCAGACTCTGCTTCTCTAGGCTAAATAAACCCAGTCCTTCAGACTTTCATCACAGAGCAAATCTCTCAACCCTTTTATAATATTTTCTGTTGGATTCCTCTGGATTCTCTCCAAATTCTACATAATTAAGTCATGACCAGGGCTGCAGGAGAAAAAAGAGAATTGCCTGGTAGCCTCTTAATGTTATATACTCTTGCATTTGTACACCTTGTTTCTTCTCCTCATGTGAATTACCCTGCGTAGATCTCTACAGAGCTACACTGTTTACATTTACTGGTTCTCCCAATTTGCCAGGATTATCTTCGAATTATAATCCTACTTTTCTTTTTCAAAGTACTAGAACCCTAGCCTGGCCTGGTCATACTGACATCATCTGTTACTAATGAAAATGAATAATTCTAGGGTCAGAACTGCGGTCTGCAGAGTATCATTCAGAATGCACTTCCACAAACTTCCCAGGATGAGTCGCATGAGTTGGACACTCCTGGGTTTAAATTTCAACTCTGCCATCTACTAGTTTCAGGACTGTTTGACAAATATTGACTTTCCTGAGGATAATACACCTACTTCAACAGGGCTATCATGAGAAATGAATTGAGTTAATAATGGAAAGGATATGGCAGAGGGATATGTACTCTACCATAATACTGATATGTACTTACTATTTCATCTTCTTTATGGAACAACCATCCTTGCCATTTTGAACTACTTTCATAGCACAATGGCAAAGGTCAAAAAGGTTCATTCCTCTTCAGAATGAAACTCAATGTGGAGGATGCAAGGCTAGACAAAGTAATAACAGTAAGTCTAAGGACTTAACATATACCACACAATCCCCTGTTTTTCAGAAAGGATAGCAGCAATGAAAGGTAGAATGGGATATAAGCACTGGTGCACAGATAAAAAGTACAGGGAAACTCAAAAGACAGTAACCTGATAGAGGCAACATAAACTCAGAAACCAAGGGATCCCTCGGTGGCTCAGCGGTTTAGCGCCTGCCTTTGGCCCAGGGCACGATCCTGGAGTCCCGGGATCGAGTCCCGCGTCGGGCTCCTGGCATGGAGCCTGCTTCTCTCTCCTCCTGTATCTCTGCCTCTCTCTCTCTGTGTCTATTATAAATAAATAAATAAATAAATCTTAAAAAAAAAAGAATATCTAAATCAAGATAGAAATCTCAAGTCAACCCAGTTCTGCTCATGAAATCAAGTTCAGAGGTCATGACCAGCATTTCTTTTAAAAGGATCAAATAAATAAATAAATAAATAAATAAATAAATAAATAAATAAATAAATAAATAAAATAAAAATAAAAGGATCTAATAGGGTAGAACAGAATAGGACCATAAATGGTAAAAGAGAAAGAAACTTTTTTGGAATGCTACTTCTCTACACCAGTTATTCCAGAAGTAACTAAGTGTCTAGAAATAAAATGTTAAAGCTTTCCAGAATACTCGGAGATCATTTAGTCCTACTGTTCTATTTCACTGTATAGATGAAGAAACTCAAACAAAGTTTAGGTGACTTTCTATACCCATATTCATGTGGCTAGTTGGTGGCAGGGTCAGAACAAGAGCCCAGGGGTGTTGAAAGTAAATTGATTTAAGAAATATATTATAAGGCCTATTTTACTTTGAGAGTGAAAGGGGATACTATCAATAACTACACTGGGAACATAGGCATAAACCTGAACTGTCCTGAGCAAACCAGAATGTATGGTATAAGGCTTTAGAAATAAACCTAACTTGTCTATTAAACAAACATGGCTGAAAAAATTTGTGTGTCAATAGAAGTCTCTCTCTCTCTTTTTTTCTTCAAACAAGGCAGAGCAGTTTGTATACATAAATCTGTAAGCAAGTAATGGTCTTATTTCTATGCTGTGAATTCTTTTTTCTTTTTGTTTTGATATTTATATAATTTAAACACTAGGCTACCAGAGAAACAGGAGGGAAAAAATACACTTTATGCAAGATAGCAAAGAATCTTTTAAGACCTTGTCAAAGATGAACCTGGATTCTCAGTATTTTCCAGTTTTGATACCAAAACTAGCAAGGGCAGATTTAAACTAAATTGCTGACACTGTAAAATAATGCTCACCAGATGCAAGCTACATTTAATGCAAGTAATAGTATCTATAAATGTGATTCATAACTAATATTAATATTCAAAGAACTTAGCAAAGAAAACTAAAAAAAGGAGTATTTATTTTCACATGTCATTTTCTCAGAACTTCAGAGTGAAGATTAGTACGGGTATTCCTTATCCCAGCTAAGTGTTATGTAGCAATGAATGGACTTTTCAGTGAGAAGATAACTAATATTTTAGCCTATAAAATCATTATGTAAATTTAACTGGCTTATACTGCAGCCCTTATGACTTGAAACATCTGTTCCATACAAGTTTTTCTTATAATACATGAAGTTTCAAACTGCATATTACAGCAGTTCGTAGCATATTTATAGTATGATGGTTTTGTCCTTTACTAGGTAAGAGACTTTTAAGGTGTGACCTGTATTGAAGTACTTAAATTATTGCTCACATCACCATCTGCTCATATATATTTTCACCTAAAATTATATGGCATTCATAACTATATTAGAATATTATCTTCACACAATTTGGTGCTTAATTATATGTATTAATACCTCACTTACCTGAGGTCACCAATTCAACATCATGAAAATAAGGATAAAAGATGAGAATGAAAAAGGAGATAAAAGAGTGGTCAAGTTGGCAAAATACATATCATAATGCCTACACACTGAAGCAATGGCACAGCCCTAAAGCCTTCACACTCAGCCTCTGTACTCATAATTTAGACACAGTTCAAAGAGTACCACAAAATATTATAATAACTAAATGGAAAAGAATCACTTGACTGTCACAGAGAAGCATGCTAAGAACAACATAGTATATAAAATCAGAGTTTGTGGGATCCCTGGGTGGCGCAGCGGTTTGGCGCCTGCCTTTGGCCCAGGGCGTGATCCTGGAGATCAGGGATCAAATCCCACGTCGGGCTCCCGGTGCATGGAGCCTGCTTCTCCCTCTACCTGTGTCTCTGCCTCTCTGTCTCTCACTGTGTGCCTATCATGAATAAATAAAAATTTAGAAAAATAAAATAAAATAAAATAAAATAAAATAAAATAAAATAAAATAAAATAAAATAAAATAAAATAAAATAAAATAAAATAAAATCAGAGTTTGTAAGCAAGTGAAGGAAAAACATTAGTATTTAATTATTTATAAGAAGTCAAAATTAAGGAAACAGGAACTCTCCTGCCATTCTGGTGGGAATATAAACATACAATCATTGTGGATAATAGCTTGCATACACGGAACCATGTGTGATAATGTGTCATCACTGTTATTTATGCTAGTAAACCTAGTAACTATTCAATTCACTAGGAAGTAGGATTAAAATGTAGCACATACACAAAAATTAACTCCAAATGGATCTTAGAACCTAAATATAAAATCTACAATTATAAAATTTCTAGGAGAAAATGTTCATGACTTGTGAATAGACAAGATTCATTAGAAGGATGTAAAAATGCACTAACAATAAAAGAAAAAAATGGACAAATTTAAATTTATCAAAACTAAAAACTACCATTATAAATAAATTATGTAAAATATGAGAAAGGCCAGCCATACAACAGAAGAAAATATTTATAAAACATGTATCTAACAAAAAGGATTGGTACCAGGAAGAAAGAACTCATAACTAAGACAAACCAACTTAAAAACATGCAAAAAAAAAAAAAATCTGAACACGCATTTCACAAATATGAAAGGATGACCAATAGGGAATTGAAAAGATGCTCACATCTGAATTTATCAGGAAAACAAAGATTAAAACCACAGTGAGATACCAATGCACTGCAATAGAATGGCTAAGATTCAAAATTGGCAAAAGAATACATGAACAGACATTTCACCAAAGAGGATATACAGATGGCAAATAAGCACATGCAAAGATGTTCAACACCACTAGCCATTAAGAAAATGCAAATTAAAACCAAAATGGGATATTATTACACAACTATTAGAGTTGATTAGAGTGATTAGTTATTAGAGTGATTAAAATAAAAAAAAATAACAGTAATGCCAAATGCTGGCAAGAATGCAGAGAAACAGAAAAAATCATACATTGCTGGTGGGAATGCAAAAAGACATGACCATTCTGGAAAACAGTTTGGGAGTTTTGAAAGAAAGAAAGAGAGGGAGGGAGGGAAGGAGGGAGGAAGAGAAAAGAAAGAAAAAAAGAAAAGAAAAGAAAAGAAAAGAAAAGAAGAAAGAAAGAAAGAAAGAAAGAAAGAAAGAAAGAAAGAAAGAAAGAGAAAGAAAAGGAAAAGAAAAAAGAAAGAAAAGAAAAGAAAAGAAAAAAGAAAGAAAAGAAAAGAAAAGAAAAGAAAAGAAAAGAAAAGAAAAGAAAAGAAAAGAAAAAGAAAAAGAAAAGAAAAGAGAAAACTTAACATACACTACAGGGCATTTATCTCAGAGAAAGTAAAATTTATGTCTGCAAAAAAGCATATACACTCTAGCTCAAAGCAGCTATGTTTGTAACAGTGAAAAATGGAAACAATCCTAGTTTCTTTCAATGGGTAAGTGGTTAAACAACCACTTGCCATATCCATGTTACTCAGTAATTAAAAGGAAAGAACTATTGATATACATAAGACAATATCTTGCATTAATATTAAGGGCATTATGCTGAGCAAAAAAAGCTAATCTCAAGACGTTACATTCTGTATGACTCCATTTATATAACATTCTTGAAATGACAAAATTATAAAAATGGGAAAGAGACTGTTTTCAGGGCATCACAAAAGGAGCAGCAAGAGGTGAGGGAGGGGAGCCAAGAGGGTTGAGTGTGAATATAATGGGCTTACATGAGGAATCTTTGTGGTGATGGCATAGTTCTATATCTTGATTGTGGTATTGGTTACATGAATCTAAACACAATAAAATTCTATAGAACTACATATACACATACAAAGAAAGTAGTGTATAAAACTAATGAAATCTGAATAAGCTTTGTGATTTGTACTCATGTCAATTTCTCGGTTTTGACACTGTCCTGAGGTCACACAAGATATTATCATAGTGGGAAAAACTAGGTCAAGAGTACTCAGGACCTTCTTGTATTATTTTTGAAATTATGACTCTTATTTTCACAATTATTCCAGAAAAAAAGCTATTAGAAAAAAAGAGAGGTGAATGATCCCAAGTATTGCCAAGAAAGGTGGAACGCAAACTCTTACTCATTATTAATGAAAGTGTAAATGACATAAGCACATTGTAAAACATTTTGTAAGTTTTTCATAATGTTAAACATGTATTTATCATAAAACCCAGGAAGTCTATTCCTAGGTATTTGCTCAAGAAAAAATGAACACCTACGTCAATAAAAAGCTACATGAACAAATATTCTTTCCAGCTTTATTTATCTTAGCCAAAAACTGGAAACAATCCAAATGTCCATCAACAGATGAATGTATAAACAAATTGTGGTACATCCATTCAATGGGAAATTACACGGTAATGAAGAGAAATAAATTACTGATTCAGCAACAGTATGAATGAATCTCAAAACCATGCTGAATTAAGCCAGATTAAAGAGCACATACTATTTGATTCCATTTATGCAAAATCTAGTATAGGAAAAACTAATCCACTGTGACAGAAAAATCAGTGGTGTCTTATGCCAGAGGTAGAACTGAGGGGGGCAAGAGGCATCACAGTGTATTCAAGGGGAAGGAAGTATTCTGTATGCTGATTGTGATGCTAGTTATAGGGATGTATACCTTTCTCAAAACCCAGTAAATTACATACTAAAAATAGGTTTACTTTATTGTATGTATATTATACCTCAATAAAGTTGATGTTTGTAAAATGTGGTATTGCAACAGAGTTGTCAGGTAGCAATTAGAGGTCATGAATTTGATGTACCCATGGAAACATGGACAAAAGGGAAAGAACCAAGTAGGATTTACAGCACAATACCTTGGTATTCATGGAGACACAGCTAATCGTTGTAGTTCAAGGTGTAGACTCCAGAGCTAGAGGGCCCAAATTGAAATCCTGGCTTCACACCTATGAGTTATGTACCCTTAGGCATCTGAGTAAAAAAAGTTACTCAGTCTTTTTTTGACAACAGAGATAACAGTGCCTACCCTCACAGCATTACTGTGATGACTAAATAATGTTGGTAAAAGCTCAAAACAATAACTGGGATGTGAGAAATGCTAAGTATTTGTTAAAAATAAATAGAAAAAAAACCAAAACAGGATAATTCTTTTTCAAGGATGCACATATATCTAAATAAGCGAATGGAAAGCAAATTGTAGGGACATCCATTAAATACTTGATACTGATGCTTAATGAAGACAGAGAGGAATGCAGACAGGAGGGAAAAAGTAATAAACCAAACTAAAAGAGGGGATAAACTGATCAATGATGAGAATCTTGCCATGAGCAAACAAATTCTGTACACTAGAGGTCACAAATCGGAAAAAAAGTTTTGTCAAAAGACAAAACAGTCTGGACCACACCTGATTCAGGGAACACCCACAGACATCACTCTTAGTTCTGAACTATCAGAGCCATAAATTACAGGTGTATAACGATGAGACTGAGGCATAAGAACAGAGACTGAGAGCAAAAGGTTAGCACACTGTTACATACACCTATACATGCGTGTGTGCACACACACACAAACACAAGGACTCAATAAGTTTTAGGGGTTCCATAATGTCCAATAGTGGAATATTAAAATAATAAATCTCCAATGATTCTCATTCTTTATGTATCTCACCACAAAACTGAAAGCTATATGAAGATGGGATGGTCCACTGTGCTGGTACATAGCAGTGATCCCTAAATAGACAACAATCACTGTATACCTACTATGTGGTAGATATCCTGCAGAGCTCTACATCAAATAAATAATCCTCCATATGCAACACTAATTAAGTGGTCATTAAAAATTAGACAAGAAAAAAAAAATTAGACAAGAGTTTGACATTGTCAGGAGCAAATACAATCTACTATCAGTGGGGTTTTGTCAGAATATCCTTTAAAAGTATAGCTGAGTAAGAGGAAAAATAAATGTATGCTTCTCTATTTTAAAAAGATGAAAAACAAGTAGGTCTCCTGGAAAATAAAGTATTAAACTTATTCATAAGGTAATAATTTATGTAGTTTCTAATCATAAACAGCATGCACTCAAAAGAGGAATCTCAATGTGAATTAAATATTTTTTTTTTCAAAAGACTCCTGCAGCTACCATGCAGGAAGATTTGCATGTGTTCTGTTTACACATAGGATTTTACTGCTCAGCCAGGGACCATATTAAAGAAAAAGAGAAACAAAAGGAGGAACAGCAATCTGCAAACATGAATAAGCAGTGCCTGCATCCTTACCAACAAAATTACAGTTACTACAAGTAATGAAAATAATTATTTCAACAAGCTGAATAAAGTTCGGGTAGAAAAAAACATCAGAGTCCAACTTACTTTCAAGGGAAAAGTATTAAGATATTCATAGATATATAGATGCCTCAAACATTCTCAGCTGCGTGGTCTCAGCTGAGGAAGTGACAGTGGTCCTCTGGGATCACATCACAGGCTTGCAAAGTCAAAAGTCTGTAACAAGTATCACAACCTAAAGAAAGCATGGGTAACATCCTGTACTTAAAGCCCAGTGCAATTTGTTTGTAGCATTGCAGAACTCCTTAATCCTGTCTCCACACTAGAATCCCCTGAAGGTCTTTATAAAAGTACAAGACACAGACCACACAACTGACCAGTTAAGTCAGAATAACAAAGGCTGGAGGCTCTACATTCTTGACTAATCAATCAAAATAATGTATTTTCTTTCATTAAACTTGTTATATTGAGATAATCGTAGCCTCATATACAGTTTTAAGTATACAGGTATAAGCCATGTACCCTCTATCCAGTTTTTCTAAGAGGTAACATGTTTCCAATACTGTATTACAAAACCACAACCAGGATGTTGACATTGAAGCAGTCAAGATACAGAATAATTCCATTGTCCATCGCCACAAGGATCCCTCCTGCTGTCCTTTCATAGACACAACTACCTCCTATCCCCAACCCCTGGTCCTGACACCCTGGCAGCCACCCATGTTCCCCATTTCATAATTTTCTCATTTCAAGAATGGTTTATAAATGGAATCATTCAGTATGTGACCTTTGGGGACTAGTTTCTTTTACTCAGAAGAATTCTCTGGAGATTCAGCCAAATTGTTCCATGTATCATCCCTTTTTATTGCTGAGTAGGATTACATGGTACGTATGTGTCACCATTTATTTAACCATTCACCTTTGAGGTGCATCTGGGATGTTTCCAGTTTGGGCTGATTACCAGTGAAGCTGCTATGAACATTCCTGTTCAGGTTTTTGTTTGAACTTAAGGTGTAATAACCCCAGGATTAATTCATGTGCTTATTTGCCACCTGTATACCTTTGGTGTAATGTTTCTTCATGCCCTTTGCCTATTTTCTAATTGGATTGTTTGGCTTTTTGCAGGTAAGTTTTAATAGTTATTTACATATTTTAGATAGATACTAGTTTTTGGTCAGATACGGAGTATGCCAATATTTTCTGGCAGTATGTAGCTTATCTTTTCATTTTCTCAACAAAGGTCTTTTACAAAACAAATTAAATTTATCAATCTTTCCTTCTATGTATTGTGCCTTTGGTGTCAAGGCAGAACTGTTTGCCTCGCCATGGATCCTGAAGATCTTATCCTATTGTTTTTTGTTTCTAAAATTTTTATTTTTATTTTTTTAAAGATTTTATTTATTTATTCATGAGACAGACAGACAGACAGAGAGAGAGAGAGAGAGAGAGAGAGGCAGAGACACAAGCAGAGGGAGAAGCAGGCTCCATGCAGGGAGCCTGACGTGGGACTCGATCCCAGGACCCCAGGATCATGCCCTGGGCCAAAGGCAGGCACTAAACTGCTGAGCCACCCAGGGATCTCCCTGTTTCTAAAATTTTTAACTTTTATGTTTCACATTTAAGTCAATGATCCATCTTGAGTTCACTTTTCTATAAGGTGTGAAATTTAGGTCAAGGTTCAGGATTTCACCTGTGAATGTCCAATTGCTCCAGCACTATTGGTTAAAATGACTTCCCTTTCTCCATTAAAGTGCTTTCATACCTTTGGGAATATCTCGGCTATTGGGCTATCTGAGCCCAAGTCTATTCTGGGCTCCAATTTGCTGCCATTGATATGCCTATCTCTCCTCGAACACCACATTGCCTTGATTACAGAAGACCTTCATTAAGAGTTTTTACAATATGGATTAGGTCATGTCAACCTTCCACTTAAAAACCTTGCAAAACTTCCCTGCCACACTTAAAATGATACCCTAACTCCTTATTGAGGCTCACAGAGACCTATAAAACCAGATCCCATCCACTTCAGGTCATATCTCATGGTGTTTATGCCCAGGCTACTACCCATCATCAATTTTTGTTCTCTGTGCACATCTTAGAAACTCTTCACTGGAATGCTCTTGCCCCAGATCTTCACATGATTTGTTCTTTGTCATCAGCTCTCAATTTAAATTTCATCTCCCTTAAAAAGCCTTCCTTGACTACACAATTTATCTCATCACTCCTCTTTAATCCTCTATATAGCAGTTAGCACTCATGATATTTGTATCACTTAACTACTTGTGGAATTATCTCTCTGGACTTCCCAAACTAGAATATAAGTTCCATGAGAACAAGGTCCTTAACTGCCTTTTTCATTATGGTATGCCCAGTACTTAAGAGTAGTGTTTGGCATACGCTGGAGCCTAACTAATATTTATTGAAAAAAATGAAAGTATTTATGAAGTCTAGTACGAATAATAGTGATAGCATTAATGGTAACAGCTAACACCTACGTATAGCAACCTTTTAAGATGTCTCTGTACACATATACATGTGCATGCACACACACACATACTCTTAGGCCTATGTGTTCATTGACTCCTAACAATAACCATAAGAGGTGTTATTACTGTCCTCATTTTATAAATGAAGAAACTGAGGCACAGATGGATTAAATACCTAACCAAGGTCATCCATCTTACTAAAGGGCAGAGCAGGAAGGAACTCAGGCCTAGGCTGTTCCTAGGCTAAAACATCACACTAAAAAGGCACTGGAAAAAGAATGCTCTCCTTTTTTCTCTTTGGCTTCTCTGATGGAGATTATGCCAGCTTTCACCCGCTATTAATTAGCATCTCTTATTTGATTACTTCTAGTTCCAGTCCTCTACAAAAATATTGCTATATCAGGAAAGGCTATGACATTGAATAGATTTTAAGGAGAGTTTTCTCAACATGACTCACTTTAGAGGTAATTACTAGGGCTACAACTTCCGTAGCTTTCCACTCTACTCCAGCAACTTAAATTCCAAATACAGTATTTACTAAATTTCTTCTCAAACTTAATTATATCTTACTAGTCTTAAAATAGCTTATTATACTGCTTCCTTTGCCCCCCCCCCATCCTTGAAGCTTTAGGAAGTAAAAGACAGATTTATATAAATATCATGTGGAATTTTGAAATTGCATAAATATCCAAGATACAAACTTTTAAAAATCCAAATGAGTTTTTAAGTATAAAATCTCCACCTTTGATTGCCTTGTTCTGCTCTACTAAGAGTCTTCAAGGTGCTTTTTTTCTCTTTCTAATGTGACTATAGAGACCTAAAAAAAGTAAAACATTAATTATTTACAAATTATTTCACCATTATATTAAGTAGTAAGTATTAGCAACTCCTGAGTATGAATATGTTCTCAGTCCTTCCTTCAAGACAAAAAATCACATAAAAAAATCAAAGTAATGAATCTTGGGCTGAATAAGTGAAAAAGCTCAGCCTCATAAAGATATTTTCTTTTATGACTTACATACACTTGCTGTTTGGAAGCAGCCAATCTTAATTATTTATTTCTGCAATGCTTTTCCTTACCTCTAGAAAGTACATTAAGATTTCAATTCTGTAATCATGACTACGTAAAGTTGGAATATCCTGTATTTTAGTCTGTGAGACTCCCTTCTAATTTTGAGAAGAAATAAGTTAACGTTAATTCTCTTGTTCTTTGGAACTATGCCTGATCCATTCATCAGAAATAATAATAGCATAACAAGGCAATTTTTCAGAACTAGGTAGACAGTTTTCTTTTAATATTAACCTTCCCAAAGATATGGGCTTCTCAAATTTGAGTATTTTTTTAAAAGGAAACACAAAGATCAATCTCAGGGTTCTTCAGGGATTTCATAAATGCTTTTTGTTGTTACCTCATAATTTCCCGCGCAATAAAAGAAAAAGGTGTGATGGAAGGAACAGAGTGTAGGGAACACCTAATAAAACCACTAACCCTCCAAAAGAGCTTTCTCTGAATACTACAAAATACTCTGTTGGATACTACAAGAGTAAGCTGTATAGGAAAAGAAAAAAACATAAAAGTTAATCTCCTACAATTAATGGAAAGTTTATAGCATCAGAAGAAAATGAATTCCCATATACTATTAGCTTCATACACTAAAATGAATTGAAAAACTAATTATTCAAAAAACGAAGAATGGCCTTTGGGAAACTCTGCTGCCTAAAAGGATTTAATGGTCAAAGCTTGTCTGGATTATTATCATGAATTAAACTAATGAGAGGATGAAGATATTGTTAACAGAAGAGAAGCTCTCCTGAAATGCTAACCTTGCCATTTCTGTCACATGATGAGAAATCAATGTCCAAGTAAAATGTGAGCTAAAGCTTTTACAGAAAATAAATGCCATGGTATTTATGGAGATAGCTCTTTCCAAAGCAAAAATATACTAGTGATGGTAGGGTGGAGAAAATGGAGGACAGTAAATATTGCACCCCAAATGGAAATGAAGTTAATACCCTGATAAAGAATTGAGAAGGGTCAAAATGTAATATTCAGCCATTTGTAGAAACATCATGAGCTCAAAAATATATACATTTTTTTATATACACACATTTACATATATATGCACACATATCGTTATATATTAAATATTTTTTTCTGAGAAAAAGCCTGGAAACAGGAGATTAAACTATCTGGGCATCATGACGCCTGGGTGGCTCAGCGGTTGAGCATATGCCTTCAGCTCAGGGTG
The DNA here is from genome assembly GCF_048164855.1 of Canis lupus baileyi. Classification (NCBI taxonomy): domain Eukaryota; kingdom Metazoa; phylum Chordata; class Mammalia; order Carnivora; family Canidae; genus Canis; species Canis lupus. The sequence continues at coordinate 9,780,801 of NC_132855.1, read as the reverse complement.
TGATCCCAGAGTCCAGGGATCAGGCTCCCTTTAAAGGAGCCTGCTTATCCCTCTGCTTATGTCTCTGTCTCTCTCTGTGTGTCTCTCATGAATAAATAAATAAAATCTTAAAAAAAAAAAGAAGGTAAATATGGGGTGCCTGAGTGGCTCAATTGCTTAAGCATCTGCCTTCAGCTCAGGTCATGATCCTGGGGTCCTAGGATGGAGCTTCGCATCCGACTTCCTGCTCAGTGGGTAGTCTGCATCTCTCTCTCTCTCTCTCTCTCTCTCTCTCTCTCTCTCTCCCCCCCCGCCCCTGCTCATTCTCTCTCTCTCAAATAAATAAAATCTTAAAAAAAAAAGAAAACGTAATTATGATCCTTGCAATTCTCCTTAAAAGATAAAGAATGTGCCAAAAGAGGAGTGATCTAGATGACATCTATAAAAGGAAAGATCCAGAAATAAGAATTTCAAAGTTTGTCTGAGAGAGAGAAGGTCTTCTATTGGAGAAGGTGGCTCCAGATTTCAGATTTTTCCTTTACTCTGTATTTTCAAACTACCATGAATGATAAAGCTTTTTTTGTGCCTCTCAGTCCAAACTAGTGATTGCTATTCATTCCATGAAATACACTTCAATTTAATGCCTCCATATCACCTTCTCAGCCTAAGACCTGTTTCTGAAATATAGGTGTACTTTCAGTGTTATAAAAATCTAAATACAGGAAATCAAATTTGGGCCTTCCTTAACAAATTCACATCTTCTTCTGATAAAGAATAGGATTAGTCTCAAATTTTATATAATTTACCTCAATGGAGTTAATTCTCCAAAAAAATCTCAAATTTTATATAATTTATAAATTTATATAATTTACCTCAATGGAGTTAATTCTCCAAAAAAAAAAAAAAAAAAAGAAAGAAAAGCAATGCATGAGAGAAAGAAATTCACAAAATCAAAAAGTTAATCACCTTGAATTTTCCCACAGCACTTCTAACATTATTATAGCACTCAGCACTTTGAATTGTAGTTTATTTTATATTATCTATATCCGCCAATTTAATAGTGAGTTGGGAAAGGCCAGAAATGCACCTCATTATCTTTGCACCATACCAGCACAGGGACTAGAACACAGTTATGACAATTTATCTAGAATTTTCAGAGGCAATTTCAGTTTCAAGTATCTGACTCCATCTTTACAGATTATGTCAATTCACAGATTGGTATTCCTCTTCTACTTAATATTTTAAATGCTTCTTCCCACTGTTCATACGATGGCATATAGGCCCCTTTCCTTCTCTTTAAACAGAACTCCTAACATAACCTTCAAAACCCTGGGCTGTACTCTGTTCACAGTACTTGTGTGCAACTGTGTGTGTGTGTTTGTGTGTTTGTGTCTTCCCCACTATTTACTTCTTGAGGGCAACATCCAAGGGTTATTCATCTTTGTATTGCTACCAGAATATCTAGTACATGATAGCTACCAACACTTGTTTATTGAATGAAATGACAGCTGAAATCTAGCAATTCTGCTTTTGGTTGAGCTTGATGAATATAGAGCCAATTATTCTCAGTTTTATAGAGGGATTTTGATGTGAACTTTCAGGAACTGGACTAAGCACAATCAACTGCCAAACTTTATTACTAGTTTCAAAGTGGCTCAGTAAGATCAGGATCTATAACCTCATGACAGCATCTAGAAAGAAAAAGCCAAATCAGATATAGCCTGTCACTGTTTCTATGTGTCTTTAACCATTAAATGGAATCTAAAAATGCTGGCTATTTCTATGAACTATGTTCTAAACAAGAAACACATGTGGATTAAGTGCTACCAGTTTTTTTTTTTATTTCAGAGTGCAGTTATAAAGCTCTTGACCAAACTATTCTATCAGGTGATGTCTCCTAACTTTTATCCCTTGGGGCGAATCAGGGAAAATGAATAAGTTAATACGATTAAGAGTCAGCTACCCTCAGCAAAATGAAGGAGAATACTATAGTAAATATCAATATATATTAGCATTACAGTTTTAAAATTTATGCTTATAGAATTGATCACTCATTATTTAAAAAGACTTTCTGATGTTTAAAAAAATGATTAATTTTTAGAAGCATTTTTAAAGTAATTTTTATTCAGTTCTTAGTTTATAATTTCAGTCCATTTTTCACATAGGAATAAAATGGAAAACTCAAAGACAAAACCAAAAAAGTCAAAAGAAAAAGTGTATACCCAAGATCTTCAATTATGCTATAAAACTTTAATACCTCATTATAATTATTTAACCCTAAAAAGTTTTTTTTGATGTATGTCACAATGGAAAGATTTTAATTTATTTAAATATTTGCTTATTTGGCTGAGAACTGTACCACAAACATCACAATTTGTTTTTTTTTTTAATATTTTACTTATTTATTCATGAAAGACAGAGAGATACAGGCAGAGGGAGAGCAGGCTCCCCTCAGGAAGCCTGATACAGCACCCTGGGATCACGTCCTGAGCCAAGGCAGACGCTCAACTGCTGAGCCACACTGAGCAATAAGGCATCCTTATTGCTATTTTTATTTTAATAGGCTCTAACATTACTTTTAAGTCACTGAGTTTTGATTTTTGGTTCCATTCTTTCAAATTTCGCTCAAGAATGCTAGTTGTGTACTTTGTGCAAAACATGTTCATATGTGCTCTCTTCTATTATAAAATTCAACTAGGAAAAGCTATGATTATCTACCTCACAGCAGGTCAAAATATAAAAGGCCCCAGAGTAATACTTCCCAAAGTTATACATCTATATTTAATATATAAACTTTGCTTGAAAACTTAATGTACTACAATAAGTTATACATACAATATTTTTAATTCAACAAAATAAGTTTCAAGTCCTACATTTCCCTTAAGTTTTAACCATATTCATAATTTACACAGTTTATCTTTATTCTTTGACAGGCTGTTTTTCCCTTACTTACAACTGTTTCCTACATGTCCTCATTCCATTTCTAATTTCCTTAGAAGATCCATAGCAGTACAACGTTCATTGCTGTAACAATTCCTGGGACAGTACTTCTAGCTGTTAGATTTAAGTCTAGTATTAAGACAACAATATAACTGTTCTACCTAATAAAAAATGATCAACTAAAATCAGGCCTGAGGGCATCTGGGTGGCTAAAATAGTTAAGCATCTGCCTTCAGCTCAGGTCATGATCTCAGGGTCCTGGGATCAAGCCCCGTCTCAGGCTCCCTGCTCAGCAGGGAGTCTGCTTCTTCCTCTCTCTCTACCCCTCCACCTCCCTTCACCTCTGCTTGTGCTTGCTCTCACTCTCTCAAATGAACAAATAAAATTTAAGAATAAAATAAAATAAAATAATAAAATCAGGGTCCCCTAGGTGGCTCAGTTAGTTAAGTATCCATCCAACTCTTGATTTCGGCTCAGGTCATGATCTCAGGGTCATGGGATGGAGCTCTGTGTCAGGCTCCTCACTCAGCATGGAGTCTGCTTGTCCCTCTCTCTCTGCTCCTTCCCTTGCTCTCTCTCTTCTTCTCTCAAATAAACAAATAAATAAATAAAATCTTTTTAAAAATAAAATAAAATCAGGCCTGATATTCATGATATTCAGAACCCCATAATAAATATATAAAATATAACTGAACATTTTAAGTGATACTCTACATTTAAGGAAATAGAGATGCAGACTGAACTGTTTTACAAAGTAGAACAATTACACTGGTGCAGTTTCCACTCAATCTTTACAGTAACAACTGTGTTCCTACAACTCTATTCCTTATCTTTCCCATCTCAATTGCGTCCATTTTCTAGCAGATCATATGTTTAGGTCAGCAAATATAAGGGAAAGAGTTCCACATGTAAAGCAGATGTAAGATCCAGACATAGCACAGTGTCCCACTTCACAGAGGTACTGTGACAAAATGATCCTCTCTGAAAATATTACGGTACATTTCATGAAAATGTGGAAGTTAAATAAGTGTATAAGGCAAATAAGACAATGGGATCTTCAGAGAAAGTTTGTTTTTGGTACATTAGGCACAAATGCAAAGGAAAGGAAACTGCCTCTTATTTAGTGGTGTAGGAGTCGGGGGTCAAGGAGACAGGCAGTGAGGAGGATGAGTCAGGAATGGAAAAAAATAGTTATGGAAAATTATTAAACTTTCCATCTCCATGATCATCACTTACATCCGTATATAAAGAGCCAACCTTTTTCTAGGAAGAAAACTATTATGAAATTGATAACACAAACTGTCAGCTACTACAATTTCAAATGATCTGATTTTTTGGGGCCAATTTGACTTCAATGGTATCTTCAGACAAAAGAACGAAATTTACAAGGAATAAATGAAAAAAGGTACCACTGTCATAAACTTTGAAATATAGCATTATCATGAAAAAAAAAATCCTAAAAAAAAAATTGGGGGAGAAAAAGATACAATTTTCAATAATAATTTAACTTGGCCTGAATTCATAAGAATATCCTTTAGTTTTGCAAATTGCCTCCAATTTGCTGAGAGCCATTCTTTTATGCCAGCTTAAAATAAGCAAAGATTACACAAGTACCATGTGCCATCCTAAATAAGGAAAGAGGAAAAAAAACAAGTACAATATGGTATTTAAACAGCTGTGTGAAGATACTGGTTAAAGCAAGTATCATTTTTTCAGCTGAGCTTGTTATGCTTCATTTTGCTAAATATAAACTAGTGCATCATTAAATTAACCACTGATTTGTAGACTAAAGCACAGAGCCCCACCTGCAAATAATCCAATAAACATAATAATTTTTCAAAATGCTGGTGAAATTGTCATAATTCAGGGTTGACATTGTAGAGAAGGAAGAAAATAATGCAGAAATTATTTTGTAGCTATAATGGGTGAAATGCAATTGTTTTCATTATTTGCAGTTTTATTTGAGTGAACTGACAGATACACAACAAATAATACATTTGTAAATACTCTAGTAAGAATATTACACCAGGAAATTAGTGAAGATTATTGCAGAAACTCAATCATTTGGAAATAAAAAATTTAAATGTTATGTAGCCAGTCTACTTGAGCATTACAAGTAAATGAGCTTGAACCAGTTGACAAAATGGAAAACAACAATGTATCTTCAGATTTTTACCACAATAGGTCCATGAGCATTTAGTATGCTAGAGGAGTTACTTTACTATGTGGTATCTCAGTGACCAAAGAATTAATACTTATTCACATAGATTTACTTAGTCTCCTCTTTCCATTATGTTAGAGGATTTTGTTTCCCCATAAAGTAATACAGTATTAATGGTAGAAAATATGATTAAGCAGATATGTTCAAAAGACAGTAAATACTCTGGGCCATTTTGTTATACAAATCTATTTACAGCAGAATTCCCTAAATAAGACTCACGTATCCCCCATATGCAGTAAAGTGAACATAACCCCAATCAAAAAGTTCAACTGAGAGAATTCAGGGGAAAGAGGGAACGGTTCCCGTATAGGGATAAAAAAAAAAAAAAAAAAAAAAAGATTTTTATTTTCTCTAATATCTAAGTAAATACTTAAATTTCCCTCCTTGAAGAACACAGACAATAAATGACAATAGTATTTAGCAGTACCTGTGGCCTACAGAAATCACAAGTATTTAAAAGTATTGTTAGACTTATTGCTAACTCTAACTCTACAGTCCTTACAAGAAATAATGCTGATTTTTATTTATTATTACTATACATATGTAACAAATTGGAAATTTCCCAATCTTTCACCATTGCCTTCTTTCCGCTGACCATTAGAGAAAACTTACAAGCAATGGCATCAGGATGACAGTTCTCAGGTGTTTTATGACCACCACAGAGTATAAATGGGCAGCTATGGAGCTGAGAGATGATAGCACTAACCAGCACAAAACTAACTACTACTGGTAAAGTGAACTATGAGCATTTTTATCCTTTCTTAGCCATTTATAAAGTAACTTCAGTGGCATAATGGTAACTGTAGAGAAAACGGAATATCACAAGCACTCAAAATGCCACTTTCAATCTAATCTAAGCATTCTTAACATTCAACAAGGATTTCCTGTATCTATTGTACCTGATATGTTTCAAATGCTGGGGAGACATATACAAAATCAACTACAGGAGTTTCTACTCTAGTTGGAAAACAGATTCAGAGGAAAAAACCAAAATACAATATAGTAGTTAAGACCAGACTATGTGTAGCAGTTATAGAGGAGAGAGAACCATGGCTGGCAGTAAGAATCCTGATGGGTGCAGCAAAGAAGTGACTCTTGGAAGAAAATCAGAGCGTGGCCAGAATACAGAAAGAAAAGGGTATTCAGGTCATAATGCAACCTGTGCAGCAGCATACAGCCATGACAAAGCATGGGCTGTCCTGGAAAGTGTCAGAGTTGTATATGGTTGGAATGGCAAGTGAGGTGATCACCCAAGACTGGACAAGTTAAAATGAGGAAAGTATGACTCTCTCTCTCTCTCTCTCTCTTTCTCTCTCTCTCTCTCTCTGTCTCTCTGTCTCTCTGTCTCTCTCTCTCTCGCTCTCTCTCTCTCTCTCCTGCAACTGATCAGATGGTGTTTCAGGGCTTGATATAGTAGCATGGTAAGAGTAGATTTGCATTCTACAATGGTGACTGCCAGAGGAGTAGAGTATTGATTAGAGTGGTTATAAGACTGGGGGAATGGTAGATCAGTAAGAAAACTATTCAAAGGTGAAAAAACGGAATCAAAGGTTCAGTAAAGTGAACATAACCCCATGCATCCTCTATCTATACTCTAAGACAAGGCAGGCTCTCATCCTCTTTCCATAGGTAAGTCCCCTAGCTTCTGATCAATCTCTTAGGCCTAGTTTGAAAACAATTAATTAATAAAAATATTAATATAAATGTTAAGGTATATTAATATATTAATTTTCAATGTCCATTTTAATAACATATATTTCTTTACTGAGATTAAATAAATAAAATTATCCCACAGATTTTCCTAAAAAACAAAAAAGATGGAGACTTACGGACTCTAACTAAAAAAAGTAGCTAGTAAAAAGTAATGTAAATTAAGCTGTGGAATATATTCCATTTTTTATTTGCCTATTTCGTTATGATTGTTTTACAGTAAATCTACCTCTTAATAATATTCTGTTTGGGTTATCATTTAAATTCTGTCAGATTTCCTCATACATATTAACTAGAAGAACTAAAGTTGCCCAAAGGAAACCAAAAGGATATAGTATTTTTAAAGCACAGTGAAAAATACCACCCACTAAAAACTTAAGAATCGATTCCTACTGCTTTTAAAGTCACCCTCCCCCAGAATAGCATGGACTTCTTTTATCTCATAAAAAAGGCAAATCATTTGTGACTCTATCACAGTCCATTTTATATAGCTGGTCAGGAAAGAGATGGCCCTATTCAATTACAATCAATAGTTTCACACAAAATGTATTTTATTAGATTCCTGCTATGGAAAATTTGGGCATTTGAGCAGAGTAAGATCCAAAGAGGGCAAAAAATAAGGAACTAGCCTTGACAGGTGAGAGGACAAAAGGGCACACTGGTGTTTCCTCAGCATCTTACTTATACTTATATTACCGTACTTACAACACTTTGCTAAAAATTTATGACTCCTCCAGTAGCATAAGAGACCCTTGACAGCAGGATCAATTATTATTCACTTCTGTGTTCTTTGTACATAGCACAGAATGGGCACACAATAAACACAGAATAAATGCTTAATGAAAAGGAACAGAAATAGATGGTGAACAGAAGGGACAGATACTGAAAGATGAAGTAGGAAAAAGTTCAAAGACAAAATATGATCCTCAAGAAAAAAAAAATATATATATATATAATCCTCCACTTAACCCAGGGAATCTAATCTCTAACAATTCCCTTTCCTTAATAAACTAACCCTTTAACAGTTATCATCACTCATAAATATCGTTTTTCATTTAAAATATCAAAAATTAATTTTGAAAATTTTTCAGTGGGATTCTGGAAATATTGCCTTTCTTTTAAAAAAGACTTACATGTTTATAACTATTTCTAAGGCTTTGGGATTTCTTAAACATTTGCATAGCTATTTTGGGGATGGGGTAATAAATAGATGAAGATGTTATCATAGGATCTCTCTATACAATGCAATTTTTTTTTTTTTTACAATGCACTTTAATCCCCCAAATTTCATTCCATCCCAGCTTCAGAGTTAAACACTGTTCCATCTAAAGCAACATCAGGGCAATATCTTCCTTCACCACCTACTAGAACTTCAATAGTGAAACACCTAGGTCAATTTAGGCAATTGACACACCAGAAAAGAATCTTTAAGGAAAAAAAAAGTCTTCCTCAGTAGTCAACTAATAAAAAGATGAATGTTAGAGTTCACCATTACATAGGAAAGTAAGAAAAAGAATAATTACACTGGCTACAGTGGTCTGGATAGACTTCATGGGGGAGATAAGACATCATGCCTATAAGCAAAGAAAGAATCGCAAGAGTGGAAAGGAACTGCAAAGAGGTAGATGGCATAAACAGAGGCAATAAAAACAAAGAGCAGATGATAGCAGATATATTCAAAGCACACGCTAGCAAAGCTACGTGAAAGATTGATAGACAAAGAGAATATACGGAAAAAAAAAAAAGTAGGAGTAAGGGTTTGAGAACCAGTATATATCTCATCGTGTTAAGAACCAAGAGAGTAAAATTCTTTGATGTGATTTAAATGTATCACTTAATCATTTAAGGGATGAACACATAGAGGAAAAAAGAAAGTCTTTTTGAACTTTTTAGCAGGACATAAAATTATAACACTACAGTAGTTCTTATAATTCTTTAGCACTCCATTCTAAAGGGCTACTGCTTAGAAGACTCAGGCTACCAGGGACTTCAATTTCACACATAAATTCTTTTATAAAGGAATAAAGAGAATAAGTACATTTTTAATAAGTAGAAAAGGGGAAAAATTAAAAAATGAATGAATGTATCTGATAGTCAATATGTATTGTCTCACATATTTATATGTCCAAGCAAGAAAAATTATATTCTCATATTTATAAACACTTATAAAGGAGCATTTTAAAGGACCTCACATATATTAGCTCTTCTGATTCTCACAAAACCTTTGTGATAGAGGTTTTGCTAACTCTTTTAAACAGGCATGAAAATGAAATCATAGAAGTTAAGTGGACATGGAAGAGCCAGATTCTCATCCAGACCTCTGGCCCTATACCTTGTTCCCCCAGCAGCCTACCTCATTTCATCTAAGTGATACCTATAATACAAAGTTCAACAACTTCTATAGCCATTCTGATGTACAGATATATGAAGACTTTAATTGTTAACACATCATTACTGAGACATAAAGCAGAAATGAAAATTTAGTCAAGCTGAACATGATTTGGCCAAAAGCAAGATTTATATGTTAACAAAAGCAAAGAAATATTACATGACTACCTAGAAATTGAGATTTATCATTCCAAGAGCACCTATATGGTCAATATTTTGAACACATAATAGTAATAAATCACAAATAGGAACAAAATATTAGTAACAAAATATTTAAAGTTCTAAAAGGTAAAGGCAGTGCTTCTCAGCAAAGGTAATATGTGATTTTAAAAAACACAAAAATAAACAATTCATCTTCATTCTCTTAAGGCTAATTATCATGGCCCAAAAGAGACCATTATAAGGCTGTTGGGAACAGCCTGTCAGTCACTGATTTCATTAGGTCAGGAAAGGATGTTTATTTTGTTGTTGAATTACTTAAGGGAAATATAAGACTCTTAAAGCAGGTTAACAGGTTTTTTTTTTAAGTTTGTGACTTTAATATTTCATTACTTCCTTAAACCTGTCAGAGTTAAATCAAACTTTCAAAATGTCAAGAAAGGTTGAAAAAAAATCATTAGAGGTTCTATGTGTTCTCATTTTTCTCTTACTTATCCACAAATTTATGGTCAATTAATATTCGACAAAGGAGGAAAGACTATCCACTGGAAAAAAGACAGTCTCTTCAATAAATGGTGCTGGGAAAATTGGACATTCACATGAAGAAGAATGAAACTGGACCATTCTCTTACACCATACACAAAGATAAACTCAAAATGGATGAAAGATCTAAATGTGAGACAAGATTCCATCAAAATCCTAGAGGAGAACACAGGCAACACCCTTTTTGAACTTGGCCACAGTAACTTCTTGCAAGATACATCCATGAAGGCAAGAGAAACAAAAGCAAAAACGAACTATTGGGACTTCATCAAGATAAGAAGCTTTTGCACAGCAAAGGATACAGTCAACAAAACTAAAAGACAACCTACATAATGGGAGAAGATATTTGCAAATGACATATCAGATAAAGGGCTACTTTCCAAGATCTATAAAGAACTTCTTAAACTCAACACCAAAGAAACAAACAATCCAATCAAGAAATGGGCAAAAGACATGAAGAGAAATCTCACAGAGGAAGACATAGACATGGCCAACATGCACATGAGAAAATGCTCTGCATCACTTGCCATCAGGGAAATACAAATCAAAACCACAATGAGATACCACCTCACACCAGTGAGAATGGGGAAAATTAACAAGGCAGGCAACCACAAATGTTGGAGAGGATGCGGAGAAAAGGGAACCCTCTTACACTGTTGGTGGGAATGTGAACTGGTGCAGCCACTCTGGAAAACTGTGTGGAGGTTCCTCAAAGAGTTAAAAATAGACCTGCCCTACGACCCAGCAGTTGCACTGCTGGGGATTTACCCCAAAGATGCAGATGCAATGAAACGTAGGGACACCTGCACCCCAGTGTTTATAGCAGCAATGGCCACAATAGCCAAGCTGTGGAAGGAGCCTCGGTGTCCATCGAAAGATGAATGGATAAAGAAGATGTGGTTTATGTAAACAATGGAATATTACTCAGCTATTAGAAATGACAAATACCCACCATTTGCTTCAACGTGGATGGAACTGGAGGGTATTATGCTGAGTGAAGTAAGTCAATCGGAGAAGGACAAACATTATGTGTTCTCATTCATTTGGGGAATATAAATAATAGTGAAAGGGAATATAAGGGAAGGGAGAAGAAATGTGTGGGAAATATCAGAAAGGGAGACAGAACGTAAAGACTGCTAACTCTGGGAAACGAACTAGGGGTGATGGAACGGGAGGAGGGCGGGGGGTGGGAGTGAATGGGTGACGGGCACTGGGGGTTATTCTGTATGTTAGTAAATTGAACACCAATAAAAAATAAATTTAAAAAAATTTAAAAAAAGAACTTATGAAACTCAACAGCAAAGAAACAAACAATCCAATCATGAAATGGGCAAAAGACATGAACAGAAATCTCACAGAGGAAGACATACACATGGCCAACACGCACATGAGAAAATGCTCTGCATCACTTGCCATTAGGGAAATACAAATCAAAACCACAATGAGATACCACCTCACACCAGTGAGAATGGGGAAAATTAACAAGGCAGGAAACAGCAAATGTTGGAGAGGATGTGGAGAAAGGGAGCCCTCTTACACTGTTGGTGGGAATGTGAATTGGTGTAGCCACTCTGGAAAACTGTGTGGAGGTTCCTCAAAGAGCTAAAAATAGATCTGTCCTACGACCCAGCAATTGCACTGCTGGGGATTTACCCCAAAGATACAGATGCGGTGAAACACCAGAACACCTGCACCCCGATGTTTCTAGCAGCAATGTCCACAATAGCCAAACTGTAGAAGAAGCCTCGGTGTCCATCGACAGATGAATGGATAAAGAAGATGTGGTATATGTACACAATGGAATGTTCCTCAGCCATTAGAAATGACTAATACCCACCATGTGGTTCGACGTGGATGGAACTGAAAAACTGAGTGGGAAATATCAGAAAGGGAGACAGAACATGAGAGACTCCAAACTCTGGGAAACGAACAAGGGGTGGTAGAAAGGGTGGTGGGTGGGGGGTGGGGGTGACTGGGTGACGGGCACTGAGGGGGGCACTTGATGGGATGAGCACTGGGTGTTATGCTATATGTTGGCAAACTGAACTCCAATAAAAAATAAATTTAAAAAAAAAACAGCTACAGGAGACTTAGATTAAATCATATGTATTTCCTAATAATTATTTCTTGTCTAAATAAAAAGCTCTTAGTTTGCCAAAAAAAAAAAAAAAAGAAAAAGAAAAAGAAAAATGTTAAATAGGGAGCTATGTTTTTTAAACCTACATTTTTCCAATCTGCCCTTTGATGAGCCCCAAGTATGTTAAATATTTATCAACAGAATATAAAGATTTATTTATGATGTAATCACCTGGTGCTATACTTACCCAAGCTATGGAGGATTAGAGAAGTGAAGAGTATGTTGGCTTACAATTTTACAGTTATGTTTTCCAATAAGATCAAAATATAAAAAGTCTAAGTGTAAAGGAGTGCCACAGGTGCCAGGCGAGGGCCTTTAAGAGGCCCTAACATCAATATAATTAAAAGGCAGATAGATTCTGTCCACTAAGCAGATGGCAGCCTTTCCTTAAGATGCCATTAGTACAGACATGAAAGCTTACAGGGTACTAGCAGGGGTGGTAAAAAAAAAAACACCATGTACCAAACATGTCTGAAGAAACAAGGAAATGGGAACTCTGGAAACTCACTCTCCGTGAAAAGGTTTTACCACAGAAGTGATCACAATCATTTATAAGCCTCAGATCAGATGCAGCCCACAGCAGGCCTCAACACAACTCAATGTGGACCTTAAAGACAAAACCTCACCATGCCACTTCAAGACTAAATAACTAACCAACCATAACATAATTAAGAAAGATTGCCCTTATTTAATAGATTCTTTTAAAAATATTTTAGTTACTAAATTAGGAGCCTTGAATAGCTGGTGTTATTTACATTTCAACTATGGAAATAACAGTTCTTTCAAACCAATTAATGAGCAAATATATTGTCTCTTCTTCACAAGGTTCAGTGTTAGCCAGACTTCACTGAATAACTCTTAGATTAGCATGCTAATTAGTCAGGGGCCAGCCATGCATATGAACTCTATCTTTGTTAACATTACCTCAAATTTTGTCCACACACCGTAATAACAAAAGGAAGAAAATATCCCTCTCATACCATCACAGTAATCAGAAAATCACCATGTGGCTTAATGTAGGACTACTTTAGACTTTGATAGTCTGACTAGAAGCTACCAACTATATCTGTGGGAGGGCAAGCCTGAGGGCATGCTTACACTTACAGGATGTTGTGAGGAATCATTTGTAATCATGTCACACTCCAAAAGTGCTGAGAGCATCCTTTTTTCACCCCACAGCATCCAGAGAACTATTCAGCAGTATCAAGTCATAACCCTGTTGTGTTGTTTCATGGTCCTTGCAATCACTAAAAACCATTTCTGCACAGGAAGTGGAAGATTCTCCTACACTAATATGCTACATACTATATACATATTATAGACTTCTTCAATATCTTCCAAATGTGATACAATATTATTTGTAGAACAGTAAGAGATTCACAATATAGCATATCAAAGTAGGACTCATTTTGCCTGATGAGGTTGTAGGACTGGATTAGGATAGGAGGCAGAGGAAGCTGACTCCAAAGAGAATGTTATCAGCGAACTAACAAAATTCTCGTAATATATCAATTTTAAACATTTGATTTTTCCAAAGGCCAGCCCTTAAGAACAATTCCATAATCTGTTTCAATAGGGAAGAATACGTTCTATAGGGACAGGTAATATTTTAGCAAAGAGATAGGTTTTAAATTATCAACATTGTAACTGAAACTAAGTTTCCTGAAATGTTAAAATAGTTATTATATAAAAGGAAGCAAACAGATTACAGGAAGGCAAGAACATTGGTTTAAATATACCTTCAGGGCAGACTTCAAGGCAAACCAAGGTCTATTAGGGAATAACTAATGGTTAATATTTCAGGTGCAACATTCTGTAAGATGTGGTAACAATGACTTCACATGAAAATTGCTTTCATTTTTCTCTCTTACCTACATTTTTAACTTTAGTACTGTTAACTGGAATCTTTTCCTCCCTTCTTGGCTAGTTATTACTGTATCCGAGGCATAATGGCCTCTTTGAAAAAATACCCTCATCACCATATCATCCCCCATCTTGAAGGGAAGACATCTAAGAAAGGACAAATCATTCATCCCCATCTTTAAGTCATGTGAGGTTTCAACCACACCAGCAGATCACACCTGGATACTGCATATCACTGGAAAATGGAGAACACTGGGCCAGAATGTCATTCCAGGACAGAAGCTAATTCTATGGTTTACATCTGAAAAAGACCAGAGCCCCAAACCGCATTCCCATGTTGCTCCATTCACTTATTCAACGGCATGACTACCCACCCACCTTCTTACCCAGATCAAAAACTTGAGAGTCATGCCTGCCTCTTCCTTTTTATCCCACAATCAGTCCAAATTCTTGTTAGCTCATGAATCTATCTATTCACTTCTCCCCAGCTAAATGCCTTGGCATTCATTAAGGCTGCCTGCCTTTCTTTTTCTATCTCTTTCTCTTTCTTTCTTTCTTTCTTTCTTTCTTTCTTTTCTTTCTTTCCTTCCTTCCTTCCTTTTTTCCTTCCTTCCTTCCTTCCTTCCTTCCTTCCTTCCTCCTTTCCTTTTCTTTCTTTTCTTTTTTCTTTTCTTTTCTTTTCTCTTTTCTTTTCTTTTCTTTTCTTTTCTTTTTTCTTTCTTTTCTTTTTTCTTTTCTTTTCTTTCTTCCTTTCCTTTTCTTTTCTTTTCTTTTCTTTTCTTTTCTTTTCTTTTCTTTTCTTTTCTTTTCTTTTCTTTTCTTTTCTTTTCTTTTCTTTTCTTTTCTTTTCTTTTCTTTTCTTTTCTTTTCTTTCTTAAGAGCTGGTGGAGAGGGTCAGACAGAGAGGGAGATAGAGAATCTTAAAAGCAGGCTCTACGCCCAGCACAGAACCCAATGTGGGGCTCAATCTCACAACCCTGAGATCATGACCAAAGTTGAAATCAAGAGTCCAACGTCTAACCAACTGAGCCAGCCAGGCACCCTGCTGAAGCATTTCTAATCCAGGTTATTTAACCAAATTTCCTAACTGGGTATCTGCCTCTGATTCTATGACCCACAAAATCATGCTCCAAAACACAGCCAGAGTAATCTTCCTAAACCTTTATGTGGTTCCCCACTGCCCTCAGGTCAAGTTCTAACTTCATAACATAACTTAAAAGACTCTTTATAATTGAATTCTGTTTACTTCTTAAGCTGGATCTCTTACCAGTTCACACTCAACAGTGCCAAAGTATTAGGAGTAATTCAATTGGCCATACTCTTTTTCCACCAAGTTCCAAAACTTCTCATTCATCAGAGTGTAGTTTACTTGTAATCCTCCAGAAAACATTCTTAGAACTTTCCTGTTTGGCCAGGTGATCCATTCATGAGCTCCCAAACTACCCTGTGCTTATAGTTACCATACTATATTGTCCTGTTTACTTTTTTTCTCTCCCTCCCTCCACCCCTGACTATAATATCCTTAAAAAGTAGAAGCAACCTGATTCAAATTCATATCATGGTGCCTAGCACAGTATTTGAAACATGTGAAACTCTCAATAAATATTTGCTGAATAAAATACATAAATAGATGTGGAGATGAGATGATAAGCAAATTTGTGTTTCCTTTAGGAAAAAAATGCCTACCAAAATACATACAAACTATGCTAGGCTACTCTCCAGGTCTGCCAAGTAAAAAACCTAACTAAATAAAGAAATAATAACAACTAAGAGTTTCTCAGAAATTCTAGGACACTCCTAGTGAATCCAGGAAAGTTTACTGATCAAGAAGTTATAGATTCATGCTGACCTTTAGATCCAACTTGCCCAATTGTCTCCCCACCATAACAAATAAGCACCTGTCCATACTGTAAATTTAAGTCAACACTCAATTGGTTCAGTGTCAGCAGATTAGAACTTCTATTGAAAGAAAAGGATTTTAATCAAAATCCTGCTTCCTTACATGATTTAATCATTGCACACTGATTAAATAAATGACAGTAATTATAAAGAATGTTTCCATCCATTCTGAGTGCTCCTTAGAAGCTCACAACTGCTCACAACTCTGATTTGAGATAACATATGTAATGTCCTAAATTAAACGCAAATATTCTCAACTGGGGAAAAACTGCAGATATCTTTTTTTTCCCCTAAATTATTTATCTTTAAGGTTGAGGTATTCAGGTGTTAGCGATGCATCCTGGGAGTGATAAGAAGTTCTTTTAAAAATCTGCAAATGAAAATTGTAGTCCTGAATCTAAAGTCTGGAATTATGCTTCAAATGTCTAAATTCAAAAGTCCTTGGATATAAACACTTGAATGTGACTTCAATTTAACCATCCTCTTTATAGACTCACTCTTCCAAGTCCAAGAATGAGGGAAACAATATGAACAGCAGGTTATTTAATTTAAAAGTCTAGTATACAGTGATTACTATAGAAAATTTCAGCATGCCTTTTCAAAGCTTCTATAAAAATTTTAAGACTACTTTCATCTTTGCCTTGGTTACTAAGTAACTTACCTTAAAATACCTTTGAGTTAAAATGATATAAATCCTTAAGCCTAAAATGCCTTATGTTAAAATCCAATGCATTTTAAAACCTAAAACATAATAAACAGTATACCTCATTCACAAAACCTACTTTCCTTCATGTTTGAACTTACATGATTTCTGCAAAAGAAAACAATGCCAAGAGATATCCCTGTAGGAATGTAAGATAATGGCTTTCACTTTGTAGTACTGCCTGCATAATTAATCCTAAACACAGACCCTATGACTTTAGGATTTGACATCTACTGAACAATCACTAATAAATAAGAGCTTGTTTCCATAATTTCTTTATACCTGACCCACTGGGGTAGTAGAGAACAGATAATAGATTCCCAATAAACACTTGTTGAAGTCAAAATAACCCCAAAACTGGTTATGTAGAATTTTATTTCACATCATCAAGGTACCCTGAAACTGAAGAAAACACAAGCATAGCTTCAGCATAATACCATTATGGATTATACGGACAGAATCATGTCACTTTCTGCTCCCAATCAGTGAAATACTGAAGTAGAAGGGAGTAACAAAAGACTTTTGGGTTATATAGCCAAATTTGAAGTAAGTGAAAGAAATATCCAGGAGCCAAAGTGAAGAAGGAACTCAAAGTCTGACTGGTAGCAGGAAGTGAATCCAAAAAATGAGAAATACACTTATACTAGTATTAGTATATTAATACCAATGCTATAATAGTATATACAAATACTAAGTAGTGTTCTATTATCACAATGCAATAACAAAAAAAAAAACACCCAACTTATTAACTAATGATGTCAAAGTAAAAAAGAACTTTTCACCTAGAAATTAAAAAGCAAGCTACTGAACAACTAATAAACAACTTATAGTCATGACAAAAGCACTTCTTTAAAGAGAATTCATAGTGTTATTATTTACATAAACATTTTTTAAAAAAAGAAGTGATTTAAGTGTTCACCTCAAAAATCCAGAAAGAGATCAACAAAGTAAACAGAAGCAGAAGGAGGAAATTAATTTTAAAAAAAAAAGCAGAAAAGCAATAGAATAATAGGAGGAAATTAATTTTTTAAAAAGGCAGAAAAGCAATAGAATAATTTAAAAAATCTAATTCTTCAGGCACCCAGGTGGCTCAGTCAGTTAAGTGTCTGCCTTCAGCTCAGGTCATGATCTCGGGGTCCTGGGATGTGGAGCCCCAGTTGGGCTCCCTGCTTGCTCAGCAGGGAGCCTGCTTCCCCCTCTGCCACTCTCCCTCTGCTCATGCCCACTTGCTCTCTCTCTCTCTCTCTCTCTCCCAAAGAAATAAAATCTTTTTTTTCAATCTGGTTCTTTTTCTTTTTAATTTTAGTTAACATACAGTGCAATACTGGTTTCTGGAATAGAATTCAATGATTCATTACTTACATACAATAGTAAGTGCTCATCACAGCAAGTGCCCTCTTTGATACCCATCACCCATCTGGCCCATCACCCACACACCTCCCTCCTCCAATCCTCAGTTTGTTCTCTATCATTAAGTCTCTTACAGTTTGTTTCCCTCTTCCTCTTTTCTTTTCCCCCTTCCCATATGTTCATCTGTATCTTTCTTAAATTCCACATTTGAGTGAGATCATATAGTATTTGTATATCTCTGACTGACTTACTTCATTTAGCATAATACTCTCTAGCTCCATCCATGTCATTGCATATGGCAAGATCTCATTTCTGATGTCTGAGTAATATTCCAGTATGTTTGTGTGTGTTTTATTATTATTATTATTATTATTTATTATTATTATTATTATTATTTTAGAGAGAAGGCAGAGGGAGAGAATCTTAAGCAGGCTCCACACCCAGTGTAAGCCTGAGAGGGGGGCTCCATCTCACAACCCTAAGATCATGACCTAAGCTGAAATCAGCTTAACCACCTGAGATACCCAGGTGATCCCCATATCTTCTTCAACCATTCATCAGCCAGTGGACATTTAGGCTCTCCCTAGAGTTTGGCTATTGTTGATAATGCTGCTTTAAACATTGGGGTGCATGTACCCCTTCAAATCTGTATTTTGGTGTCCTTTGGGTAAATACATAGGAGTGCAATTGTTGGGTCATAGGGTAGTTCTATTTTTAACTTTTTGAGGAACCTCCATACTCTTCTCCAGAGTGGCTGCACCAGTTTGCATTCCCACCAATAATGCAAGAGGTTTTCCCTTTTATCACTTCCTCACCAACAGCTATTGTTTCCTGTGTTGTTAATTTTAGCAATTCTGACAGGTGTAAGGTGGTATCTCATTGTGGTTTTGATTTGTATTTTCCTGATGATGAGGGATGTTGAGCATCTTTTCATATGTCTGTTAGCCATCTGGATGTCTTCTTTGGAAAAGTGTCTATTCATGTCTTCTGCCCATTTCTTACCTCGATTATGTGTTTCTTGGGTGTTGAGTTTGGTAAGTTCTTTATAGATTTTGGATACTAACCCTTATCAGATATGTTATTTGCAA
The DNA here is from genome assembly GCF_048164855.1 of Canis lupus baileyi. NCBI lineage: Eukaryota > Metazoa > Chordata > Mammalia > Carnivora > Canidae > Canis > Canis lupus. Next base: position 9,761,821 of record NC_132855.1, on the reverse strand, counting down.
ATATCTTCTCTCCTTCTGTAGGCTGCCTTTTAGTTTTATTGATTGTTTCCTTCACTGTGTAGAAACTTTTTATCATGATGAAGCCCCAATAGTTCATTTTTGCTTTTGTTTCTCTTATCTCAGGAGACGTATCCAGTAAGTAGCTGCTAAGGCCTGTCTGTGTTCTCCTCTAGGCATCTGATGATTTCCCATCTCACATTTAGGTCTTTTGTCCATTTTGAATTGTAAAAAATCTGATTCTTTTTAACAGACACATGGATCAAAGGAATGGAGAGCCCAGAAATAAACCCATGCATACATGGTTGATTCATTTATGACAAAAGAGGCAAGGATATGCAACAGAGAAAGGATAGTCTAGTCTCTTCAATAAATGGTGCTAGGAAAAATTCTTTTGCCACATGCAAAAGAATAAAACTAAACTACTATCTTACACCATATACAAGAATTAACTCAAAATGAATTTAAGATCTGAATATAAGACCTGAAACCACAAAACTTCCAAAAGAAAAGAGTAAACATCTTGACACTGGTCTTGGCAATGATTTTTTTGACTCCAAAAGAAAAATCAACAAAAGCAAAAATAAACACATGAGACTACATTAAACTAAAAAGTTTCTGCAAAGGAAATCATCAACAAAATGAAAAGGCAAACTACTGAATAGGAAGTATTTGCAAAACATATATCCAATAGGGGTTAAAATTGAAAATATATAAAGAACTAATACACCTCAATAGCAAGTAAACAAATAATCCAATTTAAAAATAGGTATAGGATCAGAATAGACATTTTTCCAAAGAAGATGTATACATAGATGGCCAACAGATACATGAAAAGATGTTCAACACCACTAATCATCAATGAAATGCAAATGAAAACCACAATAAGGTTATCATTTCACACCTGTTAGAACAGCTATTATCAAAGGGACAAGAATTAACAAGTGTTGGCCAAGATGTGGAGAAAGGGAATCCTTGTTTGTAGGCTGTTGGTGGTCCAGCCACGGTGGAAAAGAGTATGGAGATTCCTGAAAAAATTAAAAATAGTATTACCATATGATCCAGCAATTCCACGTCTGGATATTTATTCAAAGAAAATGAAAACACTAATTTGAAAAGATATATGTATCCCCCCGTTCACTGCACCATTATTTATAATAGCTAAGATATGGAAATAACTTAAATGTCGTCTTATAGATGTATGAATAAAGAAGATGTGAATACACACACACACACACACACACGAGTACTGTTTAGACATAAAAAAGAAGAAAATCTTGCCTTTTGTGACAAACACTGATGGACTTGAAAGCATTATGCTAAATGAAGCAAGTCACACAGAGAAAGATAAATACCATATGATGTTACATTTATGTTAAATCTAGACAACAAGACAAAGAATCCAAAAAAATAAAATAAATTTAAAAACAAGCTTATAGATATAGAGAACACATTGGTGGTTGTCAGAGGAGGAAAGGGGACACAAAATAGGCAAAGATGGTCAGAAGGGGCAAACTTGCAGCAATAAAATAAGTAAGTCATGGGGATGTAATGTACAGCATGGTTACTATAGTCAACATGCTGCATATTTGAAAGTTGCTCAGAGAGTAATCTTAAGAGCCCTCATCAGAAGAAGAAAAGCATTTCTGTAACTATGTGTAATGACAGATATTGACTAGGCTTATTGTGATGATCATTTCATAATGTTTACAAATGTCAAATCATATGCTGTACACCTGAAGTAATATAATGTCATATGTCAATTGTACTTCAACAAAATAAAATAAAAATTTAAACTAGCTCTTTGAAACACTCAACAAAACAGACAAACTACTAGTCAACCTAATAAAAAGAGGGGTGGGCAGGGTGAGTAGAAAACTCAAAAAAAAAATGATAAAAAAAAGACAAGGAATAAATAATCATCAAAAGAGATGAAGCAAAAAGAGAAAGGGAGATGAACTGAAGAATAAGATGAAAAGCCTACTTACTGTACATCCAAATTTGAAAACAAGGATGAAATAAAATTTCATTCAGTAAAACTGAACTTAACAGTGAATGCCACTGAGAAAATACATAGAAAAGAGGTAAAGTCAATTCATCATCTACAGATTATAATTTCTAACAGGTTCCTTAAATTAAGTTGAGGGATGTCACCTCAATAGAAAGCCACTGAATGTTTTTAACAGTAGCGGGATTCAAATAACAAAATCAATTTAAAGTCATATATAATTTTTAATTTACATGTAATTTGTTAAATGATAAATTCCAATTCAAAAGAGAAAAAAATAATCTTCTGTAGTTAAAAAGTAAATATTCACTATTAACAAGTGTCTATTTAAGGGCACCAGGGTGGCTCAGTCAGTTAAGTGTCTGCTTTCAGTTCAGGTCATGATCTCTAGGTCCTGGGATGGAGCCATACTACAAGCTTCCTACTCAATAGACAATCACCTTCTCTCTCTCTCCCTCTGTCCCCCCTCCCCACCTCCCCACCCCCCCTTTCCTGCTCGCGCTCTCTCTCTCTCCACTCTCAAATAAATAAATAAATAATAAATATTTTTAAAAGCTAAGTATATGTAATGAAAAAATGTATTTTTACTTTTAAAAAAAAAAGCAATAAAATGGAAACAAACCTGAAGTCAAAGTACCAAACAACTGCACATCAAGGATTGTTTTGGGATACTGTAAATCTACAAGAACAACTGCTCAGCATTTGGTTGCTTCACAATCTGTTTTTTATTTTTTTTTTTAAATATGGCTGGGAAAAGTCTGTCACATCTAATGTTAAAAACATTAACTGAAATTAATATGCAAATTACGGTACCTGTGTGAGATGGCATTTCATTAATTTCAATTCACTGATATAATTGTGTTCTCTAAATTTATGAGTTTTGCAAAGGCCATCCACAGAGAATACAATATTTAGTGAATATTATTTTACTAGCACAAAATCCAACAATAGTTTAGTCCACAGAAAAGAGGTAATCTGAGATTTTCATCACAAAATAATTTATAAACATCCCTAAAAATGTATATTATTTGAGCTGTTGGTTGACAGTGTTTTGAAACAAGTATTTCTTTACTTTTAAACTAACACTTCTTAATGGTAAAAGTTTGGAATATTAAAAAATACATATAAAGAAACCATTTAAAAATCTGTTATCTTTATAAGTAATAATTGGTATATTTTGTTCCTACATTCTTGTCTAGTGATATATTTTTTAAAAATATGAATGTAACAGTAAACACAGTAAATATAATTTTGTATTCCATTCTTTTTGTTTACTATTAATATTATAGACATTTTATTATATCAGTAAAAAATTCCAAAATGAAATTTTAAATGAGTGAATACATGTTGTGATATCCATATGGGTCTATCAAATTGTTTTTAATCATTCTATTATTTTATAGTTTTTATTGTTGTTGAGGTTTTTTTTTAAGATTTTACTTATTTCTTTACTTGAGAGAGAGAGAGAGAGAGAGAGAGAGAGCCAGGAGAAAAGGGAAGGCAGAGGGACAAGCAGACTCCATGCTGAGTTCAGAGTCCCAGGCAGGGCTCACAACAGAGCTCGATCCAAGATCATGACCCCAGCTGAAATCAAGAGTTGGTGGCTTAGCAGACTGAGCCCACAGGTGCCCCTATTTTTTCAGTTTAAAAAAAATGTATTAGTTATTAAAATTCTTCATTAATGAATACTTCAGGTATTTATTTCTATAGCTCTTTGATGATTTCTTCAAGAAAAAATTTCCTTGATGTGGAATTACTGAATCAATGGAAATCGTAATATATATATATCATCTAATTACTGTCCAAAAAGATTGAAGAATTTTACATTCCCACCATGAGGATATAACTTCTATTCCCTGGAACCCGTGCCCATATTCTATATTATTGTTTAGCACTGTCTAGGTGCTAGATCTAACTATCTCACCATTCATTCATTTGCATTTCTTTATTAAAGAGGTTGAACCTCTTGTGAAATTTTACTGTAGTAATAATCTGCTGGAATTTTAAATTAAACTGTAATATGGTTTTGCCTATAACTGAATTATGATCAACCGTGCTATTCATAATTTATTGTTGCTTAAAGTCACATACACTAATATATGCTGTGCTTAAGTTATGTACAGTATATTTTTTTAAGTTCTATTTCATAACATCTCCCAAGCCAAACCAGAGTAAACATCTTCTCACCTTACTTCCTATTGCCTTAAGATCTATAAAGATACAAAGGAAATTACAATTAATAGAGTGTTTTATATTTGAGGTATTTTGAAATCATCATTCTTCAATTAAAAGTATCAATTATCCATCCATATGTAAGAATGAGACTGGAAAAAAAATTGAGTTTAGCAAATAGTTGATAAAATTAATGAAAGTATTTTCAATTTTCTTGAAACCACAGAAAAACGTTTTAATAAAGAGAAAAGATTAGAATTAAAATCTCTCTTCATCGTCTTCTCTCTTCATCGTTATAATAATTTCAAAACTGTCAGCATGTAATCTTCTCACAGAAGTACAAGTTTCAAGACAGTTCAATTTTCAGCTGCCTCCTATACAACCTGATTCAGAAATCCTCTTAGCTGTCTTCATTCCACATTAAGAGTCACGAATCTGGAAGAGAAGTCCAAGGGTAAAGTGCAAAAAGGAGGAGAGCAAAAGTGCAAAGGGGAGGAGAGCAAAAGTGAAAAGAGGAGAAAAAGAAAGGAGCTGTACAATATTGTTTCCTCCACTGTTAATCCCACTTGAATCAACAATAGAGGCAAAGAAGGGTTTCAGCACTTTGTGCCACGATGAGTTTGTGTGAAATGCTTCCAATGTATTCTTTTTTTTTTTTTTTTTTTTTTCTTAAACAAAGAGAGGCTATTCCCTGGGAAAGACCCACTGTTTTTTATCGTAGTCACAGCTATCAAACAGAAGGCACTGGATTTTATTTAAAAAGATGTATGAGATACAACAATTCTGTGAACTTTAGTTTTAGTACCAGAAAGACACTATATAAAAGATACTTTAGGGATAATTGTGAACCAGATACTAGATGATATTACAAAATTAACTTGAGAAGACATAATCACAGCTCTATAGACTTCTTTCTTGGAAGAATGAACATTCTAAGTATTTGTCTTCAAATGTCTGATTCCAAATTGCTCTCTTGAAAACTGAAATTAGATACAGTAACAACAGACATCTCCTAAACTCAGTCAGAAAACATAACTAATTCAGAAAAGTTTAACTCAAGATACTAATTCTTAAAATTTATATAAGAGAAAATATGATCTCAATAGAATGACTCATTTAACCTGCTTTATCTGAGTTTTCACTCAACTTCTAGTAAATCATGATGTAGCTTACATAAATGTGTCACTGTAAAGAAATAATTTCTATGACTGTGTAAACATGCTCTCCCCTTGCTATACATATAGATCACAACTGTTCTTACGAGGTATAATAATTGTACATTTATCCATATATCTCATTATACCCTCAAAGACTGAACTAAATCTTTCATGGCATGTGGTACAGAATATACAAATATATGAATATATGAACAAACAACAGCTAAATAAAAGTGGGAGAATTTAGCTCACCATTGCATTGATTCTGAACTGAAAAAGTATTTTTAACTATTTTTAGAGGTAAATTAGAAGCTGAGAAGTAATCTTACAATATCTCGATGACTTAAATGTTATCATCAAATCCTCTGGTTTATCCAGGTAAATGCAGAAGTAGAAATAAGAGAGTCACAAATTCCTTAAGGTCAGAAATGGAAACAGAAAAACATGGAGCATATAAAATATGAAATGTTGAACTCTCCAGATATTTACATATGAAAAAGCTCCTAAAATTTCAGCATGGAAATGGAGTTTAAACAACATACATGATCACCTGTCTGGGGAGAGGAGATAAATATATAATACATAGTATTAAGTATGGGAATAGGAGCATTATGAAGCACAAGATCTGCTCATATTTTTCCATCTTATCATTGCTAAGCTGAAGAACATAAAAGCTAACTGCAGTAGCCACTTCATGACCTCTCAGTCATAACAGAACTAATGAAAGTACAATGATCCAATCTTACTCAGAGAACTTGTATGATTTTTAAAAACAGTACCATTGGAACAGCTCTCTCAGAGTACTCTCCTATAAGCTCTTCAAAGTTATTTTAAAAATTGCCAATACAGCAGGAGTTCTTTTCAACTCTGCTGCAGGTTACGAAGAATTATTAAAGAAGCTCCAAGAATTGATATAATTCAGAAAAAATAATTTAAACAATAGGAGTGCAATTATGATGTTACAATGAAATCTATGGCAGCTAGTAATGAATAGGAGCTCAAAGAATGGTAACTAAGAATGCATTTACGGATTACCCAGTTTTCTCCAGTAGGAAAGTTACTATCCCTTCTTGCTCCTTAGTGTTACAAAAAACTATTTCAGGGGCCACAGATTCTAAAAGTATTACAAAGTTTGAAGAATACAAAAAAATCAGTCAAAAGGTAGATTTTACAAGCCCCAAAAGCAAGACTTAGATTTAGTTAAATAAATTAGAGGTGTGTTATATCTTAGAGTGGGTAACAGCTGGATACTATGCAGAATAAATGTTCGTGCCAATGGGTGGGATGTTTGTAATGCTGAAGGGCAAGAGAGAGATGTATAGCTTGGGAAGTGATGTGGATAATTACTTGTCATTAAACAGCAGAGTAATTGCTTCAGCAAATTCCCATGTAACTATTCCACATGAAACTTCAACGTGCCCTTGGACTACTAAACATGCATAGTTGTCTCAAATAATCTTAGCAAAAAGGCAGCAGTCAATGATGTATCACACTGAAAAAGAAGATCATTGTTTTATCATTTAGTCTCACAAAACACATTAGGACCCTAAACATTAATAACAGAAAGACAAAAACGCATTGATTTTTACAGTAGTTAGACCTTGGTAAGACCTCAAAATCCACTTTTTTTTCAAACCTGCTGAACCTACATACCTGATAAAGACTATGATGTATAAATTTAATTAGTTAAAATATCTTCTCATCATTTGCAAAGCTTTTGTATATATTCAAGATTTGAATCTCAAGCAAAACTAAGAAACATGTAAATTGTTACAGGATATTGGGTGATATCAATGGAGAGAGAAGATTCTGGGTAGTCACAGCAATGGCTGTAGTTTAAAATCTCAAAGTCCCAACATATTCTGGGGCAAAAAAAAAACAACTTTTAAAAAGAACAGGAAGAAGAAATAAAACAACACAAACTCATGACTTCAACATAACTAGAAGACAGAAACTTCTCAACTTCAAATTACGCGTAAGTACAAAACTAAACCTTAAATCCCAGCAAGCTCTCAGTGGTGCTCCTGCCACCAAACGTCATGGGGACCAAGAACAGTTTGGGAGAAATTACACTGAAGGTAAGAAGAGGGGAGCTGATGACAGGCCTAAGTCTTAAAACCACTGCTAAAAAGTTGATCTTCTACATGAAAATACTGAAAGGTCAACAGTTAGATAAGAGCACTGACAAGAACAAGGACTTGCAAAGGTATTTGGGGCCATGACAAGGCAACGTAGAAAAGCTTCACGTTGGAGCAAGAAGGGAGTTAAAACAGAAGGAAAGGTTTCCTTGGCAACTTTACATAGAGAGATAAAGAAGCAGTGGGATGTTTAGAATCCCTGAAGACATAAGAAAATTTAAAAATCAAGAGCCATGCTATTCAGTAAAGAAATAGTACTTTGCCTATGTGACAAAAGAGAGTGGCTCTTGAACTAGTAATGTCATAACCATCCCAACCCACTGAAAAGAAGCCAACAAAAAAACTGTCAAAAGAAAATTGAAAGTGAGAACCCAAACAATTTGGCTGATGGAAATTCCACCCCCTCTCCACTAATTGCCAAAACAGATGGAAACTTTAACATAACATTCCCAGCTTAATTAAATACCCACAGATCCAGCTTTAGGTAGATAAAACAGAAATTAAAAACTCGGAAAAAAATGCATGACAAGAATGAAGGAAGAAATAAAACAAGAGTTAACTAAACCCAGAAAAAAAAAAAAAAGAAGAAAAATACAAATCATAGAATTACTATACTTTTAACAGACTGAAATCTAAATGCCACATTTTTCGACCCATCCACAAATGGAAACTAAACTGCAAGATGCTAAAGGGAAAATAGATTTGAATGAAAATACAAAAAAGGTTACTGGAGAAACAACAAAAACAGCCAGGTGAATAAAATGCAATAGAGAATAAAGTAAGCAGGATCAGAGAGAAAGTGACTAAAATGAAAGACAGGCAAAAGAAATCCCAACGTACATGTAAATGGAGTTCCTAAAGAAGATTTTTGTTAAATAGAATAGCATTAATATTTGAAACTCCAATTCAATAAGGTTTTCAAAAATGAAAGACCTGAATCTACACCCTGAATGGGCACCAGGGGGAAAGGACCTGCAATGATCAACTCAGAGATATATCCTAATAAAATTAGCAGATGTTAAAGGAAAAGTTCTCAGGGTCTCCAGGCAAAAATTTCAAATAATGTATGAAAGAAAAAGAATTAGACTGGCAACAGATTTATCAAAAACAAGATACAAAGTAACACACTATTGGAGCTGCATTTTCATAAAACCCCAGGAAACAAATGCAATCTCAGTATTGATATGTAGTAAAGCAGCCTTTGAGTATCAAAGCTACTGAAAAACACTTTTAAACATATAATAGCTCAAAAAATTCTATGTCCATGAGTCCTTGAAGAGTGTACTTAAAGATGAACTTAATCCAACTAAGCAGTGACTGGGAAAATTACGCAAAGAACAAATAGTGTACATTTATATCCTCATTTGTAGAAGTAAGACACAAGGACAATTAAGCATGGGGAAATAATATTATGCTATATGTGATATATTATGATCTGAATGTTCTCATGAAGTATAAATAATGATAAAACAGTGAAATAAGAAATGAGAGGAAAACAACGTAGAAGGCACTTTTTGTACAGGCCATAGTAAGTATACTATTAAACATTACCAAACCAGACATCAAATGAATAAAATTTTAAACTGGGAATAAAGGCATTAACAAAGACACAACTTCAGTGCAGCCACTAAAAACCTTGCTAGAAAATTCAAAAAAAAAAAAAAAAAAAAACACGTAGAAAAAGACACCCAGCAAATATACCATAACATATATAACAATTATAATATGAAATAACATAATAGAATTAAGGCCAAACACAGCAGTCATTTTAGTAATTCTGAATGCGGGATCCCTGGGTGGCGCAGCGGTTTGGCGCCTGCCTTTGGCCCGGGGCACGATCCTGGAGACCCGGGATCGAATCCCACGTCGGGCTCCCAGTGCATGGAGCCTGCTTCTCCCTCTGCCTGTGTCTCTGCCTCTCTCTCTCTCTCTCTGTGACTATCATAAATAAATAAATAAAAGTTAAAAAAAAATTTAAAAAAAAAAAAAAAAAAGTAATTCTGAATGCAATTAACCCATTTTAAGGAAAAGACTGTTTAATCTGGCTCATAAAGCAGAACCTAACTACGCACTGTATACAATGTAGATCCTTAAAAGAAAATGAGTCAACAAGCCCAAATATAAAGGGATAAGCAAAAATATCAGGAAAATTGAAATAATAAATGAGCAGGGATAGTAACATGGGTATCAAACAAAATAAAATGGCAAACAAAAACCATTAAATGTAAAAAAGAGAGACACTTCTTAATGTTAAAAGCCAAAAAAATACAGTGAAGATATAATAAATATCTACATAACATATAACAAAGTATTCTTCTTTTTGAAGCAAAAACTAAGTGGCACCTGGGTGGCTCAGTTGGTTAAGCATCTGACTCTTGATCTCAGTTCAAGTCTTGATCTCAGGGTCATGAGTTCAAGCTCTTTTGGGTTAGGCTCCACACTAGCCATGGAGTCTACTTTAAAACAACAACAACAACAACAACAAAAAAAAACCCTCAGAGATACCAGGAGACAAAGACAAACCAAAACTATTCATAGGAGTCTTTCACATGCCACTAAGTAAAAGATCAAGTGGACTAACACTGCAAAGATTCTTTTAACCCTGAACATGTAATTAATAATGTCGATTTTAGGGTCATATATTAAACTTAACATGCAGAAAATAGAAATCAGCCTTCCTTTTCACATGTGTACAGAAAACCCCCAAAATTAATACTATTTTAGGTCACAAGGAAAGTATCAGTAAGTTCTGCAAAAGAGCAGTATTAGAAAACAACAATTTCTGGTCTCAATGAAATAAAAACTACAAATTAGTTAAGCAATTTTGTAAACAGCCCTTCTACCTATTTTGTTGTGTGTTTTTTAAAGCAACTCTTGGGTGAAAAGGTGAATACAAACTGAAATAATAATATTTTTTTAAATATTAATGAAATTACAACACATGGATGTTTTGAAAGCACAGATCAGAGACAAATTCAAAGCCTTCAACATTTCTATCAATGAAATGGAAGGAATAAAAATATGAATCACTGCCAAAGCCAAGTAGTGACAGCTTCAGGCCCTCTCATGCTTCCCATGTTTTTCTTCTTGTGTCCAAGCTCTGAACACAAGCTCTGAACCCTTAGAAAAGGTGCTCCACTTTTCAGGACTCATGTACACCCAGACAGTCCAGGCTAACCCCACCAGTGGGAGGTTGGTAACCAAAATCATGTCTGCCAAATGCCTTTACTATGCAAAATAACATATGCAAAGGTGCTAACAATTAGGGTATGGACATCTCTGATGGGGGCCCGGAGCATTATCCTGCCAACCTCATAAAATATACATTCCCTTTTATCCAGCAATTACACACATAAACACAACTCGCACACTTTTCAACCTGAAATAAACGAGAAAAGAAATTCACATATGTAGATGGATGGATGGATGGATGGATGGATGGATGGATGGATGGATAGATAGATAGATAGATAGATAGATAGATAGATAAAAATCTCAGCTCACAAAGGTGTTCACAATAAAAACTAACTTGTATAACATGGTGTTTCAGATCTGCATGACTACAGAAAGACAGCACCCAGGTACGCTGCAAGTTCTCACTGCTTCTTTTCCACCTGGTCCTGACAGTGCAAAAGAGCCCCTGGGAATGGAGCTCCCTGCAGATATGCGGCACCAGCTGCCCCAGCATCGGAGATATCAAGACTATGAAATGCACCTTCTATTTTAATCTTTCACTTTCACTATCTTTATGCCATGTCACATCATATTCCATTTCCCTCCCTTTTTCCATCATGCCTCACTACACAGAAAGACAGAAAGAAAAGGTAAGTCGATTTTAGGTAAGATTGGTCAAAGACCAAAATTTTGAGACATACCTATTCCTTCTTTCTCCAATCACATCACTCTTACATGTATTAATCATCCTGTTGAGAGCTCTGATGAGAAGCTTTTATTGGCCTTTGATCCTGAGACAAGAACAAGTTACAGGCCAATTCCCATGAGCTCAGCAGAGATTCACTCTTACTGATGCTCTTGTGAAATCTAAGCTTAACTCAGGCACAGGGAGCAGGGGAGACAGGAATGGTGCTCTGATAGAAAAGATACAAACTAGAGCTTTATTTTTGCCCCCTTCACCCTTTCTGAGTGGATGACTCAGATATTTAAAATTGTATTTGATGAAATGATGCCTCCCTTTATGTAAGATCAATTTGAGGATGATACCAGGCATCTACATTATAAGCCTGAAGAGTTCTAAAAACTCAACTATGCAACATGAAAGATAAAAGGTCCGCAAGTGGAAATATAATGAAGTCAAATGGCAAATGGATGAGAAGGAAACATGTATATCACATATAACAATGAAAGGTTAGTACTGATTATACAAAACAAGTCAAAATAAGGATAAGTAAAAGTTATGAACATTCAATTAACAGAAGAAATAAAAATAAACATAAGAAGTTGAAGAGATGTCCAACATCACTAATAAATTAAGAAATGCAAATAAAATCAAGATACTTTTCCAATGAAATGACAGATTGAATAGTTTCATAACAACCAGGGTTACTGAGAGTATGGGAAAACTGTCATTCTCTTATAATATTGGTGAGAATACAAAATTAAAAAAAAAAATGGTACAACTTTATTGAAGAACAACATTGCCAGTACCTATCAAAATTTAAAATTTGCACACCATGGGCACCTGGGTGGCTCAGTAGTTGAGCCTCTGCCTTTGGCTCAGGGCATGATCCCAGGGTCCTGGGATCAATTCCTGCATCGGGCTCCCCGCAGGGAACCTGTTTCTCCCTTGCCTATGTCCCTGTGTCTCTCTCTGTGTCTTTCATGAATAAATAAATAAAATCTTTTTTAAAAATTTGCACATATTATTTCCATCTCTAATCATCTATTCTGGAGATACACATGATTACAAAGAGACACAATTTTAAATGTGGATTTTTTTAAAAGGTGTGTAATGATATGAAAAATTTACATAGGAATAAAGGTCTGAGATGATACTGTGGATGGTTAAAAAGAGTAAAGAAGCACTTGCACTTTTTAATTCAATTATATTCTTCCTTAATTTTGAATTTTTCTGTCAAAAATGTTTTTATGTATGCTTACATAATCTCATTTTAGTAAATTATTTCTAAAGTGAATAGGAGGGACACCTGGGTGGCTCAGCGGTTGGGCGTCTGCTTTCGGCTCAGGGCGTTATCCCAGCATCCGGGATCGAGTCCCACATTGGGCTCCTTGCATGGAGCCTGCTTCTCCCTCTGCCTGTGTCTCTGTCTCTCTCTCATTGTCTCTCATGAATAAATAAATAAAATCTTTAAAAATAAAGAAAGAAAGAAAGAAAGAAAGAAAGAAAGAAAGAAAGAAAGAAAGAAAGAAAGAAAGAAAGTGAATAGGAGATAAATGAAGAGAGCATGTGCTTAAGATGTTTTAGATCCTTTTAGTCATGATGGCACTTTTTAGCCATTCCTTTAGTCTCAACAATATTTTTTTAAGATTTTATTAATTTATTTGACAAAGAGAGAGAGAGCATGCAAGCAAGGGAGCATGCAGGCAAAAGGGAGGGAGAAGCAGGCTCCCCGCTGAGCTGGGAGCCTGATGTGGGGCTTGATCCCAGGACCCTGGGACCATGACCTGAGTTGTAGGCAGACACTTAACCATCTGAGCCACCCAGGTGCCCCTCAACAATATTTTTTTGCTTTTTTATTTTTACCTATTTTTTTTTATTTTGGTGTAGATTCCTCAACCATATATTCCAGTTCAAAAACTCTACCAGTGTAGTTTCTAGAGTTTATCCTGAGTCATGTTTTACTGTAAGTGACATTTTTCAATTCTACAATTTCTGATTAGTTCCTTTTTATATCCATACATTCGTTTTTAGGTCTGCCTGTTTTGTTGTTACATAATCTCTTCTCTAATCAGTTAAAGCAATTGCTTCACTTATATCCATGAAAAAAAAAATCAAACACATTTATTTTAAAGTTTTTATCAGATCCTTCCATTAAACAAATTTTATGTAAAAAGCAAATGTGTTCACATTTTTAATCAGATTGTCTTTCTTAAAAGCAGATTTCAGGTTTTTTATGTCATTTACAGTGGGTAATGTAAAGTGGCCCAATAGAAACTAGCCCCAATGAGGTAGACCAAATAAATGAGCATAGTACCAAAAACAGATTAGCACATATCATATATATAATCTGAGTTGGTCAAATCTTGTTTTAACTCCATCTTTAAATTTTAGTCAAGTTATTTAAAAGCAAGCCTACATTGTTATTATTTAAATTTGAATATTTGGCCTTCAGAAATTCTGCAGCACTTTCTTGGCTCAATAACATTTTTATATTAGGATTAAAATTCTAACCAATGCAACAAGGACCAGTAGTTATCACTTAAATAAAAATGTCATAGTTTTCTTTAAACAAGGAATCACAAAAACTAGTACATTGTATTAAAATGTTTACTTGAATTTAGAAACATAAATAAACCCTGAATTGCCAGTCTTTTGAAGTTATTTAAAGATACAAAACAATTATTTAGGAATAGCAATACCAGTAATTAGTTTAATCATCCCTTACCAATTGATTTTTTCCTATTTCCCATGGCTCCTGGCACATGCTTTGTAATTAAAGTATTAAATAAATTATTTGGATGGATGGGCAGATCAACAAACAGATAAATGGGAACGAATCAAATACTCAGCTCAAAGAACCAAGTCTGACCTCAAATTAGTCAAAACTTGAGTGTATTAGTTACTCAAAGTGCCATACAACTAGAAGCAAATTTTTGTCCTTTTTTAACATCAGCCGGAGTAGAAGCAGCAACAGTACCAACAAACTTTCACTACAAATCTACTATGTGAAAGATTCTTTAAGTTTTATCAGACACACACCACACACACACACACACACACACACACACACACACAAAGACTGCCTCTACACATAATCAGGTTGTAGACTTAAAACACACATAACAGGGCAGCCCCAGTGGCGCAGCGGTTTACTGCCACCTGCAGCCCAGGGTGTGATCCTGGAGACCTGGGATCGAGTCCCACATCGGGCTTCCCTGCATGGAGCCTGCTTCTTCCTCTGCCTGTGTCTCTGCCTCTCTCTCTCTGAATAAATAAATAAATCTTTAAAAAAAAAAACACACACATAACAAAACATATTACAATTTGAGGTAGGTATGCTAGGTGGCAAGAAGGTGAGACAGAGGAAGAAGACAAGAAGCACAGTACAAGAATTTCATGGAGGAGGGAGACCTCAGTTATGATGGAGTGCACAGTGGCAGAGATGATGGCCTATGAGGTCCAACGAGGTCCATGTTGAAGAGAGAGCCATGGGAGAAAGGTGGGCAGAAGTTGTGCATGATCAGACTAGACCCAAACCATGCAAGGAAGGAAGGAAGGAACAAATGCTATTTCTTCTTAACGCATCCTTGTTTTGCTCTGACTGTAAATATTATAGATAAAAATCTAAGACTAAAGGTCAACCATCCACCCCATCCTTGTCATTCTGACTACAGAAAACTATTATCAGCCATAAAAAGAAAATAGCTGTTCTGAGCAATCAACAACTTTTGTAAGAACAGTTAACAGATACAACAGGAATCAAACATTAGAGTATAACAACTATGCTTGGGATGCCTGGGTGGCTCAGCAGTTGGGCGCCTGCCTTTGGCTCAGGTCGTGATCCCCGGATCCAGGATCGAGTCCTGCATCGGGCTCCCTGAGAGAAGCCTGCTTCTCCCTCTGCCTATGTCTCTGCCTCTCCTCTCAATCTGTGTCTCTCATGAATAAATAAATAAATATTTAAAAAAATAATAACAACTATGCTTAATGGTAAAACTTGATTCATATAACTTCAACTGTCTTTGATAACTTAGAAGCCATATAATACCTTCTAGCATCATGAAGGAAAAAGAAATTGCTGATATTTATTGAGTACCACTGTATGCCAAGTGCTGTAATGAATGCTTCTGGTTATCACTTCACTTAGTATTTACCATGTGTATTTGTGAAGTATTATTACTCTTGTTTTATGCATTAAAAAATTCAGGTGTCTAATATTCCTTATTCATTCATGAGAGAACTAGCAATGGGTCTGATTCCACAGTCTTGACCGTTCACCATACTACTGTACGTGTATGTGTGTGTTTTAAAAATATTTATAGTTGGCGGGACACCTGAATAGTAGCTCAGTGGTTGAAGGCATTATCCTGGAGTCCCAGGATTGAGTCCCACATCGGGCTCCCTGCATGGAGCCAGCATCTCCCTCTGCCTATGTCTCTGCCTCTCTGTGTCTCTCATGAATAAGTAAATAAAATCTTTTTTAAAAAATTTATCGTTGGCAACAAGTTTTGCTAAAAATAAATTAGTCAATGTGACTATTTACCTTGAGTCTCAAGTATGTTATCCCAGTAGTCACTGACTCTTTTTTTTTTTATCATAGTACACTACAGGTGAGTTCATCTGGATTTTATTTGTATAAACGATTCTTCCTTCAAACTAAATTACTTTAAAAACACTTACCACAAAGGAAATTGCTAACAAAATCATTATCTACCTCAGTACAAACTAATGTCATTATCTCCAGGAAACAGAAGCAACTGAATTATATAATAGAAATATTAGTTTAAAAGGTCACTGGATGTCAGAATGTATCATTTTACAGAAGTCTCAGGAGACACCATTCATCAGAAATTATAATGCCTAGAACACCAAGTTCAATGCCATGATTTAGCAGATCTCTCTTTTCCTTGGTTCATTTTGGACCAGTTATGAAGCTCTGAAAAGGGAGAATAGTTATTTTCTCTCAAAATATTTCCTTCCACTTGCAAGGAAGAAGAAAGGAAACCAGAGAGGCATATCCACGCAATGCTTTGTTAAAAATACATCTAGTACCCTACATTAATATCACCCAAAAATTAGCTCTAGAAGAGACCAGCTTAGGCACACATTCTCATTAACAGAGAAGACTCAATTAACAGAAACTAAGACTCAATGAAGTAAAAGGTTTATCTAAAGGTACAGAAATACTGATTGAAAGAACCAAAGTCAAGAATGGTAATCAAATTATACCACTGCTCTCAGCTAGATTAAAGTAAAACTGAGCGGGAATCCCTGGATGGCTCAGCGGTTTGGTGCCTGTCTTTGGCCCATGGTGTGGTCCTGGAGTCCTGGAATCGAGTTCCGCATCAGGCTCCCTGCATGGGGCCTGCCTCTCTCTCTGCCTGTGTCTCTGCTTCTCTCATGAATAAATAAATAAAATCTTAAAAAAAAAGAAAGTAAAACTGAGCATGAAATAAACAAATAAATGAAGTGATGTTTTCATCTCCCAATCTCACTTACAAATTTCAACTCAACTTTTTCTTCTGGACTTACTCTTACATTAGTAAAGGAATTTGGTAAAAATTGAGCAATTAGCCTCTGCAATACATCCAAATACTTTCCAAACACTGTACTTACTGTAGTACCTGAGGCTGAAATAGTCTTCTGAAACCATATTAAAGAAGATGTCTATGTTTTAAAACACATAGCGAGACCTGCATGTACCCCCTAAGTGCTAATTTTGGATTATTAGGCAATTATCATTGCCAAACAGATAGCAATTCTATGTTTATCACTAATACTATTATTCTGTATACAAAATTCTTTAGACACAGTCCGTTGTCTGTAATGTGTTACACATTACCAAGAAACCTTAGTAGAGGAGAAGAAAAGAAAGAAAAAATTTTTGAATGTCAAATGAACTAAACTCTCCAAGTTTTTTCATGATTTCAAGTCTATGAGTCACTCAGTTTTTATAGCATACAAAAAAAAAGAAGAAAATTCATCACTATTGGACATCAAGTACATCTTTAGTAGTTCCCTGAACATTCCGTTTTTAAAGTTCTGTTACTGAGATATCTTTGTACTTCAAGATGACTGCTGCAGGACAATATACTTACCCACTCCACTTTTTCCCATATGAAATGGAAAAGTGGGGACAAAAAGAGAAGTACAAAAGACATCATTCTAACTTTTTTTTTTTTTTAAGAATTTATTTATTCATGAGAGACACAGAGAGAGATGCAGGAAGAGGGAGAAGCAGGCTCCATGCAGGGAGCCCGACGTGGGACTCGATCCAGGGTCTCCAGGATCACGCCCTGGACTGAAGGCGGCGCCAAACCACTGAGCCACCGGGGCTTACTTACATACATTTAGATTTCTCAAAATTTAAAACCATGCGTGGTTTCAGCCATATAACCCCTTTTTCATCAAAATACTTCCCTAGTGTTCACCATATTCTAAAATATAAATATAACACAAACACTATAGAAAAATCTTTAGCATCGTCTCTTAGAGCTGGACATATGCATACCCTGTCTCCCTACAATCCCACTCCTAGGTGGATAGCCAAGAGAAATTCACACACATAAAGAAAAAATTAAAGAGTATCTGTAGCAGGAATGAATGAATGAATGAATGAATGGCAATCTAAATGTTGACAAAAGAATGAAATATAAATTGTGGAATCATTTTACTTCAGAGCAATAAAACTGAACTTCTGCTATGCACACTTGGGAAGAACCTCATCTACAGAATGTTGAGTGAAAGAAGTCAGACAGCAAGAACATATACTATATAATTCAACTTATATGTACTTCTGAAAATAAGCAGAACTAATTATGGTAATAAAAATCATCCTGGCGGGGCAGCCCAGGTTGGCTCAGCAGTTTGGCGCCGCCTTCAGCCCAAGGCCTGATCCTGGAGACCCTGGAATGGAGTCCCGCATCGAGCTCTCTGCATGGAGCCTCTTTCTCCCTTTGCCTGTGTCTCTGCCTGTCTCTCTCTCTCTGTGCCTCTCATGAATAAATAAATAAAATCTTAAAAAAAAATCATCCCGGCGAGGCAGCAACACAAAGGAAGCAAGCAACATGAGGGAGACAGAGTCCTTAAGCATGTATTACATTTGTTCTGAGATTACATCCTGGGGTAATGATTTCATCCCAGCAATGGTAACCAGAATAATCAGAATCTAGGAAGGACATCTCAACCAACTAGCCTTATGATCTTTCACATAACAACTTTTCAGTGGCAAGTCTAATAGCCAATAAATCTCACCAAGATCGTGGAGATTTTTTAGGAAGACTTTAAATCACTTTTATTCAATGACAAATTCAATTAACAAATATTTGTTGTGATCCTACTATGTATAAAACAGTGTTCTAGGCACCTGCCACTTATATTCTAGTGTAGAGAAATGGAAAATATGCAGCAAACACAATGAATGAATGAATCATAATGTAAACTGCAATCAGAGTTTGGGGAAAAAATATATAAGTACATACCAAATGAGACTTTCAATCCAGTCTGAACACTTCTGAGCACACATAAACACAGAAGGGAAACTAGCTTTAAATAACTATTTCATTATACTCTGAAGTAAATCCTTTCCCAGGGTTAACACTCCAGCATAAATCTTCATGAATAAGTCTTGATAACATATGAAATATTTAAACATATCCTTGAAACCACAGAGGATAGAGCTGGAGCCAAAAAGGCAGATTTTTCAAAGAAAGAGATTAGTTCTGTATTTCAGAAGGAACTTCAAATAATCAAAACATTTAAAAAGACACGGTAAAAGAGAAGCTTGATTCTGGATTGTAGAAAAATACATTGTGTTTGGGAAGGAAATTAGATTTGACCTACAAGACCCTTCTGGGATTTAATTTCAAGAACAAGAATTAGCAATTAGGAGTTTTGAAAATATGTTCAAATATTGTTTGCTTTTAAAATATTTATGGCACATATACACTAATAAAATGAACAAATGTCATATATAATCTTACGTTCATAAAAGTTGATATTTAAACTACTCAGTATTTTCTTGCAGACCTTAAAAATATTGTCATAATTACAGGTAAATGTACTTATAACAGCAATAAAATTTTATATTCCTTTTCTACTTTTTCCTCTTGAGTATGATCTCTAGAAGCATTTGAAATATGTTAATTTTTACTGTAATTCTAGATAGGCTAATAAGAACATGTGTATCAGTAAACATACCCTTTTTAATAGAAAAAGATATACAAATCTCTAAAAAGTTACAGGGTTTGTTTACAATTTATTTTAATATTCTTCTAGCATAAATATGTGCAAAAAATGAGCCAACTTTCAAGAAACTTATTATATACTAAAAATCAGACTGCTTAAAAATTCTAATAACAGAATAAAAAAGCAGTAATGCCTTATTTATACCATACCATATGGTTTTTAAATCTTTCATGGTTTGAACTCAACCAAACTGAAAATCCTCAAAACTGCCTGTCATATATATGAGACATTTGAAGAATATTATCAAGTATTTATTGAGTGGTTGTACCCCCTTCTAATTCATTTTCCATACTATAGTTACCATGGCCTTTCTAATATGATGATTTTTATCAAACCATGTCCTCTTAAAAGTATAAATGGCTTCCCTTCTACCACAGGATAACACCCAAGTTCCTCAAAATAACTTGCCCTGCTTGCCTATGCAGACTTACCTCTCCCTGCTCCATCTGAACTTAATTTTTCAGCCACATGTCTCCAATTTCAAATTCTCTGAGCTTTGTGAATTCCTGGCTTGAAATATGAGCTGTCGCTTCTGTCCAGAATATGATTTCCTGATCTTTCTTCCTAAATTCTCCTCAGTTTTCAATGTTCAGCTAAGACAAGACATGCCCTTCACTGAGAAGATTTTCCTGGCTTCCTTCATATCCAGTGCTTCTTCCCAACCCAGTCGAGTATTGGCTATATCACTTGATGGCCTACCTTCCTCACCATTTCTCTTTGTTACTACTCTGTACCCAGTGATACTTAAAGAATTCACTATCTCTTGGATAAATGAGTGAATGATATGAATGTCAGCCTTCAATATAAGTGAAGTTAAGTGCTGAGTCCTTGGGACACAACACAAAATAAGAATATAATTCCCACACAAATAATTTCATATTGCAAGCATTTGCTTAAAATGAAAACACAGAATAGAGAAAGAGGCAATCTTGGGGATTCAAGTTTTATCTTCCTCTTCTATTAACTGGGGTACTTCACCACCTCATTACATAGTACAACCATCCACTCATCCATCAAGTCAGAAAACCAGTCACCATTCTCATTTCCTCTCTCTCCCTCTACTACTATAGCCAATCCAACCAAAATGTCTATATATCTACCTCCCAAGAGGTATTTCAACCCATCTGCTTCTATTTTTTCTGTCCCCACAGTAATCCAGTTTCTTTCCTAGACTTGTAGGTATATTTCCATTCTTATTTCATCCAAATTATTTATTATAGTCAGAGAATCTTTATCAAACTATAAATTGAACATCACTCTACTTAAGATCTCCCTCAAATTAGTGCCTGCCTTTGGCCCAGGGCGCGATCCTGGAGACCCGGGATCGAGTCCCACGTCGGGCTCCCGGTGCATGGAGCCTGCTTCTCCCTCTGCCTATGTCTCTGCCTCTCTCTCTCTCTGTGTGTGTGTGACTATCATAAATAAATAAAAATTAAAAAAAGAAAAGATCTCCCTCAAAGACTTCCTCTGCCCTCTTAAATGATACGGCCCTTAACAGCATATCCAAACTCATCTCATCCAACTTCACCTGAACGAAACTCCAGCCACACTGGCCTCCTTCCAGATCTTGCAACATGCTAAGCTTTTTACTGCCTCAGAGTCTTGGCACATGCTGTTCACTCTGCCTACCACACTCTTTGCTTCATTTTTCTTGTAGGGCTGATTCCTTCCTTCAGTTTCAGCATTATATATCCTAAGAGGGACTTTCCCTCCTGTTCACCATATCCAAACTGTTGCCTCATCCCACATTCCTTTTATTCTCTAACACCACACATGAACCTTTCCTTCCTTCTCTGCCTTCAGGCATGTGTAGAGACATGCCTGGTACACAACAAACAGACTAAAATTCTTTCTGGAAGGCAGAAGAAAAGAAGGGAAACTGTACACGGGCAGAACATGTGCAGTCTATTTTGATGTGAACACAGGTTTCCTATTTTCTTTAAATTTCACCTTCAACAGTCTAACATCTACCAGTAGAATTGGATAAATGCCTTCTGTTTAAAATCTACTATTGGGATGCCTGGGTGGCTCAGTGGTTGAGAATCTGCCTTTGGTTCAGGGTATGATGCCAGTTCGGGGACTGAGTTCCACATCAGGCTTTCTGTGAGGACCCTGCTTCTCTCTCCCTCTGCCTATGTCTCTCTCTCTCTCTCTGTGTGTGTGTGTGTGTGTCATGATAAATAAATAAAATATTTAGAGAGAGAGAGAGAGAGAGAGAGAAAGAAAGAAAGAAAGAAAGAAAGAAAGAAAGAAAGAAAGAAAGAAAGAAAGAAAGAAGAAAGAAAGGAAAGAAAGAGAAAGAAAGAAAAAGAAAGAAAAGAAAGAAAGAAAGAAAGAAAGAAAGAAAGAAAGAAAGAAAGAAAGAAAGAAAGAAAAAGAAAGATTTTTTTAAAGTCTATTGTTAATACATACATTATCTAAAATAAGGCATGGGATGATATAATTGAGTTGACAGAAGTAGATAGCTCTTACCTCAGGAAAAATGAGTAGGATCATGGAGAAATAGAAAATAAAATGCTTCAGAAAGTAGGTCCAGAAAGTTCTAAAAATGAAGTGCCACCTAAGGGTGGCAGCATCAGGATGAAGCTACATGATAAAGTTTTGGATGAGAAAATGAGGCAAAACATATGAGTTCCAGAAACCCAGGCATTTGAATACAAGTAGAACTGATGGAGACAGAAGTAGTAGCAAAGATAAATTCTAATTATTCCACACTTCATATGTTTCCTCCTAGACTTTTCCTTGTGCTGAAATACTTAGCATGAAAATTAGACATTTTATATAAAATCATATATAGATTGTAATCCAGATTTTATGAGTCAATCAATTGTTTGTAACTCCTAGACAAGTCTAATAACTGCTAAATGTATGATATTTCTAATTTGAGGTCAGGTGAAAATGTCAAGTAGATACATCTTACAACAAACTGCTTTAGTTGTGCTTCATCAGAGTTCAATGCACTCAGCTTCATTTCATGTTGGTCACTTGAGGCACAATTTGCTACCCACCACTCTGACATGAGCAGCTGTTTGCAATAATCCCATGTTGCAGACAACAGTAGATTGTCTCCTGGGGTTTACAGGATGTTGATTCCTAAAGGGCAGATTTAACACTTTGGGGAAATTAAAAGACATCAAACAACTACAGGAGAAATAGGCATGGTTTTTTATTATTTGAGGACTGCAACTTATTATAGGGATTGGTTGCCACAGAAACTATGATCTGTAAATGGCCTAGGTGGAATAGGCTAGAAAATATGTTGTACAAAAACGGAGTTGACACAGAACAGCAGAGATGAGTGGCACCAGGAGACTAACTGGCAGCAGTTCTGGCTAATGATTAACAAGTCTGAATCTCTAGTCAAAGTGCTGATGTACCACTTGACAATCACAGTCTCCACTGGAATGCCTGCTAGAGTGGGCAGGTCATTTTAAGGCAGTTCTGTTAATAGAATTCTTTATATTGAGCGAAAAAATCTACCTCAACTCTTAAATTCATATCCATTAGGTTATGGCCCCTAGAGCCAAAAGAATGAATCAAACTAATCTTCCATATCCCCACAAATATCTGGAAACAATTATTACATATCCTCATGCCTCATTTTATCTTTGGACTGTATCACTGTAGGTTATTCAACTGTAATGTTTATTGTAAAACATCGTGTTGAGTCACTTCAATTACCAGACCATTCTCTTCTAAATTTGTTGCAATTGTTGTATTTTAAGAAGCAAAGCCAAATGTACTAACCTACCAATAAGAACCAATAATTGTACTAAGTACTTTGCATGTCTCAGGTCACTAAATCCTAATAAGGATGGAATTATTATAATCAGAATCATATAATGAAGATACTGAGGATTACATAAATAGAGGAAGGTCAGGAACTGAACCCATGTCTGACTCCAAAGCCTAACTAACCCTTGTCCTAGACTACTTCAAGGGAGACCTGACCAGGGTAGAATAAGAATGGGGAAGAGAAGGTTCTGACATCTGCTAAATCCTTATTCTGTTATTTAATATATAAACTGACTCACATGTTTGAGCCAGCTACGTGATCAATGTACCAATTACATTTTTCTCCATGTAATTGAAAAAAAAAGGGGGGGGGCTAAACAAAGCGAGGACGAGGATGCAGTCTTCCAAATGCTCCAGGAAGAAGTCTGAACTTACCATAGAGTTATGAGGCCATTGAGTATTTTAAGTGTTAGAATTATATGTTTACTAAAGTCATTTTAAAAGATTTTTCTGGAAGTAGATATGGAGAGAGAAAACGAAAGCCATAGGAGGGGCTGAGAGCAGCAAGAAAGCTCTCATAATAGTTCAAGTGAACTCTGGACAAGAGTCTGAACTGCATTAGTGGTATGGGGATGGAACCAAGTACGTGGATTTAAGAGATTTAAAAAGCAGAAGTGACAGCACTTGGTGACAGTTTAGATTATAAACTGTGGTACTGCTGTTTCAGACTGTGGGCTCAAGTCTGATGCCAGGATTTGAATTACAGCCCCACAGCTTCAATTTGTGGGACTGAAGCTGTTCTTCAGTGTGTGTCTTGGTAAAACGGGCACAGGAGTACCTAACTCAAGGAGATGCTGGTACCTTTACCTGTGACAACAGACACAGAGCATTCAGAAAAGTCCCCATTACATACAAAATGCTAAATAAATATTAGTGATGATGACAAAAAAAGGGGAGGGGGGGGAGAAGGAGAGAGAAGAGAAATAAGGAGGTAGAAGGTAGCTCCAGGTCTCTATTCTGTGACTAGGTGAATTCAGAGAGGGAACACAGGCAGCAGACCAGGCTCAAGAAGGTAGACCGTGAGTTCAGATTTGAAGATGATGAGCATGAGACGTCTGAGGTTATCCAGGCAGCGATGAGGTGAGGAGCATGGAAGTGAACATTGGCTTGACACTAGCCTTGTAAACAAACTTGGCTATGAAGGGAAATAGAAGGAAGGGAAGAGCCGGAGGGAAGAAAGTGACTTATTTTGATGGATGACACAAGCACTAGTGGTTTGAAAGAGAAGCACCTGGAGACAGGGAAGGATGGAAGGTATCAACGATTAAGGGGTTAAGTGGGTGGAAGTGGTTTCAGAGAAGTTGGAAAGAAGTGGGCCCAGAGCATCAGAATAAGCCTCAAATAGGAGCAAAAGATCTTCCTTCTTCTAGAAAAGCAGGGAAGAGGCAAAGGCAAAAGCATGGACAGGTTTATGGCAGGAAATTGAGGGAGATTCTCTATAGTGTCCCTATTTCCTAATAACCTGAGATCCAAGGGAGTTGAAGGAGGCTAGGGAGTCAAAGTTTGGGACACTAAAATGAGGGTGAGCCTGACAAAAGAAAGGCATCTCTGTCTTTCAGGGCCCAGTCATCACCTATGGCATTTCCCCTAACTCTTCTCTCAGAAAAAATTCAACTTATAGCTCTTCTATAACATTTGGTTTAAAATTCTATGAAAGCATTTATCATGATAAAATATCTGTATGTTTATCTTCCCCACTAGATCATGTTCAGTTCAATGTCAAGTTTCTCTCAAATACAGGAGGTGTTCATGCTTTCTTAGAAGCAGGAAACCAGTTATCAAGTCATCTGACTGGACTCTACTCCCACCCACTTGCTCATGCTACTGTGTTGGAAACCAAACAATGTCATTTTAAATCTAAGTAAAAGAAAATTTGCAAAACTTTTTCAAATAGCAACAAACAGTGATTAGGGATCTGCTCTCTGAATAAGGTCATTGGGTTCATAGTTTTTTAATTATTATTAATATTATGCCCAAATAGCATTATTAGCCTCATTAATAGGACCAGAATTGTGAGATAGTTTTTAGAAACTGTTAAGACAGCCTTAACTACACCACATAGGCCCCAGATGTTCTAGGAGAAAATGAACCTCTGCCATTACTTACAAGCTGACTCTGCCACCCAAAAGCTCGGATATCTTAAAGCAAGAAATATTTCTTCTTCTGTCCTTATGTGTACATATCATAAACTCCTAATGATCTTCCTAGAATAAATTTAAACTAGCAAAGAAATCTTTTCTTCATCAAAAATCCTTTCAAGTATTCATTTTCTTCCCAAGGAGACTAAGTTCTGTGTCTACTAGTTAATACTTTATAAGCTTGGGCTTGCATGCAAGAACACAGAGGCTCTTTTATTTCCAGAGATAGTTTTCCTGCAATTTTACAAGTATGCCATTAGGAAAAGAATGATTTTTGAACTACAATCGCATTATCAAAACAGAGGAGTTGTTTTGAGCTAAGAGTCCTAATTACCAGAATCAGAACATAGAATAACTATCTCAATCCTATTTTTCTCTAAAATTGGAAGGGGGGCAGAATTAAAGATTAATTGTTAACATTAATAGCAATAAATTTTTTTACAAATATGAACGAGCACCTATGTCGGGCAGCCGTTATGTTAGGTATAGGAATGTTAACAAAACTACAGGAAACATTATTCCCTCTCTCCAGGAATTATACAGGCAAGTGATATAGAACATACATGAAGAAAACAAAGAGTTTAAAGAGTTCTGAGCAAGAAATTCAACAAATGTAGCGACTTAATTTACAATAGGTGTCTTTTAGATTCAAATGTTAAAAATCAGCCTTTCTTTCTAAACTTTACTAAAGCAAATAATTTCTCTTGGCTTTCCTAGAGCTCTATGAGCCTTAACTATGTAGGTGTTAAAACACTAACAGATAAACATTCTAAGAATGTAGAAGAAGCATGGTGCTGTGGTACAAGGGAGAAAAGTAGAATGGGATCCCTCGCTTATGAGAAGAAGAACTGGAATAATAGCCACGGAGAGCAAGAAAAGGAGTGCCAGGCCAGAAAAAGACGTGGTCTTTTCCAGACATGACCAGACACTCCACTCCCCATCCCGCCCCCGATGACATCCCACAGAGGCCCTCTCCCTATTCATATCAAAATTAATGCCTCTGGTTCTCTGATGCAGAAAGAGTCTCTGCACTATCCCCCCTCCAATATGATGGTTCTCATCTACTCCATGTGAACTCATTATGTTCTTTATTCAAAGATGTTCCCTTCATAAGAGGAATCTTGATGCCAATTATTAAAATAATAAAATATATTCCACACCATTAATTTTACACATATACTTATATTGTTGGGCTTATCACTATTTTATAATTATTAATTCAATATATTATTATAAATTATTAGGCAATGACACCTTAAGGGCAGGATCTTCTTAGTATCCCCAGAGCCTACAGCAGTAAGTGATAGTAATACATTAAACATTACAACATATATGTACATGTACATTGCAATGTATATGTACAGTACATAATACATTACAATGAGACAATATTCCTCCTGCCTAGAGGAGGATCTAGGTGTTTACTATCTGAATCTTATTCTCTGTAAGTAATCATACCCACTATGACAGATTATTATCTGAAGTGACTGATTGGAGATTTTACCTTCACCATAGGACAACTTTTTCACTTCCTTTCTATAGAATATTTAATAGTAAATAAAAGAGAACTTCACACCTTTCCAAAAATAATCCAAAACATGTATGTTTATTCACAGTCATCATAAGGATTTTCACCTCTTATACCTTTGATCGATTTTTAATTTTATTAAATTAATTTCCTCAGAGTTTCTGTTTACTTCAAGCAGAATGATGAACACTGTAATTGTTGGGGATGAAGAGTTAGAGGAAAAACTGACTATGCATTTTCAATCATTATATTTAATATTATTAAGTTAGATGGCCAGCTGTTATCAGAGATGAAAGTACCACACAAACTGATGAGGAAATCATGTTAAAATTTGCAGTAACAGTCTGGTATTGATTTTGATATAAAACGAAGAAGTTTACTTAATACATTTTTTGCCCAATTCACTATTGAATGTACGCTATAGGAAAACATTCATTTGGGGAATATAAGTAATAGTGAAATGGAATATAAAGGAAGAGAGAAGAAATGTGTGGGAAATATCAGAAAGGGAGACAGAACGTAAAGACTGCTAACTCTGGGAAACGAACTAGGGGTGGTAGAAGGGGAGGAGGGCGGGGGGTGGGAGTGAATGGGTGACGGGCACTGGGGGTTATTCTGTATGTTAGTAAATTGAACACCAAAAAAAAATTTAAAAAAAAAAAAAAAAGGAAAAGATGGTATGTTGTATTCCACACCCATTAAATCAAAATGAATGGGGGTGGCATCTTTTTTTCTTATACTGCACTGTAGATAACTCCTAATTCAAGATAACCAGCAACAGGAGCAATTCATCACCAAGATCGTTTTGTCATCAAGTTCTGCTTCCATTCCTGGCCAAAAAATATAAATAAATAAATACAAGTATTCCTTCTGATATATGCAAATTCCAAATGGTTGCTACAGACAAAAATTGCTAAATAAGTGGCTATAGTAACGAAAGACTGCAAAAATAAAGTCATCCACTCACTGCTCTTTCTCTTTATCTAATTATTTCATTGTTATGTTAAATAACAAACCATGCTTTTGAAATGAGTAAAAGCAGCAGGTTGTCCATCTCAATTTCATCCATGTTGTACCACGTATCCAATAAATATGACTTTTGATTTTTCTGACCTGTGTATATCAAGAAAGCTGCTCCAAGTACCTCACTATATTTTATTTGATTTATTAATATAAAAATGAATCCGATTAGGCTGCAATTCTTCAGAGAAATGATAGTCACTTACTTAAACATGTCACCAATCTGGGACTATTTCCTTTTTCTGTGTCTTTTTTTTTACAGTAGAATTTTATATCAATCTGTTTCTCATTAAGAGAATAGATGTATTCGTAATACCAACACTTACAAGGAAAATGTATAAATGCGGTCACTCAGCTGTAATTTTGCAATCAAGCGCACACATACCTGGGGCATAAAAGAGCCTATGTGAAGGGTGATGTTTGGCAGGCTATGGGAGAAGAAAGAGGAAAAGAAAAACATACACACACATACACAGTACCAAGGCAACAAAAATCTAGACATGGCAGTTAGTGGAAATGCACAATGAAGAATTAAGAATATACAACATAGGGAAACATAATACTTGATAATCACTGGCTCAAAAAATGCTAGGCAAACATGGAGGCTCATACATTGTGTCTGTAAAAATTTACTCAAAGGAAAAACAATAATCTTTCCAACTTTTTTCTAACTTTTGAACGGGTTTCAAAGGACAAGGTAAGTAGATAAGAAAACTATGGGTGATTTCCACATAAATGTCCCTGATGTTATCTGAAACATAAATATCTAATATTCATGTATCCAACAAGCATAAGCACTTAGTAGGAAAAGCATATTAGAGTAGTCAATGTACATATATCTCTAATCTTCACAAGTTCTTGAGAATTAAACATTATTGTCCCAGTTTTATAAATAAACAAAGTGAGATTTAGAAATTTTGAGAATCATACTCAATGTGATTCAGATACCAATCAGATTTCAGTCTCTGTACTCTATTTTCAAATCTCCAATCCACGGGCTGGCCCTAATGAGTCTGAGCCAATGGTTCTCAAACTTGTTGTATATAGGACTCCCTGACATTTCTAAAATTCACTGAAGATCCCAAAAACCTTTTCTTTATATGGATTTTGCCAATTACTTTATGCTACATTAAAATTTAAAATTGACAACTTAAAATGTGTTAATTCATTTAAAAATAAAAACACAACCCTTACACGTTAACAA
The DNA here is from genome assembly GCF_048164855.1 of Canis lupus baileyi. NCBI lineage: Eukaryota > Metazoa > Chordata > Mammalia > Carnivora > Canidae > Canis > Canis lupus. Next base: position 9,732,558 of record NC_132855.1, on the reverse strand, counting down.
AATAAGCTTTTGTTTAAAATAACTGTATTTTTCCCCAAAATAGTTAAAAATGGCTTTTAAATTCTTGGTACTATATTGCAAATAGTGTTGCCCTCATAGATACCATACCCTAAACGGATTCCAGGGATCCATCAGCATTCCCTCAACCACATTTTGAGAACCCTAAGTTCCAAAGTATACTATCAATATTTCATGTTTTATTTCATAAAATAAAAATTCAGATATATAACAATTTTTTTCTACTGTAAAGTTTTATCAAATATCTCTCAAGCTCTTCTTTCTCCTAATGTCAGAAAACATAATCTAGTCATTTATAGATAAACTTAGTCACTTCTGGGTTTCCTCAGTAATTTAACTTACATTCACAATTTCATGACTCTTCATCTTTCTTCTCCTTGAGGCGAGGGTTCCATGTGAAGGGGCAGTTCACACAACAGCCATAGGACATTAGTGGGAGCATCATCAGATCTGCAGTGCCCTACTCTGGCATCTTCCAAGTCTCTGATAAACAGCATTTATGCAATCTGGTTCTCAGAGAATTATCCATAGTTGCTGGCCTCCAATTATGTATACCATGCTGTCATTTTGGACCATGTTCCCTCATGGTAACAGAGCTGTACTTTCAAGCACTGGTCTCTCAACCAACTTCCCTGCCCTGGAATGCAAGAAGTTCCAACTGCCTTCCTGAATTGACAGTAAATTGGGGATTATTATTACATCTCCTTAGTCTTCAGACACTTCTCATAAACATCTCTATCCTGCTGACCCCATGTCACTTTAGTGTAGGACATATCCATTAGATTGTATTATTACATCTTCTTAGTCTTCAGACGCTTCTCATAAACATCTCTATCCTGCTGACTCCATGTCACTCTAGTGTAGGACATATCCATTAGATTGTTGCTCCTCAAAGTTCTAGAAGAAGCGGGAGGTTCAGCTATTCCAATGCTACTAGTATCACACCATACTCAAAAAGGACCATGTAAACTGTCATGTAAGTCTTTCCATCTTCCTGGCTTTCACCTAGACAGTAAAGCTCAAATATTCATCTTAAGGGATTCCTAGCATCATTATCCCTCCCATAACTCAGCCTGAAGAGGAAAGGAAGACAATGCCATGTCTATCAATTCTTGCTTCTAATGCAACTCTCCTTCTAGCCAACAACACTTAGTGTTTCGATGAGATCATCTCACTTTTTAGCTATTTGCATTCTAATCTATTGTTTAAGTTCAAAAAAAAAACAAAGAATTTATGCACTGGTATTTTCAGAGCTTTACTTTACACTTTTCAAAATGCTTTCTATCTCATAGAGCACCAGCTTCTTCAACTCAAACATCTTGGATTTCAAGACTTTCGCATCAACTGTCAATTTCAGCAGCTTACTTAGAACTCAAAAAATAAGAATTTGACTCTTCTTGAAAAGCTTAACTCTATTCTCAGACATAAGGCTGTAATTGTCATAAGCTTCAATCTATTTTAATGGGAAAAAGGGATTTGAGTATTAAACCCATATGCATACACACAAATACATATATGTTAAAAAAAAAAAAAAAAAAAAAAAAAAAGGATTTACTGAGCAGCCCGGGTGGCTCAGCGGTTTGGCCCCGCCTTCAGCCCAGGGCCTGATCCTGGAGACCCAGGATCGAGTCCCGCATCGGGCTCCCTGCCTGGAGCCTGCTTCTCCCTCTGCCTGTGTCTTTGCCTCTCTCTGTGTGTCTCTCATGAATAAATAAATAAATGATATTAAAAAAAAAGATTTACTAAAAAAATTATACAACTTAATATATCAAAAGACAACCTGTTCTCATTTGTATAACAGATTCTATATACACAAATGTAGTCAGTTATATATGTTACAATAATTATGAAAAGGAAACACTGGTTTTATTGACAAATTTTAATATCCCTTCTCCTCCTCCTCCTTCCCCCTTACTCTTAAATCTGAAAACATTTGAAATATCAAATAATGCAGCCTACAGAGGGTCCTCTGGTAGGATTCTAGTGGTAAGATAGCATGGTAGACATGAATTGGAGTGGTGAGAACACTACCATTTAGAAAGAATGTAAAAATAAGAATAGAGCCTAGAGCTTTATATTTATGGAGATATGAACCTAGAATATCTCTAACACTAAAAATTAATAAACATATCCCCAAACCCTACAGATTCTCTTTATAAATACTCAAATAGGGGCACCTGGGTGGCTCAGCGGTTGAGCGTCTGCCTTTGGCTCAGGGTGTGATTCCAGGGTCCTGGAATCGAGTCCCCCACATCAGGCTCCCTGCAGGGAGCCTGCTTCTCCCTCTGCCTATGTCTCCGCCTCTCTCTCTGTATCTCTCTCATAAATAAAAATAAATAAAATCTTTAAATAAATAAATAAATACCCAAATAAAATCTTGAGAAATCCAGTTGCACAGTTACAAATATTCCCTCATTACCAAACAGGATTCTTCACAAGAATACAGGGCACATTAATTTAAAGATATCTATTAGTACAATACATTCACCATATTAACAGATAAATACAAAACACATCTATTGCTACCTTGATTGATGCATAGTACAAAGGCTCAACTACTTAAGATCTAACTTCCACTTTAAAATAAACATTTAACAACCAAAGAGAAAGAAAGAAAGAAAGAAAGAAAGAAAGAAAGAAAGAAAGAGAAGAAAGAGAGAGAGAGAGAGAAAGAAAGAAAGAAAGAAAGAAAGAAAGAAAGAAAAGAAAAGAAAAGAAAAGAAAGAAAAGAAAAGAAAAGAAAAGAAAAGAAAAGAAAAGAAAAGAAAAGAAAAGAAAAGAAAAGAAAAGCCTCTTAACCAACTGAGAACAAAGAACACTTCTTTAATTCCATATACGGAGCCAAGGGAAATATTACATTTAATGGTAAACAGTAAAAGGTTCCCATGAAGCTCAAGAGGGAGGGGAATGAAGGTTTTAGTCAAAGAAGGAAAGAAAAATGAGAAGTATAAGTTTTGTTTATGCCTACCCAGAAAGACAGACACAATCAACTGAATGTATTGATGTTCAGAAATGCAGCCAGAATCAAGAGCAGTATGAATGATTTTCCCATCCACAGAAATAATCAATTGCAAATTTTATCTGGAAAAAAAGATCTTTTGAACAGTCATACAAATCTATGGAATAAGTAGGAATAAATCTAATGTGCAAGAAATATGCAACCATAAATAAAGAATATTATAAAATTTTACCAAAGGAAATAAAAGTTCTGACCAAAAATTAAATCCTTACTGTGTATCAAACCCCAAACAAATTCCAGATGTCTTAAAAATCTCAACAGAATCTATAAAACTGTAGGTACTAGAACAAAATATGAGAGAATAAAGAAAAAATGAGAAGCTGGGAAGAAGATCACTTGGGAAAAACGTTAATGAATTCTGTCTTCCCTGAGTTAATTTTTAGCACTATCATCAATAGAAAACATTTTATGAATGTTTCATGAATGTATTCTATTACATGAAACATGATACTTTGTATTAAATATAAGTAACAGTGGTTGCCTCTGAAAGGAAAAATTAAATTTGCCATTTTAATAATTGTCATATTTTCTTTTTTTTTTAAGATTTTATTTATTCATGAGAGACACAGAGAGAAAGAGAGGCAGAGACACAGGCAGAGGGAGAAGTAGGCTCCATGCAGGGAGCCCGATGTGCGATGTGGAACTCGATCCCGGGTCTCCAGGATCACGCCCTGGGCTGAAGGCGGCACTAAACCGCTGAGCCACCCAGGCTCCCACTAATTATCATATTTTCTACAACAAACATGGAATTTTTTTTTTTTAATTACAAAGAAACATGGGCTGCCCCCGTGGCTCAGTGGTTTGGCGCCGCCTTCAGCCCAGGGCGTGATCCTGGAGACCCGGGATCAAGTCCCACATTGGGCTCCCTGCATGGAGCCTGCTTCTCCCTCTGCCTGTGTCTCTGCCTCTCTCTCTCTCTCTCTCTCTCTCTCTGTGTGTGTCTCTCATGAATAAATAAATAAAATCTTTAAAAAAAGATTACAAAGAAACAAATGTTGAAATTTTTTAAAAATCACGAGGAAACAAATGTTAAAAAACAATACGACATTTTTATGGATTGTTTTTGGCAGGATTTTATTCTTTTTTAAAGATTTTATTTATTTATTCATGAGGAACACAGAGAGGCAGAGACACAGGCAGAGGGAGAGGCAGGCTCCATGCAGGGTGCCTGATGTGGGACTCCATCCCAGGACCCTGGGATCACCACCTGAGCCAAAGGCAGATGCTCAACCAAGGAACCACCCAGGTGTCCCTTTGCAAGATTTTAAATATATGTAGGTGTGATAATACTAATGCATAAAATAAGTTTGATGAAGTGAAACCACAAATTAATTATGAAAATAAGTAATTTATATACTTTGAGTCTTTTGCCAGAGGTACTGTACATGGGCAAAGTGCTATTTCTTTTCAAAACTCTATGTAACTGTATCATTGAGCAGCATTATTTAGTTTATAGAATGCATGTACATCCTCTTAATTAGTAATTCAATATTGTTCCAAATTTTCTTGCTTTTCTTCAGTTCCCTTCATAAATTTCCCCCAGTGTACTTAAAACCAAAAAACTTCAACTCAAAAAAGAAAAGTAGTTAAAAATAGGAAAACAAAGAAACAAGCAAACAACAACAAAAAAATACTTAAGACTCATAAGATGTACAGAAATGTTACTGATAGGAAGGTTTCAATTTTTCACCTACATAACAAATATAATCTGTACTAAGGAATACAGAAAATAATTTTCCTTTGGAGGAATGATCCAAACATACCTAGAGCAATTTTTTTTTATTGGTGTTCAATTTACTAACATACAGAATAACCCCCAGTGCCCGTCACCCATTCACTCCCACCCCCCGCCCTCCTCCCCTTCTACCACCCCTAGTTCGTTTCCCAGAGTTAGCAGTCTTTACGTAATGTCTCCCTTTCTGATATTTCCCACACATTTCTTCCCCCTTCCCTTATATTCCCTTTCACTATTATTTATATTCCCCAAATGAATGAGAACATATAATGTTTGTCCTTCTCCGACTGGCTTACTTCACTCAGCATAATACCCTCCAGTTCCATCCACGTTGAAGCAAATGGTGGGTATTTGTCATTTCTAATAGCTGAGTAATATTCCATTGTATACATAAACCACAGCTTCTTTATCCATTCATCTTTCGTTGGACACCGAGGTTCCTTCCACAGTTTGGCTATCGTGGCCATTGCTGCTATAAACATCCCAAGATTGCTAGAACTCATACAGCAATTCGGTAGCGTGGCAGGATACAAAATCAATGCCCAGAAGTCAGTGGCATTTCTATACACAAACAATGAGACTGAAGAAAGAGAAATTAAGGAGTCAATCCCATTTACAATTGCACCCAAAAGCATAAGATACCTAGGAATAAACCTAACCAAAAATGTAAAGGATCTATACCCTCAATTTTTTAATTAAAGAGAACATACAGGGATCCCTGGGTGGCGCAGCGGTTTGGCGCCTGCCTTTGGCCCAGGGCGCGATCCTGGAGACCCGGGATCGAATCCTACGTCGGGCTCCCGGTGCATGGAGCCTGCTTCTCCCTCTGCCTATGTCTTTGCCTCTCTCTCTCTCTCTGTGACTATCATAAATAAATAAAAATTAAAAAAAAAAATAAAGAGAACATACAGGGCAGCCCAGGTGGCTCAGTGGTTTAGCACCTGCCTTCAGCCCAGGGCCTGATCCTGGAGACCTGAGATCGAGTCCCACATCGGGCTCCCTGCATGGAGCCTGCTTCTCCCTCTGCCTCTCTCTCTCTCTCTCTCTCTCTCTCTCTCTGTGTTTCTCATGAATAAATAAATAAAATCTTTAAATAAATAAAAAAATAAAGAGAACATACCTCCAGTGTAATCCATTTTAATTTTGCTTCATATCTCTAAAATACACATTTAAGCTTTATTAATAGTATTAAGTTATTTTTATATCAATAGGTCTTCAATTATATTTATTTGAAAATATCTAATTCTGGGATCCCTGGGTGGCGCAGTGGTTTAGCGCCTGCCTTTGGCCCAGGGCGCGATCCTGGAGACCCGGGATCGAATCCCACGTCAGGCTCCCGGTGCATGGAGCCTGCTTCTCCCTCTGCCTGTGTCTCTGCCTCTCTCTCTCTCTCTCTGTGACTATCATAAATAAATAAAAATTAAAAAAAAAATTTAAAAAAAAAAAAAAAAAAAAAAAAAAAAGAAAATATCTAATTCTGTTACAAAATCTTGCATTTCTGAAAATATTTGCTTTCATGAGTATGCAATGATTATTTGAGAAACAAAGTCCAAAGAACAACAATTAATCCACATGGGGTACCACATATACAGAATTTATATATTTAGGTACACATACTATATATATGTGTGTGTGTTTGTGTATACATACACACTCATACACACTCTTAAAGCTGTATATTAAATAAAATATAATCAGTTACAAATTAAATAGACCTAAATTACCTTTGAGACTAACAAACTCAATGCATTCCACTCATTAACATAATGCCTTATGTGATATCAAATCCAAAATGTTCACTTTTTAACACAAAATTGAAAGTTTGTAGGAGAATTCTCATATATGCAATAGTGTTTCTGAGAAAACTAATTTTCTAGGTCGGCTGGGAAAAAATCCTTGTTTAAAAAAATAAAACAGAAAAATCTGACATTTTTACAGATTGTTTTTTGCAGGATTTTACATACATGTATGTACAAACAGGAGATTATCATCAACCAGTACAGTACTGCATAAACTGCAAACTCATCTTTGCCATGGCACTAATTTTAACCACTTCAAGAAGGAGATGTGAACACAGACTGGCCCAACATGGTATTTAAAGGGTTTTTGTTGTTGTTGTTAAATACACACATCTGTGTCTTTCTACTCAAAAACTGACAAGCTCTGAAACACATTTAAAATCTTTTTTTTAAATACCATGCAGCAATGATCCCTTAGAGGCAGCAACTTTAGATGGTGCTTAAACAATGAATTTTTTTTTCCAACAATAACAATTTTCTTTAAATTCATTTACAAAACCTCACCACACAGCATGAGGCATAATTTCCTGGTAAGCAACTATAAAGCAGAATTAACTATCCTCAAATGACTATGAAATTAAGTCAGCCATATCAGATTAAGATGACCATAAATGCAGTTAAAAACATGCTAATTTACATAGCCCCCTAACCATGTTTAATTGCCACATTAAAATTCCTAAATGCGTTCCTTTCAAAAGCTGGTCTGTGCTTTTTTCAAAGTAGAATAGTGTCAACTAAATTAACTTGTTTTGCCTGTATGTTGCACCTGGTTTTTTCTTTTATATTACTGGTAACATTCACCAGCTCTAGCTATTATGTCTAAATATTTTTATTAAATGATTAAGGCAATGACATCCATCAAACTGATTTTCACGAGGTGAACAATGTGTTTAAAAAAAACTTTAGCTTTTGGCAACATGAGCCATCATAAAGAATTTATAGGAAAATATATATATATGCTATTGTACATTTCTATCTGGCATCTTTAATCATCTGGGACATTCTCATCTCCCTGTGAACAAGGAAAGTGAAGCCAAAGCAAAGGAAGTAGCCAGCACTGAAATGATTGCTGTACCACCCCTATACCATGACCACCTAGTCCTCTCCCCTTATACTGTCTACATGTAGCCCTAGTTTTCCACCGTAGGCCTATCCAGACCTTTTACACACCATAGCTCAGCTCTGGAAACCCAGTCTTCATTGGGCTGTCAACAACTCATCTTTTAGATTCAAAACACAAAACCATTTGGGTTGTCTTTGCTACACCCTCTGGGTGCCTGATGCTCCAGAACAAACTATTCGAATTGCAGACCCCAGTATGTTTAGATTTGCCTTCCTTTCTAAACTATTTTTTCATATTTCTTCACCTGCATCATAGCTTCAGATGCATTACCTTAAATTCCTCTATTCCCTGTCTCTTAAAAGACTGGGATATCACCCAGAGTTGAAGATAAATTATTTATTCCACCAGTTACTTAGGCAACTCCAAGGCATTAATCAAAGTATCTTTGCCCATTACGTACTATATAGAATCTTCAACAGGCAGCAGTGCAGAAGAGAGAAAAGTGATTGATTCTGACATGCCCAGGGGAAAAATCACAAAGCATAAAATTACCTTGGTTTCCTCCACAAGATAATACCCTTCGGTTACCATAATGCCAAAGCTCAGGAGTTAGCAACCCCAAAGCATCCACACATGGCAGCGAAGTGGTAAAGATCTAGACTGACATATTCCAACATACACATAGTTTCACTGAAAGATTCACTTAGCCAGTTCACTAGATGACCCCCATCCCCATGAGAACTATGCAAGGGTGAAATTTCTATAGTTTTCACGGTAGAGATAAAGTCTAGAAATGACCAGTTCTAACTGTTGGTTGGCCTCGTGCTCTTCTAACAAACCAGATACTCTGAATTGGGGAAAGGGGAAATCTCTTTCAAAATAACAAAGATTTAAAAAAGTAACAAAGATAACATGGGTGAGGACAGAAATCAAGACAGTAAAGGAAAGAGAAAGTGCTGTAGATTTAATTACCCAGGGATAATAGCTATCAACATTTGAATACATTTCATTTCAGTCTTTTGTTCTATGTGTAAATTGGTTGCCTCAACTCCATTTCAGTTGTGCTCTTTAATGCAGGCCAGGGAGACAACTACATGACTATGCTAGAAAGCTGACGTTCACTTCCTGAACTCCCCGACAGCTAGACTGGGGCACAGGATCCCGCTCCGCCAAGCAGATGCAATGGCATGACTTTGAATCAGAGTTAACACAGTGAGTGAGGCCAGGCTGGCTGCTGCTGCCTCGGCTGCTTGTACTTACAAAATCAGTCAGAGAGAAATTTGATTTCTCTGCAGCATAGATCCTAATGTCCAATCCCTATTTTCATGAGCGTCAAGAGCCAGCGCCAGTCATCTGTCTTACTAATGTGAATCGTGGCACTGATGATGTGGTCCTTGGGCCTCTCCAGATTCCTAAACATGGCAGAAATTGCAGTTTCCTTTTCTGGCCACCTTTGCAATGCACAGACCCTCCCACAACAGAAACATGCTCATTGGATATAGCAAGAAATAAAGTTTTCTTCTATTTGAATCAGTGTAGTATGCTTTTATCTCTTTGTTCTAGAAATTACTGCTTCCTAGTCAGTGAAAGAGAAAAGAGGGAGGGAGGCTAGAAACACTGAAAAAGATAGTCAGATGAAGATTATTTTAAACGATTTATGGAAAAAAGGTTTTCCTGAAGTTTGGAATTCTCTGTTATCATTACAAGTACTTTAATTTAATTATAATATATTTGAACTTCTTTTCTATTGATTTTTCTAAAAAAGAAATGTCTGTTCAGCATTTCTATCCTATGGAAACTTACATTCTAATATACCCTGTAATTTTACTTAAATGTTTTCAGGTTAAAATTATAATTTTGTCATAAACCTCATTACACATCCAAGAGTTAAGGAAAAAGTCTTCCATAATACATGAAGCTAAAATCAAAGGCAGACAACATCAAAATAACACATACTATAAAAACTGTACTCCCATTTTACTATGTGCATGCAAATTATGATATAGCATTTGTGACAATATTTTAAAGCAGCAGTTCTCACAGTGTGGGTCCAAATGTCTTGCATGGTCCCCAAGAACCTTTCAGGGGTTCCAAAAGGTCTCCCTTTTCCAAGTATATATCAGCATGAGGGCAGCTTTTGCTGCATGTACTTCAACCAAAAAAACTATCACGGCAGACTGAATGCAAAAGTAGATATGGGAATCCAGCTGTTACTATTAAGTCATACATAAAGAGATTTATAAAAATGTAAAACAGTGTTACTCTTCTCACTAAATATTTTTGCTTTCGAAAATATAGTTATTTTTCATAAGAATATCTTATTTACATTAGCATAATGATCAGTTCATTGTTTTTTAGTGAATTCAATACATATTTTTAATTTTCTCAGTTTTAATTTATAATATGCTAAATATTGATAAAATGATCCCCCATAAAGTTCTTTGGGGTCCTTGGTTTTTAAGTTTTTAAGAAGTATAAACAAATTAGCAAAATCCTGTAACACTGCCAGAATTCCTTTTAGTAAACAATAAAGTCTATTTAAGTTTAACCAGCTTTCTGAATGTATAAAATACTACGCAGCCTTTCTAAGTGCTACAGTAGAAAGCACATGGTACTCAATACATGGGATTTAAATACCAGTTTCACAATTTATTAGCTAAGTTGGCATCTGGTTCCTATTATTCTCACTTATACCAATATGACAAATTCAACAGCACGCATATCAAAACTAAAATCACTGCATTTCTCAAGCATTCTTGAACATTTAATTACCCAGGATTATATACAGTAATTTTTATATAATTATAGCCATTAGCTAATTTGATTATCTGGGAGTCTATTTCCCAGCTACTCACGATCCAGAGTTACAGATTCTATAGAAACAGTTGCAGCATAGCTGAGTATAGCTGAGGCCATTACAAATTTTTTCCTTGCCCAAATTACATCTGCCTTGCTCCACCACGTCTCAGCAAAATACTCATTTGTTCAAAGGCCTACATGGATCCAAAGATTTCTGTCTCAGGACAATCTGTATGGTATTTAGGGGTAAAATCAGGAGGTATTCCTACCTTTCAGGGAAGAAGAGTTCCTCTAAGAGAGTTATCTGGAACACTCATCTTTGACAGCAGAAGATTCACTTTATGGTAACTTGTTTGTCAGATATTCAAACCCTTAGGGATATCCTCTCCATTACGAACAATGTAATGAGCTCTCAAAGAGCATGGTCTCCTTTTGTCATCTCAATTTACCAAAAGTCTTTTTGAGGAAAATAAGAGAGATGAGAAAAGTGAGAAAGGTGCTCTCAACAATAGTCTTCATTTGATTTTTCTCCCATACTCTGGAAAGAATTTTCTAAAACCCTGCAATACACTTTTTTGGTTGACATCAAAAAATTTTCATCACAAGTTTAAATGGTTACAAAGGCTTAATTTCCAGTATGTTGTAAATACTGCCTTTTTAAACAAAAAAGTTACATCACTCAGGGGTACCAAAGGAATCTAAATTCCACAGCAATTTATTAGACACTACCATCTGTTTTTAAATGCATTCTTTAAGAGTAAGATATTTTACATTGTTCACCTCTATGCTTGAGCTCATTTTTTCCTCACTTCCCCAGAGAATTTCACCCTAATTTGGGTTTGCTATCTCTACTGTCCATCACACTGTCCCTTTCTAAAATACACTTTCCCACTTACTGTCTGGCTAATTCTTAACTGTCCTTCAAAGCCCAACTCAAGCATTTTCTCTTCCAGGAAACTTTTCTGGATGCCAACAACCCTACACACACACACACACACACACACACACACACACACACACGTACACATACACATACACATACACACAGGGGAAAGTTTATTTTCTTTGTACTCCCACAACACTTATTTTATATCCAAATCCTTTCTTTAAATGCCTTTCTCCCTAAATAAACAGTAACCTCCATGGACTGACAAAATAAATGGCATAAAGCAGGTAATGAGTACTGAGTCCACCTGAACAAAAAACAATTAAATTCCTAATCACAAGGACTGTAATAGCACTTGCAGTTAGCATTTTTGTTTCTTCCCTTATTTTATGCTTTTGGTGTTTTCATATTATCTAATAGTTCTTATGTTTTGATTTTTATTTTGTTGTTTTGTGGGTTTTTTTTAAATTTCTACTTCAATTCTCTTTGTAATTATGCAAAGTACAAATACATATATAGAGCATGGCTATGTGATTTTGATGAAATTATGTAATCCGTCTCAGTCAGTTTCTTTATATTAATTAAATTATAAGATCATGTCAGGTAGGTAGTATCAAATTAGAGATGCATGTGAAAATTTTTACATAAACTATAAACATTATACACATAGAAATTATTTTTATTAAAATCACAACCTATCATATCAAATTCTAGTCATTAGAACTTTAAACCAACAGAGAATGCCTTAAGAAATAAAACAGACTTCAAGCGATTAGGTTATAACCTTTCTGCTGCTGAATGTTGAAATTTTAATTTAGTATAATATTAATAACCTGGAGTGGCCTTTGCACAATTCTGTATTTCCTTCATTTCCTGTACTTCAAAAAAAAAATGTAGAAAATAAGTGATTTTTTTTAGATTGGTCAGTTTCTGAAACATAAGCTACTGTCATGAATATTTCATTTATTGAAAATATATTCAAGCTTATCCTTTTTCAACAATCTCACATCATAATGCTTTATTTTCCCTGCTTGTGACAGATATTATTACTAATCTCATACAGCTGCTCATTTCATACCACACCGGAGCTGTTATTGGATGTCCTACAACATGGCAGCCAATCCTGACACTCATGAGGAATACTATCACAAATACATAAACGACTATAAATAAAGCAAACAGTACTAAAACATCACAGGTTATAAAGGATGCATTTTAAGTCAGAGAAACTCAATAAATAATCAGGTTGCTTGAGAATGAAAAGAAGAAACAGTCACCAACTGGTTCAAAAACCACAACTTAATCAACTTACAGAGCCAGTAAATCTAGTATCCAGATCTTGGTTTTTAGTGCCATTCCTCACTAAAAAGAACCAGGACTCCCTTGAAGGAAAAAAAAAAAAAAAAAGGCTGATTCCAGGGCTGGGCAGAGAAGGCACACAATGACCCTGGAGCACCTGATTATGCCAGAAAGTACAGAAATGATAAGAAATGTCACAAGGACTCAATTATAAACCACTGGGGGGGGGGGAGGAGAATAGAAAAATAATAAATATAGAAGGAAATGTTGCAAAGGGAAGGCTCTTTGAGTAAAATGCGAGAGCTGACTGGTACAAGTCGAGGTTATTGGTATTAAGATATCCCTCACTCTGCAACCACTGCAGTAAAGCCTGGTTCAGGCAAGAATTAGCAACAGATGCTAAATCAGGAGGAGAAATTTCCTTTAGGAGGAGAACATATGCATGGTTTCAAAATGTATCAGAGGGCTCACCAATAACAAGGGGAAAACAGTAACTATAAAATGGAGAACCTGGACAACACCTTGACCAGGTGGTCAGTGAGGGCTTCCAGACATGATATCTGGAAAGGAAATATCACTGATAGAGTTATTCTGGGAAGATATAATCTGAATGTAACTCATAAGGAAATAGCAGATTTACCTCAAATAACAGGCATACTACTAAAAAAAAAAAAGAGGTAGAATCTTGTATTCTTCAAATATACCAATGTTATAATAGACAAACGGGCCAAAGGATTATTATAGAATAAAGAGACTACAGAGACACAACAACCAACTGCAATGCTTGGTCTTATATTAGATCCTGTGCTAGAGAAAAAATAACAATAATTGCTTCTAAAGTACATTATTGGCTGCAATGACAAAATGTGAATAGGGATGTTAAGATAATAGATTACACCGAAGCTAGACTTATTGAAGTTAAAAACTATACTGTGGTGATATAAGAAAATACCATACTCTCAGGAAATCGCACTTAAATATTTAATGGTAAAGGAGGGCAATGACAGCAAATTACTCACAAAAGAATGAATATATATTCTGCGTGTCTGCGTGTGCATGCACATTTGTGTGTAGGTGTAAGTATATATATATGTATATATATGTGTGTGTGTGTGTGTGTGTATTTAAGTGTATGGGTATTCTTTGTACTATCCTTACAACTTTAGCTTAAAATTATTTCCAAATAAAAAGTTTAAGGAAAAAAAGCAGGGGAATGGTAAATACAAAATTCATCAAAAGTGAGGGACCAGAAGGGGAGGTACATGGATGGGTGTGAGATATTCCTGATCCTGGTGAAAGGAGCATGACTTCCTCTTCTTAGTATGCTTTATAACTATACATATGTGACAGATACTCTTATGTGTGTAAATTAACACATTAGAGAGGAGAATAAAGGAAAAATTGATTCTCTGTAAATTGTTTTATTAATTCCTTCAAAACTACTGTAAGAATATGAAAAGTCCTCACAATGCAAGCACAAAAGGACATAGACTGATTAGTTTTCCTAATGCAATAATCACCAATCTGTTTTTATTACACTGGGTCAAAAATGTAATACTGGTTTCAGGCCCAGTTCTTTAGTTTTCTTTCTTCTTCCTCTAATTAATAATACGTTTTAAAACTCCCTCAACAAAAGGTTTTTGGCTTCTTTAAACATAACATATAGTACACTTAACAAGTTTCATACAGATAGTTATTATAGTTAACATATTGCTAAGTTCCAGGAACCATGCTAATGAGCATTTGATCTATATCTTTAAATTTTATAATCACTCTTATGACAAATTGTGCTATTTCACCTCTTTTCAGCTGGAGAAAAACCAGGAACAGAAAGGTTAAGTAACTTGCCCAAGGTCACACAGCTAGCAACTGTCAGACTTGAATATGAATGTAGAGAATGTCACTCCAGACCCCATACTTGGAAATACCATGCTTCACTGTGTCTTTATTACCTTCCTGTACTCAAAATTCTGACCTCAAATTGTTTTTGCACTGAAAACATAGGTAAAATGCCCACATAGTACTTTAAATCCAGTACTTTAAGCCGGCAGGTAAAAAATAAATTATAGCTATTATTTCTATTCAGTGTGGGCAGAAAATGCTGTATTTAAAATTTAGAAACTAATACTGCTTTAGAATTGAATTCCCCTGTTTCTTCCTCTGACCACTCATGGGGGGAAAAAACTGTTGCTGAATAATTGAAATGCTACCAGAGACAAAGCAATGAATAGAAACACTATTAAAATATTCTCAATCTATACAGACTAGATAATCTACAGTTTTAAGATACTTAGTATGCTATTCATAAAAGGCTGATTTTGCTGAATACAGAAAAAGAGGCTTCTAGCATGGTATGATCACTGATAAACGGTGGCCGTAAGTCATTTTGTGGCTGCCCAGAATTCAGCCCCTTTCCTGACAGCACCTCAGGTCCCTTTTGGGGAATGTTCTACTCTACCATATAGTCCTGGTGGGAGCATACATCCAAGTACATGCTCTCCAACTATGGCAACCAAAGGCATCCCTTGGAGGCTGCTTCCAGAGAACTTCAGCTCACTCACTGATATAGGTTGGTGGGCACAGAGCCCAAGCTTAGCCAGTCAGACACAATCTCTTAGGACTTTGGTATATGAAGCAGAGTCCATGCATAAACTAAAGATGTAGTTAGAGCTGATTTAGGTCAGCAACCAAGCCTGCCACCAAGACCTTTAGAACTCTGTCTCCCTTCTAAGACTGACTATGCAGCCTCCCTTCAATCCGGAGAACTTCTCCCATTCTATCTAATAAATTCTTTTTTTGCTTTTAAGTCATAGTCTGTTTCCTGTGCAGGCAAAGACAATAACAAAAGTGATAAACATGTAAAACAAAATATAAAGACATGAGGGGATAAAATTACCTAATTTTATTTAGTATTTCTCTGAATGGCATTTATTTCTTTTTTTTTTTTTTAAGAGTTCTTATTTATTTATTCATGAGAGACACAGAGAGAGGCAGAGACACAGGCAGTGGGAGAAGCAAACTCCCTGCAGGGAGCCTGAGGCAGGACTCAATCCTCGGACCCTGGGATCACAACCTGAGCCAGAGGCAGACACCCAACCACTAAGCCACCTATGTGCCCCTTTGGCAAGTTTCACTTTTTTTTTAAGATTTTATTTATTGATTGATGAGGGACACAGAGAGAGAGGCAGAGACACCGGCAGAGGGAGAAGCAGGCTCCATGCAGGGAACCCAATGTGGGACTCGATCCTGGGATTCCGAGATCACACTCAGTAAAGGCAGATGCTCAACCACTGAGCCACCCAGGCATCCCTCTTTTTTTTTTCTTAAGTATGGAGCCCAATATAGGGCTTGAACTCATGAACCTGAGATCAAGACCCAAGCTGAGATCAAGAGTCAGAAGCTCAACAGACTGAGCCACCTAGATACTCCTTGAATGACTTTTATTCTTATCCATCAGTTTGGTAAAGCGGAAAATATGTTGGCCAAAGAATTTGAAGATCGAAAATCTACTCCAGGCTTTCCATCAGTTGGCTTTAACATCTAAAGTGAATTCACTCTTGTTTTTCATATCTTTTTTCTCATCTATGCATTAAAGTGGTTTGAATTGCAAGTCTTCTTGCATTCATAAAACATTAGGTTTTGTAGAAAAGATCAGATTCTTAATAACAATACCAATAGCATAGGTCTTCTTTCAAGAAATTTGCACATAGATGCTACTGAACTTAGTATTTCCCATTCCTCTTAAATAATATTGCTTTTCATACAAATAAAATGTTCTATAGTTTCTAACGTGACAAACAGAAATCACATAGTTTCAGACTATTTCCCGAAGGGAATAACATCCCTTGCCTCAGAAGATTTAGCTGTAAGAAATACAAGGATTTGAAACAGCACTGCGCAGTAAATACCATTATATTTATAAGATCACAGGTAAAGCAATATATTTTCTATAAATTTTTACATTTTCTAATATCACAATATTCTCCTGAAATGTGCTTTCTTTCTTGTTTTCCAATATATAATGCCATCCTTACAAAAAAGTTTCAAGTTCAAGAGAATAAATAATTCCTTTTAAAATTCATTAATGGTTTGTTAACTGTGTATAAAACTGTTTGGTTCACTTACTAAGTAATATATCCTTAACAGTACTGGGGGTTCAATTTTTCTAAAAGACCTAAAATTACTTGTGTCAAAGTCAGCCAAAATTTTAAGCACTGGCATTAACTATGGATTGGTGTGGATCTAAAATACCAAAGGAGGGCATATCATGAAGTCAATAGTTTTAGCATGAAGCGAAGACAGGGATGCCTGGATAGCTCAGTCAGTTAAGCATCTGACTCGGCTTCAGCATAAGTCAAGATCTCAGGGTCCTGAGATGAAGCCCCACATAGGGCTCCTGCATTGATCTCCCTTTCCCTTTCCCTTCCCCTCTACCCCTCTCCCCACTCATGCTCTCTCTAAAATAAATAAATTCTTTAAAAAAAAAAATCCACAGAAGAGTACCATTACGAATTCTTTAAAAGTTAAAAAGTGGAGCCATCCTCAAAAAGCTATTCAAACTAAGAAGACTGACAATCATTAAGTCAAGTCTACAAAATAATGGTTATTTAATATTAACATTTAGCAAGCATTAATTGTACTTGAAAGCCTATGAGATTTTGTTTCTGTCATGAAAGTTTTATTTCCCTAAACCTAAGCTTGACTATTCTATTTGTTACTAACTCTCAACACAATTCAAAACACAGGGAACTCTATCCATCTTGTAAATCACTATGCTAAATTCCAGGGTAGCAAAGAGGAGTAAGAATTGGTCCCAGGCCTTAAGGCACATACAGCCATGAAAACAGACTCAATGTAATATGATAAATGCTAGAAAAGAAATGGTATCTAGTGCTATCTGTCAAGGGAGAAATTAATTCTGTTTGGGGACAGAGAAAAGGCTACAGAGAAAAAGTGATACATTAAACCTTTATTTAAAATATTAAAAATGGGTAGCCCGGGTAGCTCAGCAGTTTAGCAACACCTTCAGCCCAGGGTGTGATCTTGGGGACCCGGGATTGAGTCCCACATCAGGCTTCCCTGCATGGAGCCTGCTTCTCCTTCTGCCTGTGCTCTATCTCTCTCTGTGTCTCTCATAAATAAATAAATAAAATCTTAAAAAGATAATAAAAATAAATAAATAAATAAAATGTTAAAAATACAAATACTAAAACTTTTATCTAGAAAAGGAACTTCATAGCTTGTCATATCTGAATTTAAACTCGATTTCTTTCCTTGTTGGCCATGTGAAACTGAGCAGTTTGTCTGGAAATCTAGAATGTAGCCCCTATTCTGGCACTCACTACTTGTGATCTTAGGCCATTCACTTCACCTCTCTAGACCTCAATTTCCTAATCTGTGATGGAACTCATGGAGTCTTGGTTTAAGATCTTTAATTTCCCCTCTAATTACAACATGAATCTGTATTTTACATCAAACTATAGAAATCTCTATCTCGGTTGGAAGTCTCCATTTAGCAAGTATTTATAATAGAGTACCTACTATGTGTCAGGCACTGTTCCAAGAACCTGGTATGCATCTGTGAACAAAATAAGCCAAAATCTCATGGAAATTACACAGAAAGTAGCTTTTGAAACACTTTGCTACTTCCTTCTTCATACATCATTCACCTATAAGTTTTACATATGTGTAAGAAATTTAACACTGGGAAAACTGAAATAACTATGAACATTAACATACAAAGAGAAATTTACAGATGAGGTATAGTTGGCAACACCACCTCAAGATAGGTTTCTCTAAATCCACATTGAATCAGTGCTTCTTAGCAACTTCACACAAAAGGCAGCATGTTAACGAGCTCTCTTAAACCAATTTAGTATACAGACATCTTTTCCTCTTCATTTAAGCTATTAGTTTCTTGAGAGCTACAACCAGGCAAGCTTTATTTAAAGATACATAAAATTTGTACATGGTATGAAAAAATAAATTCAAAAACCTACAATCTCATTTCCTTTTCAGAGATTCCACTTCCCTAATACTTTTCAGCATGTTCTAGATGAACTATTTTATTATACAAGGTCTTTATTTGAGAGTTATATATTATCACTTTTCAAAAACTGATTTATTATTCAATAAGCAACTGTGAGACATCAGCAATTTCAGGCAGCTCCAAGAAATAAACTCACTCTGAGTATGTCAGGAAACTCAGAGTGTTGAAAGGATATGAGATGAGGTGAGGTAGAACAGAATCCACCTGTTCTCATAATATACAGTGACAGGAGGAGGCCCGTGGCAACTCGGTCTTCCATGCGTGGACCCCTCTTCTCCGTGTGCTCTCTCCTTTACTAAGCTACTCATTTCTTGGCATGCCCTTTCCCATTGTCTGAAGGCAATGCCTTCTTCACATCTGCGACAGCCTCCTGGATTCTGCTGCCAGCCTCTCTCAGAAATTCTGCGCACTTCTGCATCATTCTATGCATCACACCCCTCTCCTTAGGTCTTCCTAAGTGGGGTTGTGGCCACTCTCCTGTATAGGGCAACCCTATGGATTGTGCCAGTCTCCTATATAGAGCAACCCTGTGGAACAGAGTTCTCAAGCCCAGCGCCTTCAATGACTGTGTATCTTGTCTGCCTTTCTATAATCAATAATAAAGATGATGGAATCACATGATTAAAAAAAAAAAAACCTGATGCTATATGAATAAGTCATCCTTTAAAAGAGGACTATAGCAGGGGTACCTGCATGGCTCAGTCAGTTAAGGGTCTGCCTTCAGCTCAGGTCATGATCCTAGGGTGCTGGGATCAAGCCCCAGATAGGACTCCCTGCTCAGCAGGGAGTGCTTCTCCCTCTCCTTCCAATCCCCCTGCCCCTCCTCCTGCTCACGCTCTCTCTCGTTCTCAAATAAATGAATAAAATCTTTAAAAAAAAAAAAAAAAAGAGGACCATGACATACCACACAGTTTTGTAGACACACCATAACTGTTAGGCATCCACGGGCTGTTTAGAACCAAAGATATTGTCTCACCAGAGAGACCTTATGTATAGAAACTTAACTCACAAGTCACACCACAAAGTTAGGCCATTTCTTTAAAGATACAGGAAGCAAGTATATATGGCATATACTACAAATTTAAAATTCAAAATATTGTGAAGAGGTGGGTATGTGTGTAATGTGTTTTAGAATAAACAAGCTCAGCTTGGGAAATGACTCTTTAAAGCCAAACAAAATAAACATCTATACAAACAAAACACACTGTGAAATACCTACTTTGCATGTTGAGCCAGTCAGCATCAAATGTGCACTGCAAAACATCTTGGACTTCAGCTAGTCAACCATAAGGGATCATCTTCACACTGTGAAACTCAGACTACATTAACAAATGGCCACAATTCTGGATGAGAGAGCAATCACCCTGGCAAGTATTTCCCAAAGCTTCAGCACTCCAATTTTACCAGAGAGGGGCAGAAGCGCTGCACAACTGCTAGCCTGACAGCTCTGTTCTGGCCTCATCTGTAAAAGTTGCAATCAAACTACAAAACAAAACACGGCAAAGAAGACTTTGGGATAAACTTGTTTTATGACTACTTCCATAAGAAACTATTAGAGACTCATGAAAGAAAGGACACCCATCTCTTCTTGTTCTTTCTGTGGGTAAATGGCCAGGCAGAATGCATAGCTGTGAGGTGACAAGAGTCACTTTGGAATGAAGCAGATGACAAGGAAAGCAGAGAAAGGATACACGAGTGGCATACACAGTCCAGACTCACCTACACCTGACCCAGCTTGTACCTGCACAAAAGACCCTTGGGGCTTTCACACTTTGGATAAGACATCACCTCCTCGGGGCACCTGGGTGGCTCAGTCCGTTCATCATCTGCCTTCAGCTCAGGTCATGATCTCAGATACTGGGATCAGCCCCACATCAGGCTCCCTGCTCAGTGGCAAGTCTGCTTCTCCATCTCCTCCTGCTCCTTCCCCTGCTCATTCTCACTCTCTTTCTCTCTCGCTCTCTATCTCACATAAATAAGTAAAATCTTAAAAAAAAAAAAAAAAAGAGGACACCTGGGTGGCTCAGTGGTTGAGGATTTATCTGCCTCTGGCTCAGGTTGTGATCCCAGGGTCCTGGGATTGAGTCCTGATGCATCGGGCTCCCCTCAAGGAGCCTGCTTCTCCCTCTGCCTGTGTCTCTGCCTCTTTCTCTGTGTCTCTCATGAATAAATAAATAAAATCTTAAAAAAAAACAGACATCACCTCCTCTGGCTCCTGGGCCTCCATCAGCATAAATCAGACAGGCCAAAGAATTCTAGATAGGACCACCTCTCTTCAGCATATACACAGGCAGGGACAGCATTGAAAACTGACAACCATCACTACCTCTCCCTCAGCAATGCTTACAACCTTAACATGTTTAGACAACCAGGGATTAGCAGAACTCATCTTTACTTCCCTTTCTCATTAGCGTTCAGGGAAGCCCCAGACGCAGGTCATACCTAATTCCCACAGAGCCCTGTGAGCATTGAGACAACCCCAAAGTCACCAGGGACGCATTCCCCTTCATATTTGCTTTATGTTTTCTATGACTGCTTGTAAACATCTGATGCACTATGAACTCTATTTAAAATGCAAGCCCCATGAGAGCAGAGATTTTTGTCTTTTTTTCTGTTAACTGCTGTATCTTCTGCATACTGGGAGAATTTTCACATTGTTCAGTGAAGGACTATCCAAAAGATTAAAAAAAAAAAAAAAAGATGATGGGATTTTTCCAGACTTCACAGATTTTACTTTTTTGGGTGTGAGGAAGGGATTGGACTCATAATATATAGAATTAACATATTCCGTGCACAAAAACATTACCAAAAATTATGAATGTCAATCTGGAACACTGCTCTGAAAAGAGCTAGTTTGGCCTCTTTTTAGTTCTATAATAACTCTTCATATAAAATGTAAACATTCTCAATTTCAAAAATTCAAAAATTAACTGCTTTCCTAATTATTTCTAAAAGGTTTCTGTTAGGCTGGCGAGACGGAACCTCAAAACAGCTGACCCCAGGCCAGCAACCTCCCAATAAGCCGCCTTGCTGCCCCATCTCCAAATTCCCTCTGAGGCCTTGCCACCCTACCCTAACTTAGCTTACAAAGACCTGTAACCCTTGCCCTAACTGGAATGCCACCCTGCCCCCACTTTCCCGCTGAGAACTCTTTATAGAGCCCCCCTGCAGTTTGCCTGGGTGAGACTTCCCATTCTCTCCCTCCCCTGCAGGCCGCGGAACCTCGCCCAAGAGCGCGTCCCACTAAAAGCCTGTTTCGACCAACTTTTGCCAGGCCTCTCTATTCCATTTCACTACCGATCAGATTAAACCTGACAGTTTCCATTGTCCACAATGCATATTTCAGAGCCAAACACATATAATCATTTTAATGAGCATGTTTTCTATCTTTGATATGGAATATTTTAAGACTCTAAAATATTCATAAGCATTCTAATTTTCTGAGTGTTAAAAAGGTATAAACAATCCTAGTATTTGCCTAAATGTGTTCAAAACATATGTCCATACTGAAACCTGCACAAAAATGTTTATACCAGTTTTATTCATAATTGCCAAAACTTGGAAGCAACTAGATATTCTTCAATGGGGGAAAGGATAAACAAATTGTGGTACATCGATATAATGGAATATTATTCAGCAATAAACAGAAATGAGCTCTAAGGATACAAAAAAAAAATATATAAAGGAGCCTTAAGTGCCTATTACTAAGTGAAAGAAGCCAGTCTGAAAAGCCTACACACTGTATGATCCAAACTAAGTGACATTCTAGAAAAGGCAAAACTACAGAGACAACAAAAAGATTGGTGGCTACAGGGGTTCACAAGGTGGGAAAGTGGGGTGGGAAGGAGTGACGGAGCAATAGGTAGAGCACAGGGAATTTTTAAGACAGCAAGGTATGATACTATAATTGTGGACATGTGCCAAAATCCATAAAACTGTAAAACACAAAGAGTGATCCCTAATGTAAATTATGGACTTGAGTTAATAATAATATATCAATATTTGCTCACCAATTATAACAAATGTTCCATACTAATACAAGTTTTTAATAGGAGAAACTCTATGGTGGTTAGGGGAAGGTATGTGGGGATTATCTAAGGATATTTAAGTTTATAGCCATCCCCCTCCAGTCTATCCAAGAAGTCATGAACACTATGAGTGAGCCAGGATATTAAGAGACACTGGTTCTACACTAGGGAAACAAAATAGAGAAAGAAAAGTCTAAGCAGTCAGAATTTCTGATCAGTTTTGTTTTCCTGTTTCAAGTACTATGACATCATAGATCATATTCTTACAAATACCCATAAATCATTACAGAGAATTAAGTGATTTTACCCCAAACACTGAAAAGTGGCATAAATTATGAGGTGGCAGGGTGGTGGCGGGGAGGATCATATATAGGGAAAGTGTAATGGCATGCCTTCCATAGAGTGGTTGGTTGTTAATGAGTATTTCTTAAATTTCTCTGAAACTATATGTCAGAGAAAGGAAACACATTTTCTCTGTAAAAAGAAAAAATACCAGAGATTGTCAGAAAAGTTACTATAATAGAGTTAAGGGATACAACATGCTGGAATAAAGGCTGATACCACCAATCTTAGGAGAACTGCTTTGAAAACTGGATGAGATAATGTTTGTAAATGTACCTGGCAAATACCAGCTGGTAAAAACATAAAATTGAGAAAAATACTGAGCAAAGGAAAGAAAATGGTCTTTCAATGCTGCAAGGTAAGACAAAGTGGAAAGGAGGCAATATAGTCAGGATTCCCTTTCCTGGTTCCTTGCTGCTCCAGGTTCAGCCACTTGCAAAATTGCTCTAGGGTAGACTTTAATACGTCTGTTTTTATTGACAACTTCAATTATAACCTTTGCTAGTGCTTCTAAGTTCCTGCAAGAGACAAATAGGTTCGTGAAAATACTATATAAAATATATATTTCACATATATATATGAAAACAGATTTGATCCTACATATTTTGTGCCAAGTTAATTTCTCTTCTGCTGAGTACAGTAGTTCATAAATCACCTGCCTCCTAAGAATGAATGAAGAACGTAGAGAAATACATCAGTGATTTAAATGAGCCTATTTTTAAGTTAAGGACAAGAATGGCTTATGTTTTAGAAAACACTGTTTTGAATCAAAGCAAAGCTTCAAAATGCTTTCCTGTACCTACTTTGTTAACAATGGAGGAAAAAAATGCCAAGCACTTCTTTCTGATTCTAGGTTTGCTCTGACCCTTTCGTCTTCAGTAAAGACCCCATTCGGTTCCTGAGAGAAGGGAAAAAAAAAGAAACCCTTATCATAGCCTTATCATAGTCACTTCAAATTATTTAATGGGAACTGCTTTGAACTACCAGGTATAAGCCAGTCTTTAAAAATTGCTCACATGCTTGAGTTTGACAGTGTCATAAGTGCCTGTAAATGAATACTGAATAATGCAAATTGGTAACCTGTTGACAATGCATTTGCATAAATCAAGAGAATACTTGTGTGATAAATTCACATCTGACCTTTTTAACCTTTCCTACTATTGATCATTCTGCAGCTGCTAAGGTCCTGGACTAGGCTGATGACAGTATTAAAAAAAAAAAACAAAAAACATAAAGGCCTCTAAGAGAATGCCTGAGAAAAAGCTATAGAATGAAATGATGAGCTAGTTCTCAGGGGGGGAAAATCTAACATTCTAAAAAAAATAACAAGACTTAGCAATTCTACAAAATTAGCTTTTCCAAGTCCATGCTGTCTCCACATTATTACTGTCCTTTTATCTAGCACTCACAGGTCATCTGATGTTCAAGTTATCATAAAGCTCCTTGCATTTTTTCACAGTATTAAGAAAGCAATCCATACAGTTCTCATCAAATTAAAACCAAAGGACAATCAAATCCTGAGAGTCAGACAAGTAAAGACATAAGTAAAATGGCTTGGGTCATAAATCAAAAGCTAATAGAGCCTGAACACATGAGTCTGACCCTTTAATAGTATTCTCTCCTAGCTTGGTAACCCAAGTGAGAAAACAGAGTATAGGGGTTATCGCCTGTGCAAAGACACTGGACACTGCATCTGATATTGGCAGTAGCTATCACATTGTTCAGAATACCTCTTACGTGAAATCAAGTAAAACTATTATCTCTAAGACTGCACTTCTGTCTTCAGAGAAAAGAAAATATGAAATTTTCACATCACGTACTTTCAAAGATGGTATCATGATTAAATAGACTTGAATATTTTTGGTTAATGCTTAAAATTCCTAACAGAGTTTTGCCTCTTTCATAGCAGAGGTTATGCATAGCAGTGCTGTCTCCCACCTATTCAGGAGGTGCTGAGCAAGAGATTCTTAACTGAATGATTAACTCAGCAGAACTCCCAGGATGGAAACTACAGACTAAAAGTCCTTTCTATCAGCACTCGAGAGCCATATTTGCCAAGCATCAAAGAGAATATGCCTATTGAGTGCTGCTGTAGAGTAGAGGCAGATCAAATGATAAAAGCTACCAGGAAACATGAAAAGCATCAAACAAAATAATGGTCTGGTGAGATATCTGCCACCGAAGAAGTGGTTCTCAACCTGCTCACTTAAAATTTTGTTTCCTAGGCGGGATACTCAACTGGCCTGTTTATGAAGTCGAGGGTGAAACTTGGAAATGTGCAGTTTTAACAAACAACTGAGTTGATTCTGATGTAGGTGGAAAACAATATACAATCCTGGCTAAACAACCAGGCCTTAGCAAACCTGTGGACAGATTACCTACATTGGGTAGAAGTAACACTTGATGAACTGTCAGTTCCCTTTGAATTTAAGAGTCTTTGTTTCTGTAAGATTATAAAGGCAACAGCAATAGAGTAAACTTGAAAACATATATGATTTAATATACATTACAGTGTCATGTTTAAGAAACCAGGCACTGGATTTAAAATGGCCTAGGTTCCAAACCTATGCAACTTGAGCAAATTACTTACCTTCTCTAAGGTCCTTTTATTTTTAATGTCATAATACTCAGCTCAGAGAAAAATTATGATTAACTAACTTTCTGTTAAACTCTCACCAAAAATTATAAAAATTGAAAAGCAATGGTAAGGAAAAAGTGAAAAACTCTGACATGTTTTTAGTTTAAAAAACTATGAAATGCAGAAAAAGTCGTAACACCAAACAGCATTTACAAAAATATTTAACATCATTAGCCATCAGATAAATGCAAATCAAAATCACAATGATATACCACTTCATACACACTACTAGGATGGCTATGGTCAAAAAGACATTTAACATGTTAATAAGCATGTGGAAAAACAGAAACTTCCCTACCCTGATGGTGAGATTGTGAAATGGTGCAGCCACTTCTAAAAAACGGTTTGGCAGGTCCTCAAAAGTTTAAAATACAGTTACCATAAGATCCAGCAATACCATACCTAACTATATACCTAAGAGAACTGAAAACAGGTAGCCAAACAAAATTTTGTAGCTGAAGGTTCCTAGCAGCATTATTCATAATAGGCAAAAGGTGGAAAGAATCCAAATGTCCACTAACTGATGAGGGGATAAATAAGACATGGTATGTCCCTATAACGGAATAATATTATTCCACCATAAAAAAAGAATAAATTATGGACATATGCTACAACCTCATGAACCTTGAAAATACTGTGCTAAGTGAAGGAAGTCAGTCACAAAGGACTACATATTGTATAACTTTATTAATATGTAATGTTCAAAATTGGGAAATCTAGAGACAGAAGATGAGTGAAAAATAGAGGCTGAGAATAGAGAGATGGTTTGGAGTTGATGGCTAAAGGATATGGGGTTCGTTTTTCGGAGTAATGAAAGTATTCTAAAATTAATTATACTGATGAATGTACAATTTTGTGACTAAAACTATGCCACTGAATTATACACTTCAAATGGGTGAATCATATGGTGTATGGATTAAATCACAACAAAGCTATTTTTTAAAAAGACATAAAATAAGAAAGAAAACTGTGATGCTATAGTAGAAATCTCTGATGCTCTTCATGAACAGTACCCTTTTCTCTTAGTGAACTGCCATCCACCACCATCCCCCTACCTCACCTCCTTATTATGTCACTGTAGTAAGGCTATCAGTTACAGGAAGTCTTCAAACCCCACTCCTGCCATAGAAATTGCTCACAAATCACTGTCACTTAACTCTGAACTGTTTCTACTTCTGGGCTTCCTGAGGCCTACTTATTCAACTCAATTTTCAATTGTGTGATACACCCAAACTTTATTCAATAAATTACTCTTTTTTTGCTTAGATCATCTCTCAGTTTGGGTTGCTTGCAATCATGAAACTCTATTTGATATACACTCAACAATTATATTGTTTCAATCCCTACTGTAAAAATAATTCTATCAACAATTTGCTATGAATCCTAATACAATTTTTCTATGCATATAGTTACATATGCACATATATAAATGTCTTAACATTATAATACTATATATAGTATGACTGTATCATAACTGATTTTATTATTGCTTCATGAATAATTAATTGTTTTATTTATCCATTTTTCTTTTAAAATCAAGGGGACTAGAAAGTACCCATCAAAAGTGTATCAGGTTACTGTTTGTCTAGGAAACTCTTTATGTCACCTATTCTGAAAGACAGCCTTGCTGGATAAAGAAAGTTTTTAAAATACCAGACATAAATTGCTAACCTCAGAGTACAAGCTTCAGCTCCCTTCAAAAAAAGCAACAGAATGTGTTTCTCTAAAGTATTTGAGTTTATTGTAAGTGAAAAATATCTAACTATTCTAGTTCTACTGTCATATTTTTTTTAAAGATTTTATTTATGTATTTGAGAGAGAGAAAGAGAGTATGCACAATTGCGGGGAGGGGCAGAGGGAAAGGCAGAAGCAGATTCCCGGCTGAGCAGGTAGCCCAACAAGGGGGCTCAATCCCAGGACCCTGAGATCATGACCTGAGCTGAAGGCAGCTGCTTAACCGGCTGAGCCACCCAAGCACACCAAATCTGTTGCATTTCTATGCACCAATATTAAAATTATACTTAATATCTTCATATATATGTGTGTGTGTATATATATATTATGGAATGGAATGGATATATACTATATATATATTATGGAATGGAATGGATATATAATATATATATATTATGGAATGGAATATTACTCAACCATCAAAAAGAATGAAATCTTTCCATTTGCAATGATGTGGATGGAGCTAGAGTATATTATAATTAAAATAAGTAAGTCAAAGACAAATACCATTTGATCTCACTCATGTGTCAAATTAAGAAAGAAAACAGGTGAACATATGGAAAGGGGGAAAAGAAAAAAAGGAGAGAGTAAATAAGTCATAAATGACTCTTAATGATAGAGAACAAACGAGGGTTGATGGAAGGAAGAGCTAGATGGGTAATGGGGATTTGTGATGAGCACCAGGTGCTGTATATGAGTGATGAATCACTGAATTCTACTCCAGAAATCAATATTGTACTGTATGTTAATTAACAAAATTTAAATAAATTAAATTAAAATAAATTTTAAAAAGTATATCAGGTTAAAAAAGATTAAAATCTAACAAACACTTACTAAACAGATTTGGTGGTTAAAAATTTTTTTTTACCTAATTTTAGACATGTAAGAGAAAGCTGAAAAATAATTTCTAATCAATTTTTGTTTAAAATTTACTTTGGCAGATAATACAGAACAATTATAAAATAATTATATACCAGGAAACAAGCAAATTTGTGTAACAGTCATCCCATACCAGTTGAAACCATGCAAATTCAAATCAACTTTATTAAATGTGAACTATGTAATGTTTTTCACTGGCCTTCAAGAGGTTAAAAAAAATTTACAGTGGTATACTTATTCACTTAGTCTATATTTTGTAATTATCACAATGCAAATATTAACCAACAAAATTTCCAGCAAACTGAAATATATTTAGGAAGAAAAAGTTCACGACCTTTATTATTATGATAATAAAAATGTACTTAGTAAACTTAGTACTTCGTAAATCTTACTGTCTCAATTATTTCTCAAAAAATGAGCCTTTGAGGCGGGTATTACCATAATCACCCAATTGACTGTGACAGTCAATGCCAAATCTAAGATCCAAATTAGGTCTCTCTCTCTCTCTCAGGTGCCTTTCTTAACCAATATCTCTGGAATATCATAAAAATGATTTTAATGAGTAGCTGAAGAACTAAAGTAAAAGAGTTTTTATACATTAAAACTTAATTGCATTAAAGCATCTATACTTAAGAAAATCCCACAAGCAACAAATCGATTTTCTGAATCAGCAGTTATTAAACTCAAGTTCTTTGCTTCTTCATACAGGTGAAGAACTTACACTATCAATTCCATTAGCACTGTGATAAAGGTGAAGTCAAATTAATTCAAGCCACCTACTTGTGATCTTTATAAACACAAAAAACAGGTTAGTATAGACTCCTAATGGTGTAATTATTCTGCATCAGAAATAGGTACACAATTCCATAATAAGGCAAAATAATATAAAATACATTGTAATTACTACAGACATTGTTACAGATCTTTCCATATTTATGCATATTTAATTAAAATGATATTTATCAAAAGGCTAATGAGATCATTTTGAATCCCATTTACTGAAAGGCTAATGAGACAGTAGAATATGAGCTGTTTATTAACTGAAGAACAAGATATGTGGCAACTATACAAAGTAAGAGAGAACCAGAATTAAAAAGTAAAATATCACTGAAAGCTTCTCATAAACCTTACAGTGAAAAAAAAAGTCATATTAGAGATAAGAAAAAAACATGTACACAATGAGGGGGGCACTTGGCCACCCCAAGTGTACTTGAAAGCCACAAGTATATGAAAGTTGCCTAAATAACTCAAGGGAGGAGCACTGGGTGTTATGCTATATGTTGGCAATTTGAACTCCAATAAAAAATATTTTAATAACAAATTAAAAAAAGAAAGACCATGTACAATGTCAGCTTCCCACTTAAACGGATAAATGAAAGTTTATAGTCTTGTCAAAGAAGCTATCTAATGAGAGTATATAAATTATTATTCCATTTTCCAGGATTAGAGTCATTATAGGTATTTAAATACAAGTCATTGCACAATGGCAAGATAAGCCATGATGCTCACAAGGTGAAATAAAATTTCATAACACTGCACCTAAAACAATCTCACAGTAGATGGCTACACCTCAGAAAAACACTGTTGATATTTCATTGAGCCAAAAAGCAAAGTTCCCTTACCATGTGAATACAGTGGAACGTAACCATACTGAAAGGCAAGTGGAAATGCCAGTCATTTTCTCAAATGATAATTAATAGTAACAATATATATCTGAAGGC
The DNA here is from genome assembly GCF_048164855.1 of Canis lupus baileyi. NCBI lineage: Eukaryota > Metazoa > Chordata > Mammalia > Carnivora > Canidae > Canis > Canis lupus. The sequence goes on along the minus strand of NC_132855.1, from coordinate 9,702,549 downwards.
TTTGAGGTTCAAGAATGGAAAAGTCCAATGATATCAAAATGGCACATATTATCAAACTCTGAATAACAAAATTGTTTAACATGTAAATGCAAACTATTTGCTCATCACATAAACAGGAACTCATTTTAAGAAGTAAGAATAAGTAGCAGGTCAGTTCAAATTTGCAATTTTTAGATGAAATAGCAACTTTCTAAGTCAGGACCTCAGTTAAATATTTCCTAACATTCATAACAGCATTCATACATATACAAGTAAGTCTAGGTAAAAAGCAAAATTCATATATATATTGCAAGTAGCAACTCTTTTCTGCAGATAATTTAGCATCATAAATTATCTGAATAAAAATCCTAAGTAAATTACTAGAAGAGGGTAAAAATACTTCCATCAAAAACTTTTCTGTTCTGTCTGTATTCCTCAACATAAATTTACATGAAAGCATTAAGGCATCACTAATTTATTTGTTAGGAAAAAGTGATACCTTATTATTTCACGTAAATAATTTGAAGGCACTTCACAGTAATATGTCTTTTTGTTAACACTTATTCGATGGTATATTTATTAGTTGTCACATTAAGGCCCTGCCAATAGAGTTTTTAAATATTTATTAAGCAACACCTCCTACATTCAAAATGAGATTATACTTAATATCTTCAAAGAATCTGAAATGGCATATTATATATTTATTGACTCCTAGAGTATGCTCCAGCCAGATAATGATCTTTCGTCAGTGTGAGAGCAATCTTCTAGTGTGGCCATCTTCATACAGGCTTACAGAATGTAATAAAGGCAGAACCATTCCCCTAAGTGGAAGTGAAAGGATGAGTTCTAAATGTTGAGATTTTTACTTTTCTTTAAAATTTCAGTCCCTTGAAATCCAACTTCTTGAGTTAATACACAGCTATTAAAAAGTGGCAGACTTGTAATCAATACCTTTACTAACAGCTATTCCCCAGGCTCTCTTACATATAAGCACCCGAGTTTTGCAAGATGGAAAATACCCAATTAGGTTTTCCTGAACCAATTTAGCTTGTCCAGCTATTGAGTATTTTGACAATAAATATATTCACACTCTGGAGTTTGTGAGAGAAAAATTAGCCCTTTAATTAGCAATGAAACTAGTCTAGAAATGAGCCATCTGGTTTATCTCTGATCTACTCTGAGATTGTATCATGTCATCAGGAAATTTTTTTAAATACTAGGCATAAATTGCTAACCTTATAGTACAAACTCCTTTCATAAAAAGTAACAGAATGTGTTTCTCTAAAGTATTTGAGTGGATTCTAAGTGCAAAACATCAAGTTGTTCTCACTGCTATCCATTTTCCATGTTGCCAGAATAAGAGAACAAATCTGAACTCCTTATTCAGATATAAGTAGATCTGGGAATAAAGAAAACCTTGTTATTACCCAGGTGCTTGTATTTCAGTCAGCCAGGCCTAAACAATACTGCACAAATTGTTGTAGCTAATTAATATTGATGGTTAAAATGATGCCTTTGAAGCCACGTGAACAGCTCTTCTGAACTTGAGTCAATCAATAAATATATATTGAGCACACACATTGCACCAGGCATTGGACTTGTCACCAAATAAATAAGGAATTTAAAAAAAAAAAGATATACAGTCTAGGGAGAGCAGATATATGCCAAAAAAAAATCTGTGCAACCTGGTAAATGCAGTAATAGACTTACGTGTAAAACTGCCACTAGTACAGACCTATGTTTTTCAAAGTAGGTATTCAGACTCATTTTGTGAGCCTTAGAATCAATATGGGCAGTTTCAGGCAGTTTTGTTTTTGTTTTTTTGTTTTTTTTTTTTGATAATGTAATAAAATATTAAACACTATAATGTACCTCATGAAATAAAACAACTTTGAACTTCTGTTCCAGTGTCTTATAGGTATAAATTTAGATACAGAGTATAGTTATAGACAAAAATAAGGAAGACACACACACACACACACACACACACACACACACACACACCTTGGTTACAATGTAAAATATGCCTCTTACTTGGTATGGCAAAAAAATCCTTGAAAGCCACATGTATATGAAAGTTGCCTAAATAACTCAAGGAAGGATTCATGAAGGAAACAGCATTCGGGTGGTACTCTAAGACGAAGTTTGTTCAGTAGAAGAATTGGAGGCTTCCTGACAAAGAGAATAGGGTATATATAGGTTGAGGACATTGAAATGTGATTAGGGCCACATAGTGAAATAATATTTTGGATACACTGGATCAAATAAAGTTCATTATTAAAATCAGTATCACTTTTTTTAAATGTGGCTAATAGAATATGTAAAACTACATAGATGCTTCAATTGGACAGTAATGGTGGAGATGATAAAGTGGAGGGAGGAAATTACACTAGCAGTGATAATGCCAAAGTTAAGCTTCTGAAATAACCAAAGTGAGGGAAGATGACAGCCCAGAACAGTAAGAATGAAGAGGAATAGGAGAGAAAATTTCAAGAGAAGAAAACCAAGTAGAAGGGACAGAACTTGGTGACTGAATGGATGTAAGGGATGAGGTAGAAAAAGTTATGTATTCATTCATTCATTCATCCAAACATAATACTGGATGCCTCAGATACGGCAGGTACTATGCTGGTTGTGGTATCATGAACTAAATGGAAGTCTGAAATGCTTATCAACATTCTGGGCTAAGAAATGGAGTCAAGGTTGTTCCACACACCGAAATAGCAAATAAAGGAGCAGGTACAGTTCTATTATCATCACATGTGTCTATCATCTTATGGTTGGATATTCTTCCATTTACCTTCTTCTATCTTCCAAGATATTTAATGGAGTATCTGGAAAGCAACTGGATGTCAGGAAAAAGGTCTAGGGTAAAGCTTGAAAGTTTTGAGTTATTAATATATAACTGGCATAATAATTGGCAGCTAATCCTTAGGAGGGGCTCTGATTACACAAGGGGTAAGGAGCCAGGATCCAAGGAAGAACACTAAGGACACTAAAAAGGAGAGGAAGGTAGAGAGCAAGTCCACTAACAGAGGGTAGCCAGATATGAAAGAGAGAAACCCATAAAGAGGAGAGTCCCAAAAACCAAAAGAGAAGTATGTTTTAATGAACTAACATTCAATAGAAACCAGTAAGAAGAGTGGTTTCAAAGAAGCACTGAAAAACATTTAACATTTGGCAAGTCAGAGATTGACGACCTTCACAAAAGTGATCCAGGAGAAGGCTGTACAACACAGGGGAAGCAAGGAAGTAGAGAGGCCAGGTAGAGACACCTGTTTCTAAAAACTTACTTGTGAATAAAAGAATGATCAAGCAGTGAGCACATATTTAAGGGAGGGTGTAAGGTGCTTCCATCTTTGTGCTTTGACTCGGGAGAGACTTGAACATGTTCAAAAGCTCAGAAAAGCAATCAAGGCAGAGGGGATAGTTCAAAAGGCAAGAAATAATTAATGGAACAAAAGCCAAAGTTGCTGGGGAAAGAGAAGACCTGGAACACAGGAGCACAGGCAACTTTGAACAGGAGAAAGAGCAGCTCTTCCACAAAGATGGAAGTGAATGTGGCTAAAGAGATGACAATCAATTCAGATGCAAGTAAAAACTCTTTCTGTATTAAAATATTACCCAGGCTATAAAGTCATCACCAGGCTCCTTTGGTTATAGGTAACTACAAATGTGGTTCTATGGTTCCAAGGATCTGATCCATACTTACAGCAAATGTTCTAAAGCCAAAGGCACAGATTTATCACATTAAGGGCAAGTCAACATCTGTCTACTCCATGACCCATGATTTACTATGCTCTAATACAAAAACAAAACAAAACACAACCCTGTAAGAAGTGACTATCATTAGTCTCAAAGAGAAAGGAGGGAGAAAATGTGGGCTAACTTGTCTTGGGTCGAGGAGCACTTATGTCCCTCTAGGATTTCCACCTCTGTGTACCTGGAGTGGAGGGGGTGGGACAGAGCCTTCCTTCTCTCCACATAAACCCTCACTAGCTCCTTCCCAAGGGAAGAGTCACAGCTATCACATTGAGCCACAGTTTCAGCCATGTGGTGGAGTTACTTACCGTGCCTTAAAGACTGAAACCCACAAATCCTTCTCCTCTACTCTTAAAGTTTCTGGTTTGGGGTAGTAAGCATGAGTGCCTACGCAGGGTCTGGAACCCCAAGCAGAGAGGTCATGATCATTTTATGATTAAAAAAAAAATCAGACCTAGAGCTCCTCATCCCCTCTCTGCTCCAATTTCTCCACTTGAACCTGAAGAGGTAAGGGAAATTGAACCTCACTGGAAACACAGAGAAGCCTCCAAACCCAAAGCCTCATGGTTCAACAATGCTTACTGGAAAAGCCAGACACTAAAGGTTACCAAAAATTCAACCAGCTTTGAAGAAGCACTTTATTTCCCTGCTGGCTCCTACACCTTTTTATAAATCCATTCTTCAGTCCAGAAAACACAGAAGGCAGAAAGGGTAAAAGAGGATAATTAAGATATCAAAATCTTACCTTGAAACTCCCTTAACTCAAAAGCCCTTAGCAAAAGGGAAACTAAAATTTACACGAAGTTTTTCTGCCTCTTTGTCATTTTTCTTTTCCTCAGTCTGACTCTCCTGAAATCCTCTCTCTTTCTGCTTTCAACATGTTCAAGTCCATGAATATCTATCTCATATGTCACCTTCCCAAGGGAGTCCTCCCTGAACCCTCCAGTTAGATTTAAGTATTACTGCCTCATCTGTTCTCACAGGCCTTGCTTATGTCTCTATTAAGTCCTTAATTAGTTATTCAATTGTATCTCCCCTAGTAAATCAGATGGAGTTTGAAACATTCAGCTGTGTATCCCCGACTTGAGCAGTCCATCCAGGCTGGTCCCTGCTCTATGCCACAATTCATCTCTCCTTCCCCTGAATTCCCACAGCACTTTGTAGGGAGCAACTGGGCTCAGGAGCCCTTAATCAGCACCCTCCCTCTTTTTTTGGAAGAAGAAAAAATTAAACAAAGAAAAAGAAAGGAAAAAGGAAAGGAGACCTAGAAGGATATTTTATCATGGATAACCAATCCGAACTAATCTTACTGACCAGACCAGAAGAACCTAAGGAGCAATCTTTTGACTCCTCAGCCAATCACTGTTTTGGCCTGGAGCTATGAGAACTCTTAAATTGCCAGGCTACAAGGAAGATGCACAGGCAGTGAAAATGAGTCATGAAGCAGTCCATGGGCCTAAGGCCCCAAAGACAGCCAGCAGCTGGGGTTGGTATCCCAGAATTTCAGGAAGAGTACTTCATACACATATTTTTTAACCAGTTAAAATATGTTAGGAAGTACATAGATTATGCTTAATAAATAATGAATTTCTAACTTGATTATTAGTAATGGGAAAGTCCCTTATAAAGTACATGACAACACACAGAGTACTTCTAAATATTTCCATTTTACACTTGAGGAAATGAAGTCTCAGATGATTTGGTTGAGTTCTATTAAGACCTTATTCACCAGCAAATATGAAATAAATACTTTCTTGGCGGGGAGGGGCAGAGGGAGAGAGACTCTTAAGCAGGCTCCATGCCCAGCGTGCAGCCTGACACGGGGCTTGATCTCACAACCCTGAGACCTTGACCTGAGCCAAAATAAAGAGTTGGATATTTAATCAACTGAGGCACCCCAAATAAATACTTTCTATATGCAATGCACTGGATGTAAGCAATTCTGTTCTCATGGAGCTTATTTTTAATGGGAAAGACAGATAATAAAATAAATAAAATATATAGTAGCCAAATGGTACTGCTGGGAAAATAAAGCAAGGTAGGTAGGAAATAGGGGTTTTGAATTAGATGGCCAAAGAAGGCCTCAAAGGCAAAAATGACATTTAAGCAGAGACATGAACAGAGAGGAAGAGAGCCAAGTGGTTGGTGTTCTAATCTGAACTATTATCCAAATCTTGGGTTTCTACTGCTTTTATGTTCCTTCAAATATAGCAAGTTGCCTTAAAAGAAGATGTTGGATCCTGCACGAGTTGCTATGCCAAGAAAAGTGAAGAGGAGAATGCACTGACAAGTCCATGCTGGTATGGGATGTGCAAGGTGACAGAGGCTGAATATCCCTGAACCATTGGTTCATATCTGACAGCAAAGATAAGGAACATGAGGTACTGTTCATTGGAGACTCCTGGGTTCAGCTAATGTACCAGTGCAAGATCTGGCAGGAGCTCTTTTCCCCTCTGCATGCACTTAACTTTGGCATTGGCAGTGATAACACATAGCAAGTGCTTTGGCAAGTGGAGAATGGGGAGCTGGAACAAATCCAACCCAAGATTATAGGGGTCTGGGTGGGTACTAACCACCACAGGCACACAGTGGAGCAAGTGACTGGCGGCATCAAGACCATCGTGCAACTGGTGAAGCAACAGCAGCCGCAGGCCCGAGTGTTTGGTGCTGGGCTTGTTTCCCAGGGCCAGTATCCTAACCCACTTCATGAGAAAAACTGATAGATGAATGAGCTGGTCCAGGCAGCACTGGCTGGCCACCCACAGGCCCACTTCCTAGATGCCAACTCTGGCTTTGTGCACTTAGATGGTACCATAAGTCACCATGGCATGTACGAATACCTGCATCTGAACCATCTGGGCTACACAGCTGTCCACTGGGACTGGCACTCCCTGCTTCTGCATATGCTGGCCCAAGACTAGGGCCAGGGTATCCCCTTGCCAGAGGCTAACCCCTAAGCATCCTCCTTCTCCAACATTAAATTCTCATTTAAGAAGAAGAAGGAAGAGGAAGAGGAGACAGAGAAGAGAAAGAGCCATAGACTGCAGAGCCACAGGAATAGCCAGGTCCTCTTTGGAATCTCAATTTCACATTGGGCCTCTTACATCTGTAGACACTGCAGGCCAGCAGAAAGGATATTGCGTCCTATGAGATAAAGCATGTAACCAGAAAGTGCCTTTAGAAACGGCTGCTGTACAACTGCACAGTCAGTATCATAATCCAATGTGTCAGTGCTAATCACATGTGGTTCTTGGGGACCTTATTAAGATTGTTCTCGTGATTTGCTACTGGTACCTGCTAGAGCTAGAACACCAGATGACAGGACATCAAGTGACTATATGAATAATCAAACTACCATCATAAACTGGTGTTATCTGATTCACCAAACCATACAACTATCTGGGCCCAACAGCCATCCATTCTCCAGAAGACTGGGAACATGGCCACAATTAAGCTGAATGAGCAGATGACTCAGACTACTAGAGTCCCTGCCCCTAATCCTTCAGCACTTCTCCTTCAATCCATATAAATTGGCATCATAAGAAGTTCTCTCTGGCCAGTTACTGGAAGAGAAAAAAGGGTAGGTCTTCTTCTTTCACAAAAGGATCTGTATTGAGCTGGCAAAAGCTAGGTGTAAGTGGTCATTGTACAACACCACCACTCATTAGTGGCCCTTCCATTGGGTAGAACTTTAGTTAGGAGGCATGGCCTGAGGTCAGGGCATACATTGGTTAATTGTTAGTGGCTTAGGAGTTGACAAGCTAGACAATAACTTAGAACAAACTGGAAAACTGGTTCAGTTTATGGGGCCAGCTGGCAGGCAGTAACCTGCAAATTTGAGATGCTGCTATAAAATGAAGTATATGCTTAAAACCAGTAATGCATATATAGTGCCATCTTTTCCAGAAGGTATAAAGTGGAGGTGAGAGTGCTCCCTCTATTTCCTTTAACTCTAATAAAAAAAAATGTATTGGCAGTATGTTTTCTAAACTTGGTGAAAAGCATGAAATTACAGATTCACAAAGCTCAGTGAACCACAGTAGGAAAATTACAATGAAAATCACACCTATGCATGCTATAGTCAAACATAAAACTAAGACCAAAAAAGCACCTTTAAAGCATCCAGATAAAGTAGACATTACATACAAGAGGGCAATTACATCAATTTTTAAATAAGTTTTTAATGGAAGCATAACACATGCGGAACAAATATAATTATTTGCCACGACTTATCACAAAGTGAAGATGACTATTTAACCACCACCCACATCAATAACTACAACACAAATCTTCCCCTTCTTAGTTATCATTCTTCTTCCTTCCCAAAGCTAATCACTATCCTGGTTTCTAAAACCAAAAATGAGGTTTGCCAATGGTTAACCTTTATACAAATTGAATGCATAACATATTTTTTGTGTGTGTGTTTGGCTTCTTTTAACATCATTGAGATTCATCTATGTTCTTACCTGGACCAGTTGTTCATTTGTTTCTATGGCTATACAATGAGTGATTATACCACATTTAATGACTAAACCACAATTTATTCACTGTACTGTTGATAGACATTAGAGGTGTTTCCATCTGGGGCTATTAGGAGGAGTGCTGCTATGAACAACCTGTGTTCATCTTTTGGTGTACACATGCATGCATTTTCATTGAGTTCTCTATCATATCTAATAACCCACTTGAAGAATTTTTTCGTTCCTGAAATTTGTACTTAGTAGTCTTGAAGGTCTTAGTAATGAACAGAGGAAAATGGTTTCAGTGAATTTGAAGTGGACACTGCTCACTAGCAAGTTTGTGCTTTTTCCTCTCACTAACCAACAGAGAGAGAAGGGGATCACTCTACTGGCAGGGTGAGAGATCCCTTTTAACAGGGGGGAACTGCATTGCTGCCACACAATGGAATAAAAATAACTATACATGAGAAAAAAAAGGAAGATACTGACATTCAAAAAAGTAGCAGGGGAAGCAGTGCCCTGCTCTCAGCATTTCAGGCACATTAGGAAGTAGTTCAGAAAATCGTGAACAGGGCTCATAGCACTATCTTGTGCCCAAGTGGGTCCCTGACCACACATTTAGATACTCCAAAAAGATGCCAAGTGGTAATTTTCATTGACAGGACTAACAGTACCACTCCAAACTGTAAAATGTTAAAATGGTAACTAGAGAATGTTTGATCCTTTTATTGTTGTTTTTAAAGGCAAATGTCCTGCATGGTTTGCTATGGTTTTCTATCATACAAAAGTCATTTTGCTCCACTCTGAGTTACTTGGCTGTCACAAGACATAAAATGAGCTGCAATCAGAAAAGGAAGGAAAAGTACACATATCTGTCCCATACACAGATCACTGGTCTTCATCTAAGGCATGATTTACCCGTTCCAGGGAAGCATCTGTACAGTTCAATTAATTACCTTCTGTCAGTCAGAAATAAATGTCAGTTCAGAGAGGTGGGGTAAAGCAGCTGACTCAACCTAACGACTGCTCCATATAAGTACTAGATCATTCTGGAGTAGCCATCTCTACAACAAAGAAATCTTCGTAGCAGAAATGATGTCTCCATGAGACTCTGCCCATTCTTTTGCCTGCTCGCTTCAGTCCTTAATATCACTTGTCTTTTTGGACTCATTGATTCATTCGCTTAACAAATGTGAGCTGCATACCTACAATAAGTCAAGTAATTTCAGTGGTCAACTATTTGAATATGGTCCCCATGTGTGTAAATACACATACGTATATACAAACACACAATTATAGACATTGGCACTGTGCAGCCTCCAGCTGGAGGCATACCAACTACTTAAATTCAAGTGTGAAGGTGTGAAGTGTGAAGGTATGTGTATTTGTGTGTGAGTGAATTTGTATCAGGGAGAGAGGCAGAGTAAAAGAAATGAGGGATGGGATAAGAGGCAACTAAAGTTACGTCCAAAGAGAACAGCAGAAGTCATAAAAGACTCACGAGAAAATGTGAACATATTTAAAGCACAAGAACGAAGCCGGCCTTCACTCACTCCTCTCCTCTGTAAAATCACATTTACTGCTCACCAAATGCTTCACCCATACCCTGTGTGCTCCTTACAGGTTATATACAATCAAGATCTACCTTTAAAGCGATTTGCAAAAGTGTCTATGCCATAAACTTTTGGCTGACAAGTAACTGTATTTTATCTTCCAAAGAAAATCAAGCATAAAACTGCACAAGAAAAGATGAGAAGAATTGGTAGCCTAGCCCTGCTTCAGAAAGGAGGCAAAAGAGATTTACCCAACACCTGAAGTTTCTGTCTCACCATCCATTAATTTTCAATTTGGTTTTGCTCTTTGTATCACAAAGCACTTATTCAAAAATAGCATAAGAACCCCTATATCCATATGTTGTCCTGCAAAAAGAGAAGAAAATACTATTATTTGTATTTCTTGTTCAAACACTCTAAGAATAAAAGAACTGTTTTCAGAAATGATGAGGTTCCTGCAGATAACATTTACCCATGGGATTTGAGGCTTTTTTGTGACATAAAGTGCAGAGTACTTTGAGGATGGTTACAGATTCAATGGCACAGAAAAGGCTTTTAACTTTGGCTCATTTCCTCTGACCACCATGCCTCCATTCTAAATTATAACCTCTCAAAGCTACGGATCCTTTAAAGCTAGCTTTTAAACTGCTTTTCCTTAGTATCATCACAAAATAAGAACACTTTGTTACTTGAAAATAAAAGCACAAAATTATCAGACTCAACTGTTCTCATTATTGCAAACCAATAAACAAGGCTCAACAAAAATTGTCTTTGCTAATAGCTATCACTTATTGAATGGCCAAGAAATAAATCCAAAAGAAACCAAAGAGAGATCTGCCTTAACGATATAAATGGTTTCTTATTCAGAAACTATATTTAATGTCAGAAATAGCTAGCACATATCCCAGTGCTATTATTATTGCCCATAACAGAATCTTAAGCTAAGCACTAAAATCCTGTCATTCACATCTTAGAAGAGTAATAATTTTGAAAAAACAAATAAAAAAAAGAAATGACTAAACTATTAGAGAATCCCATTTTTAATTTAGGAATGTCTTCTATGATATAACGCATACCAAAAACTAGCTCCTCAGCTGAATCTTTTTCAGAGTCACTGCAACACTTTATATCCACAGAAAAATAAGAAGAAGAAAAGGAAATATAAGAGTATCTGGGCCCTTTCCCCTTGCTGAGACTGAGCAAGTAGTAGGCATGGCCAGCAAAGCCAAAACCAAATTATCAATCAGCTGGTTGGGGAAGTAGAGCCAAGCCAAAGTTGTGACCCACATAGCTGAGAGATTGGTTATATACAGGGGGAAATGAGGAAACAGGTATACAGTTGAGGTTTTGGGGAGCTAGGTTTTTCAATGGTGGAGAGGAAACTACAAGTAAAAAAAGGAGGTATCAGGGGAACCCTGGGTGGCGCAGCGGTTTAGCACCTGTCTTTGGCCCAGGGCGCGATCTGGGAGACCCCGGATCGAATCCCATGTCGGGCTCCCAGTGCATGGAGCCTGCTTCTCCCTCTGCCTATGTCTCTGCCTCTCTCTCTCTCTCTGTGTGACTATCATAAATAAATAAAAACAAAAAAGAATTTAAAAAAAAAAAAAAAAAAAGGAGGTATCAGTGTGAACATATTCTTTAGATAGATAGATCAATCAATCTACAGATACTTACATATATGCGTAGATAGAGAGTATATAAAACCCTTATTTCCTCATTTCATTCCCTGGGAAGACTTAGCAGGAATGAATCCAGACCTTGGTTTCTAAGTGTCTAAATGTCATTCTCCATTAAAAGGAACCAGAATTCCTTAGTGATTCCAAGGCTGGAACAAGAAAAGTATAAGATAAGCCTGACCACGTTTTAACATGATGAATGAACTAAGAACACAGCATCACTGCTATGGTAATCCTGCCCAAAATACATCTGCACCCGTTCATGAGGAAACATCAGATAAAGCCAAGTAGAGACGCAATATTTGGCTGAACTCTTCCAAAATATCAAGATTATGAAAGATGAGAGAAGACTAAGGAACAGTTCCATATTGAAAAAGACCAGAAAACCAGGCAAATAAACATAGAGTGTGATCCTGGATTCTGGACTCATAAAGAACATCACTGGGACAACTGGTGAGTTGTGAACAAGATCTATGGATTAGATGGTAACATAATTTTAATATTTATTGGGTTTATGTGGGACAACGTCCTTAATTTTAGGTAATACTCCTTGAAGTACCAAAGGAATACTCAGGTATCATGTCTGCAATTTTTACTCTCAAGTAAAAAAAAAAAAAAAAGAAAAAGAAAAATCTTCAAAATGATAATGTATCAGAGTAAAAAATAAGGGAGAAAGAGAGAGAGAGAAAAAAATGAGAATATGACAAGGCAACTGTAGTAAAATACTAGTAACAGGGGAATGTGAGTGAAGAACATATGCTGGCTCTTTGTCCTATTCTTGAAATGTTTCTCTGAGTTTGAAATCATTGTAAAATTAAAAGTTTTTTTTTTAAAAAATGTCTGTTTATAAATGTTCATATACTATTAAGAAAAGCCAACTTTCTATGAAGGGCCACAATCTGCTCTGAATTTTTAAAAAAAGGATATGCTGTGGCTAGAGACAAAATACAACCTACATAATTCAAAAAACACTTAAACCAAATAAGGACATTGGTTTTTTAAAAAAAAAACCTTTTAAAGGTTTTTTATCGTCAATATGTCTAAAAAATGTGAACACTTGCCTGATTAAAGGTGATGTATACTGAGAATTATAAATACCATAAGGATAAAACTGCAGGATATCCCTGATACTCATAGGAGAAAAAGATGGATATAGACAGATGTGTCTCCCCGATGAGCCTTCAAGGACACACTGGCTCACTGCTGTGTGCAGGGAGTGTGGTCAGGAGGCGGGCTCCAGGTCCAGAGAATTCAATCTCCTACAGCTGCAGACAGGAGCCCCCCAGGGGGCCTCCCACAGCCCACGACAGAGCAGGGGCCACAAGAGGCAACCCTCAGGGAATACTACCTGAGTTTCATCAGGCCTGCCGGACAGTTGGGCTTCTTTTTTTTTTTTCTTTTTTGGCCAATCCTGCAGCTTCCCTTTCCAGCCACAGCACACAACCCCCTACACACATCTTGCACACCAAACTCCGTGTCAGTGTTCACCTCTGGGGAGCCCAGCCTACGACAAGGACTTCCTTTGTTATTTGATGAAACATAGCTTGGTATGGACACCTTTAACAGTTCTGCCTTGTGAGTGGGTCATATTATTTCTGCTCACAAGACAGCTGTAAATTTTCTTAAGGTGAATTCTGCCTCTAACTCTCATCCATTTACCTTCTCATGCTGTGTGACAAAAGAATTGTACTTTCCCCTTTTCATGTTAGCCAAATATAAAAGATAATCATTATTTAAACAACAAATTTCCCTCTTATGGTCCATTAGCTCCTGCTGCTTGTTCCTGTAGTGAAATTGAAATATAACAAAACGATTTCCATGGCAATAGATAATAATCTAGTAAATGTGAATTTCTGGCTTAGCAACAGAACAAAATAGGAGGAGATTATGGGACTGCAATGGGACTAAATTTCAATTTCTGTGTATTTTTAGTATCACATTTTAAAACAAAGCAAACACAGACAAATTTATACACACAGAAATATGAAGAGTAAAACTCTAATTATAGGATAAGTTTAAAAGACAGATCTCAATGATCAATTTGTAATATTACTCCCTACCATTACTGCCAAAATACATTCAATTATCATTTGAAAATTTACTCATGAATTTGAGAATTCTTACAAGTTTGATTTGAAAGTCTATTATCTCCTTTAATACCAGCTCCAACTACTAATATATTCCATTATGTTCATTTTTAGTAATAATTAAAAATATGGTTTAAGATTAATATATAAATGAAAGAGTCTCAAAAGACCTCCGAATCTCTACAAAGCCTAGAAACAAAGGAGCTGGAGGGTTTAGGACCATAACAAATACTGCCACAGATCTCATCGGATACCCAGTGAGCCAAAACTCCCCATTTCCCCTGTGAAACGTGCACACTGATGCCCTGGGGCAGCACACTCTGTTGGACAGTCTACTAAGCACATGGTCCTCTCCCTACACCCCAAGTTGTATACTCACTGAGAGTAATGTTTTGTTCTCACACTTATTACCAACTGTCCTCACTACAATGGCATAAATTGTTCACAATCTGATGAAATATAAGTGCAAGAATGGAAGAATTATTGTATCTAAGAAAAATAACTACAATGTTTTGCAAAGATCTGATAAAAATGAGTCACAAAAAAGAGTACGAAGAAATCAAATTGAACAAAACTAGACTTTGGACAACTAAGGAAACAATTATTCATATCTAAAAATATTGTACACTCAGATTGCTTTGTGTCTTAAATTTTTGTTCTTAATAATCCAAACTGCAAATTGTAGACAATGCACTGTGTCTGTACTTTATTCAATACTGACTATGCAAAACTCCAAGCTGTTGAAAGGAAAAAACTCCAGCCTTACAACAAAAAATGACAAACAGACAAATAAGTGAGACAAACATATGAGTTCAAGGAAGCCCAAATAGAATTCCTTCGTGTTAGTTATACAAACGCACGACTCTCTGATTTGCTTCCCTTCTCCAGGTGGGATTCCCCCTCTTTAGGGATGGCACTGAGCACAGCCCCCTTGTCCCTGACCTGCAATTCAGACAGCATCAATCACAGGCTAATTCCTCCCGGCTGGCGGTGAAGGCTTAAAAGGCATTCTTCCCCTGCATGCTTCCCTGTCCTCTCCTTGCTTTGCAAATATGGATTCTTCATTATCCACCTGATTTCACTCGTATCCAGCAGATCGGGCCAACAAACCGTACTTTGTCTTTGGTCATCTGCTACACAAGGTGGCCTGGATGGGAAGGTATTCCTAGCCCCGGAGTCACATGGGCAATTGCTTAACTGGACACATTTCCAATCCTTTTAAACACCTCTGTCAATGGATATATTGGCTAACCAGGAAAATGTTTACCTAGGCGATTCAAGCCTTTTTTTTTTCCTAGTTTAGTGACATTTTAATGGCTGATGTCCCTTCCCTGCCCACTGAAAATGTACAAGAGCAACCAAAAAAAAAAAAGTTCCACCATGGGTCCAGCATTTGTAGATTTAGATCCTAAGGTACCTTATCAGACCACTGCTTGCTCTAGTCTATCAATTTAACTTCCTCAGCCTTCACTGAACTCACTTCCCATCAACTTACTATATCCTTTCTTCTGCCTCCAATTCTCTGGCCTTTAACTCCGTGCTTCTCCAAATTATGTTTGAGCTGCTTTTATTCACATCACTTCTGACACCAATGAACTCTGACTACAACTGGGTATCTTACAATTCAATTCAATTCTGATACAAACTCCAGAGTTAGCATTAGACTCCACAGGTTCAAAAAAATAAAAAATAAATAAAAAATAAAAAAAAAAAAAGACTCCACAGGTTCAAGGGCTCAGTCTCCCACAACTGACCACTTCAGACATCAGTCATAAGACACTCCATCCAACTTGCCTACAAAGCCAGGGGGTTCCCCAATCCCACACTTTTAGATCCAATAAGCTGCCAGAATGGCTCAGAAAACTCTGAAATTTTTTTTCATAACTATTACTGGTTAATGGATAGTCGGATGAAGAAGGGTCATGGGGCAAGGTCTGGAAGGCTCCCAAACACATGGGTTTCTGTCCCCTTGGAGGTGGGGTATGCACCGTCCTAGCACATGGGGGTAACTCACAAGCTCTCTGAGCCTTGTCATTTAGGGATTTTTATGGAGGTTTCATTACCTAAGCATAGCTGACTAAAGCATTGGCTATTGGTGATACACTCAATCTCTAGTCCCTTCCCCACAGGTTCTGTAATGGCTGAAAGTTTTAAGTTTCCAGTCAAGACTTGCTATTTCTGGTGACCAGGCCCACCTGAAGCTATCTAGGGGCCCACCAAGAATTGCCTCATTAAAACAAAAGATGCTCATATTACCTTTACCACTCAGAAAATTCCAAGGATTTTAGGAGCTCTGTGCCAGGAACTAGGAACAAAGACCAACTCTCTATCATAAAACTGCATTAATAACTCTTTTTCCTTTTTCTCCCACAGACTACAAGTTATAGCTCTCTGCAACTATTATTAGATATACTAATACTATGCTAGATATTGCAGTTTCTAGCCCTTACAAGTGCTCTTCTTGCATTACCTTTTAAAAAAACACAAAACAGGGGATCCCTGGGTGGCTCAGAGGTTTAGCCCCTGCCTTTGGCTCAGGGCGTGATCCTGGAGTCCTGGGATCAAGTCCCACATCGGGCTCCCTGCATGGAGCTGCTTCTCCCTCTGTCTGTGTCTCTGCCTCTCTCTCACACATCTCTGTGTTTCTCATGAATAAATAAATAAAATCTTTAAAAAAAATAAATAAATAAAAATAAAAAAATAAAAAAAAACACAAAACAAAACAAAAACCTTCCATTTCTCCTTCCCTTCCCTCTTCCTTCCTCAAGTTTGCACCAGGTAATAGGCAAGATTTAACTCAAACATAGTATCAGTTAGACTTATACTTTGTTGTCCATTGTGTTGGGGGGGGGAATATATGCAATCTGTAAACTGTATACTAGTAAGTGTTATTTAATTTTGCTCCTAAAGCCTTACATGTAAGAATGGCTTACATTTCAGTATCTCCAGAAACAACATTCCCCGAGTAACAACTAATCTATTTCTCAATAGCCATTTACTGTTTCACTTTAAACATCTTCCCCATCACCAATCCTCACTGCCAGGAGTACAACTTTGCAGTCTAATATGTAAGACCAGCAGAAATAAAAGCTTAGCTTTTGCTTACAGAAAAAGCTATGCCTCCCTAAAAATTGACAGACCCCTGGGAATCCTTTTTTTTTTTTTTTAATCTTCTGTTCACATAAAAAGGTGTTGTATAATTTTCCCAGAAAGGACAGTCCTAAAGATAGCCAAGAGATGCAGGAAGACATTCACTCTCATTCTGAACTGAACCACTCATCTTTTATTTCCATGTTCGCACATTTATAAATTCTCTCCTTTCAGTGATAATAACTTTCTTAAAAACCAACCTTCAAAAAAAAAAACCTTCAAGACAGAAACCAGCTACTGATTAGTCTGCTAGTCAAGTCTCATATCTACCAGCCAATGCATTTCATTTATCACAATTCTTTAAATATTTTGTCATTTCTGGCATTAGGATATATGTTGCAGTCTGGGATACTATAGTTTAATAAGAGTGATTTTTTTCTTAGTGGCACGTAAAATAAGGATCCACCTGAGATTTGACAAAATAACTTTCTCTCCCAACAGGCTCTGGTTGACTACTAGAGATAATCTATGTGAAGCAGTGAGCACTGGAGATGGCATACAGTAAGTGTTCAATAAATCTTATTTGCTATCATCATCATGTTTCTAAACCAATAACCGAAGCTTCAAAAATAAAGGTAAATTAAGTTAAAGTTTGGATACATTCCCCTTATACTACTTTTTTTCTCTGAGTGCCTTTTGTTTGTTTCTGTCCTAATTTTCTAAAGTTTCCATCTGTCTCTACGTGAAAGAACAGTAAAAAAATCTGATGGAATTGCTAAAGGTTGTGCTAAATGATAACTCATAGTATTCAAGCCCAACAGGTTAGGATATTTTCATATCAAAGGAATTTGAACATCAGATCCTTTAGCTACCAAATCAAGAAAGTAGGAATCTCATTGGAAAATAGACTATGGGACAATTTCATCATGAGGAATCTTTGAAAATGGCTCTAATCAATCATCTTTTTTCCCCAACTAAATGTATCAAACCTATTTTTAAACCATGTGAGCTATTTTCTTTCACAACACTCTTCTACCCTCAGTCTTTTTTTTCCATTTCCATAAACAGCAATTTGAAATGTGTTTCTGCTTCAATTAGAAAGCAATCAATTGATTTTAAAGATTCATGCAGTCATTTTGGAATTGTCAATGAATATGAAATATAACAAATATCCAGATTTTAATGAAAAATATAATACAGCTACAGCATTTCTAAAAGTGAACAAATAAGGCAAACAGTATAGCTTTTTGGTATTTTTATATATGAAATTGTTTCTTTATTTTGTTCTTTATGGTTTTTGCCTTTCTCATATTTAAAATAACTTCACTGAAATCATAGTATAATTTTATCTCTAGTCAGGTAAAAAGTATACAGCTAACTGTAGTAACATTATTCTGTAGCAAAAACTATTAGATATTGATTCAATTTGAATCCTCATCTGAACAGTGTAATACAACAAACTTAAACTATAGTTCTAATTATTGAATTTTGATGTATCATATTGCCCTAAGATCAGAGAAATAGAATTGGCAAATTATTTGCATAAATACAATATGGTTATAATTCAATATAGATTGTTAATCTTCAGTTTTTAATTTTTTCTCACTAAAATGTATGAGGCCATAAGAAACATGAAAAGTATTTTTAAATTCTAAGAAAAATCACATTTAAGACACATACTCACAATACAGTCTATGTTCCTCTACTCTTTTATCTACACATACTTTATTTTTTAAATATTAAAATTATAGCACCACCATTTTGTAACTTTTTTTTAAATTTGATGATATAATAGCATTTTCAATATCCTTACATAATCTTCAAAAACATAATATTTGAATGGCTGCAACTGTGCAGTCCACCATTTGGAGAGGTCATAGTTACTCAGCAAATGACTGCTTTGGACATTTAGAACTTTACTGCTATAATAATGCAAGAGTCAACAAACCCTTATCTTTGCTCTGGTCTCTGACTTGTTCCTTAGGAAAAATTTCTAGAAGTGGAAAATGTTTATTAGTAAAGTTATGTAAACTTTTCCCAGGCTTTTTATGACCACCACCAAACTACCTTTGCCCACTTTCCCTCAAAGTCGATGCTTTTTCTCCACCCACCCCACTTTTTTTTTTCCCCGTGGCTGCTCTTCATACACAAGTGATAGTTTAGATACTGCAAATACTTTTTAAGGTTCTCATTTGCTTTTAAATATCATTTCAAGTTTTTTGACAAATAAAAAATGTTCATCTTACATAATCAAATCATTAAACTTTCTTTCATTAATACTTCCTTTGGTTTTATATCAAAGAAAGCTTTCCTCACTGTACTATCAAATGATTCATCCATGCTTTCCTCTAACTATTTTACAGTTTCCATTTTGGATATTTACTTTTTTAACCCATCTAAAATGTATTTTGCATAGAGGCTCAGTGGAGAGCTAATCATATTCTTTTCAGACAAAATTGTTCTAACACACCAAGTTTAAACCACCACTTTTTATATTAAATGTATAATTAATGGTCTTCTCACACTTTTTGAAACCTTTTTTTTTTTTTAAATCTAGGGTATAAATATGTAGTAGCATATCCTATGTTTTTAGCTTCTTTTCCAGAGCACAGTATTAAGATTCTCCTTCATTTCTACTCTCTTATATTATCAGTACTATGAAGTACAAGAATCAACAGAACGTCCTTTTTGGGTTTTTTTGTTTGTTTGTTTTTTGTTAAACGTCCTATATTATAAAGGAAAGTTTTATGTTTTAGATCAATATACATCATGACAAGTACATCTGTAATGCACTACTTTAAAAAGTGGACTCAATTCCTCTAGCTATTGAAAAAGATCCAAAATTAAAAGCAGAAGATAAAGCTACCTAAGTTCTATCTTAAACTACCATGAAAATGCCTGCACTATTTCCAGTATACCAACACAGTACAGAGTGGGCTTTGATGAAATGTCAGCTTGCCCCAGAAGCATTTCCTGGCCCTAGACCCCCAATCCAGCTGGTTGAGGTGCCTCTCCTGGGGCTTTCCAAGCCACCTGAACACGTCTAATCCTAACACTTAAAACCTTGTATTCTACTTTCTGACTTACCAACAAGTTTCCCCACTAAAACATTAGAGCCTTAGAAGTAAAAACTTTATCTCAAAATATCATTTCATCCCTATCATCAAGCTAATAGAAAGCAGTTTGTAAATACTTGTCAAATATCATTTCATCCCTATCATCAAGCTAATAGAAAGCAGTTTGTAAATACTTGTTACGTGAATGCATGAGTGCAGGATTTCAAGACTTCTAGGCTCTTTCAAGTCTGTCAATTATTAATGATTAAAATAACAAATGAGTCATTTAAACTTTGTAAGCCATGCTGTCAAATTCAGAAATGGGTTATTTCTTAATAAAATTATCTATTGAATCTATTCAGGATCAAAATTCTGTAAGGACATGACCTCTATTTCCAGAACTCAGTCTTATACTCCCTCTGCTTTGTCTCCTCCTTGATGGTATTTCCAAGCTCTGACCAGTTTGGTTCTTCTAAACTGTCTTGACCTTCTCCACCCCACCCCACCATCCATTTCAAATGTTCTTATCATGTTCTCCTTAGGGTTTTTGTACATGATCAACCACCTTTACCTGTAATCTGAATGACAATACCTTTTAAGGTACCTTCTTTGTGCTAAGTTTACATGCAGGTGCACTGCATGACTTAATGGGAAGGTAGGAGTGATATGAGACGTTCAGGCACTAAGTCTGTGGAGCAGCTCTCAGTCTATCCTAACTACATCTTTGGAAAAAGCAAACAGCATGAGGCATGATTGCATTTCTACTCTGAAATAAATTATCTCTGTAGTAAAGGCTATTTTATAATTTTACTACTCACATTTCCATAATGATCACCAACAGAAAGGACACTTATGATTTTTTAGAATCATACCAAAAGAAAAAAAAAAAGAAAAGAGAAAAGGACTAGACTAATGAGCCCTTCTCAAATCTATTCTTATAGGTCTTATGTTTATGTCTTTCACTTTTTCTCCTCATTTCTGTTTTTTAAATACTTCCAGAAATTTTCAGAGTAACTTCACTTTGGACTGTACAACTTGCTTTTATTTTTTTTAAGAATTTGATGACATGTGGTGAGACTGTGGATTTTTTTTGAGTTGCCTTAAAATTTTAGCCTGTTGTTTTAAATGTAATCCAAGTTATAACAGGAGTTAAAATGAAATCTATAAAAAAGAAAGGAAGAAAGAAAATCTGTAAAAATATTCCAACTTGCTAGTGAATATTTATATACAAATATTTAGAATAGCATTTTAATTCAACAAATATTTTCTATTGCCAACCTGTGCTAAGTGTTACAGAGGAGCTAAGCTCAACTAACAATAATACAAGGTAGAATAAAATGGTCTTCAAAAAAAATAAATAAATAAACACATTCTCTAGTGGCATGAAAGAGTTTTAGCATTAAAAGAATATACAGGTAAGTAGAGAGAATTAAAACTATAGCTCTAATACCCTTCTGACTTTCAAGTATTTTTTGAGCAATAAGTAAGGGAGAAATTACCCAACCATGGCCTTTCCAAAGACACACTGCAGATTATGCTTCCAGCAGCACTTACGTAAAAATGGGCTCTGACTGGGAGTAGACCACTGCTTGCTATTCAGTAGACCCCTCTACTATCCATGGGAAGTGAGTAAGAAAAAAGTCAGGCAAGGTATGGTCATACACAGCAATTCAACTGGTAAACGTGGACTACATGACTACATACCAGGTCAGGTGAAAGGAAAACTTTGAGATGCTATTTAACAATAGAACTGGGAAGACTACAAGTTCATAATTAAACCAACATTTATTTAGAGTTTCCAATCATCCAAACATAATATGAAATGCTAGGTTAGTAAATAAAATCAAGGAAAAATGTTCTCTGGGAGACTGTGTCCCATGTTATACATTCATGTTTTAAAAGAAAGCAATAAAATCAGAGACCAATCCTTCATATATTTACCCTGAAAATATCCTATATATTCAAAACAAAGCAAATCAAAAGCCTTTCATTCTGAAACTACCTTTTTATAAAACACCTCAACTGGTAATCTTGGTCTGTCGCATCAAGTTCTCTTATTATATATATATAGATTCAAATCTATACATTATCCACATGATGAAATGGATTCTCTCTTTTCCTTAAGATATTGTTTTTATGACTATTTGCTGAAAAAACATAAGAATTTCCACTTACGACAAAATCAGATTGAAACTCCTCAAGGCAGCATTCAAGATCCTCCATCTCTATATATCCAACCTGTTTCCTAATAGCTTCCCCATAGGAATTTTCTGTTCTAGTCACAATATCCTACTAGTCCCACAAACACATAAAGTTTACTTGTATCTATTTATACTTGTTTTCTCTATGGCCATCCTCATATGACATATCTCTACATCCTATCCAAACTCACTCCAGCTTAACTCCAAAACAATTTCTTCCAAAAAGTCCTCTTATATCCTTCCTTCAAATCTACACTACTTTCTCCCTTATTATATATAATGTTCAGTTTATCTTAATGCTGTTTTAAATTATGATCAGCTGTTTTCATAGAGATTATGTTAACATTCTCAAGGTTTACCTTTTATTTTGTACTTCCTAGGATATTTAGTATATCACAGAGTGAACAGCAATTGTTCAAAATATATGCACTCTTTAAAAATGGTTAATAATGTAATCAAGTCTAAAAGTCTTTTTTTTTAATATATGAAGAAACAGGGAACAAAAAGTATTCCAAAATCACATACAATTTGATAGCTAAATCTGAAACCCAAAACTCTATACTTTTCAGATGGTTAAGAATCCTGCAGAGGATCCTGGAAAGGTAGAAGCAAGGACCCCTTCCCATGTAACACTGTAGAAGTTAGGATCCTTTGATTGAAAAAGCAGCTTGAATTCTGAATGTGGAATTACCATCATAGCCAAATGTAATATTTGGGCTAAATTAGTCATGTTATTTTGAAGTCTTTTGGATGGTTTATGTTTATTTTTTAATTGACATTATTGTATGGGCCATACCTAGAACAACCCCACACATATAAAGTAATCAATAGCAAATAACAGTATACCGTATAAGGAGTTTTACTGTGAAGGCATTACTTAGCCATCATATTTAACAATGCCCTAGCTCACAGTACTTTATCTACTTGGCTAGAAAAATAAATGGCCACATAAATTCATACTAGTCAATTTCTTTTCTGAAATATTTTGGAGTACAAAGAACATAAATTCATCTGAGAAGATCATTAATATATCATGGAATCAGGCTCAATGTAACACAATTAAAACTGGTTACCACAAAGAGTTGAAATAACAGGAGTGTTAGGAGACCCTTTTAGCAAAAAAGGGTTTGCCCAACTGCTATTGTAATGACAATGAAAAATGTTCTTTCTTGATGATCTCATCTAGAACACATTATATTTGACAGAATACAAAAGCATTCAAATATAATAGCACATAGGGACATCAATTATGACCACCCTCTCCCACAAATAAAAAAATAATTTTTGAGCAAAACTATAAAGTGTTTCCAATGCTTCCTGGAACTCTCTTTTTCCATTTAAGAATAAATGACTATATACAAAAGTCTGTGGAACACTCAGGCACCTAACTATCTTAGTAAAAAAAAAGGTAAAAACAAAGTCTATATACTCTATTTCTCATCCATTTGAAAAAAAAAATTTAATTTGGAAAGCACATCATTCCATTCTTAAAGTCCCTATACACTAAAATTAAATTCATTCTAAACTTTCATATTTGACAAAGACAATAATATCAAACAGCAGCCCACAATTCCCTAAAGGAGTGATGTCAATTGGTATTTCTTAAATTAATTCAGTGACCTACAATAATGTGAGTTCTTTATACATAATGTCTGTCAGTTGGCAATACAAAAATTTCAGAATCACTTCTGGTGTCTGAACTCCTAAAAGCTACTGAAAAAAAAATGTATCTTAAGTAGTTCCTTAATTCCTACCTCACCTGGATCTGTTGCTTACAACAATATCAGAAAAATAAAAATTACACCAGGAACAGCTTACTATAAATTCAATTCTACAAATTAAATACAAGTTTAAACAAGATTTCTGCTAAAAACCAGTCATTTTTCTGAGCTAAAATCCCAAAAATCTAGGAAATCCCTTCTACCCACTATGAGTTAGTAAGCTTACAGGTGTTTACACAGCTCATTTTTTAAGTTACTTCATAGACAGTGTACAACTACATTCTTCAACTAAGATTTTAAAGGTCTTGAGAAATGGAAATACTCAAATTTAAGATTTATTTGTTATCCCTGAACTCTACTTTGACTATTCCTGAGAATGTAGGTGCCCCCCACACAGTGACCACCTGAAAATTCAGGAACAGAAAACTTCAACTACATCACCTTAACACATAACCCTACACATCAGATACAAACAATATATGCAAACGATAATATATGCATAACAATATTTGGAACAATGCACTAAAAATTTTTATTAGAATTCCACCCACAAAATATATGAAGAGTTCTGAGCATTTTACATGATACTACCCGTAAATTCTAGATAACAGTTAATAAAGAATAATATCAGAGAAATAGTATGTTTAAGACCAGAGGAAGTCAGAATATTACATATTTAGATTTACATATAAATTATTTGTACAATTACAAATATAAGTGAGAGGAGAATAAACATAAATTGTAAATATAAACACATTTTCTGAGCTTCACTCTGGCATCATTAGCTCTTCCTTCTCATCCCGCTGGTTCTAAGTTAGATTACTGGGGCTCACTAAAGGTTCAAGTCTAAAATCTCTTCTTTCTCCATTTACAGGCTAGCTCAGAGAAGAGCAAACCACTTCCTGCAGGTCAAGTCCAACCTACCACCTATTTTTATAAATAAAGATTCATTAGAACACAATCATACCCATTTGCTTAATTATTGTCACCATATTTCACAATACAAGAGCAGAGTTGAATAGTTGCAATAAAGACTGCATAATGTACCCATCTGACTCTTTACAGATAAGGTTTGCCGAACCTTTAAATCTATGACTTGACAACTCACAACATTCTGTCTTCCGTCTCAACCTAGATTTGCATTTCAACTTTTCAGGCCACATCTACTCTTGGATTTCTATTAGGCATGCAAATTTCACAAGTCTAAAACTGGAAATTTGCTTTCCACCTACCCCCTACCCGCTCCTACACCTCTCCTTTCTCAGTACACACATTTCTACTCATTCAATTGCCTTGGCCAAAAGCTTTAGAATCATCATCGTTCATTTCGCTGTTTCTATTCCATCCCATGCCCCAACAATCAAAAATTTATATCCTCAAAATATATTCAGAATCTTGCCATTTCTTACCTACTCCAATGCTACCACTCTGAGTCAAGCCACAACCATTTCTCACCATTCTCACCATAGGCCTCCTGAATGGCTCCCTAGTTCCACTCTCAGCCCCTTACATCCTATTTTCACAGAGCATCCGGAATGATCATGGAACCCCACTGCCAAAAATACTTTAAAGGCTATGCAGAGTATGGCTCATCAAAGCCCTACATGATCTGGCCCTTGGGTACATCCACCTCTTCTCCCTCTTTTGTTTCTTCACATGGCGCTCCTTGCTGTCAAGCATAATTCTGCCCAGGATCTTTCCACTCACTGCTGTGTCAGGAAAATTTTTCCCCGGATAGCTAGTTGGCTCACTTACTCTTTTTTATTAGAGTCTGCTCAAATAGTAATTCAGACTAGAGGCAGTCTCTAAATTAGTGACTTCTATCAACTCTATTTCTGCCATTGTTGGATTCTCTGGGAAACGAACTCCAAGACTGAGATTTGCATGCATTTGGAGGAGTGCTCTCAGAAACGACATCTGGAAATAAGTGAAGGAAGCAAGACAGGCAGAAGGAGACTGGACTGCAATGCATTTTTATCAGGGGCTTTAGCCAATGACACAAAAACCTCAAGTTGGGAATAGCCTTTCAGAATTACTCCAATTAAGGCAAGGGGCTGGGTCTTTGAGCCCACATACTGATGTATTATGAGATGTAGGGTATCCCAGAAAGGGGGCATAAACCAGAAGAAACATGAAAATGTGGTTTAGGGAATTTAGGAAAATGAAAATTCAAACCGCAACAACATAGTATTTTATGCACACTGGAATAGCTATAATCAAAAACACGGAAAATATCAAACATTGGCGAAGATATAGAGAAACTGGAGCCGTCACACATTGCTGATGAGAATGTGAAATGTTACACACAGCTGCTTTAGAAAACAGTTTGGTAGTTTCTTTAAAAATTAACATAAATTTACCACACAAACCAGAAATTCCACATCTAGGAATCTACTCAAGAGAAACAAAAATATAGGTCTATAGACTTATAAAGAACATTTGAGGATGCCTGGGTGGCTCAGTCAGTTAAGCATCTGCCTTTGGCTCAGGTCAGGATGTCAGGGTCCTGAGATCAAGCCCCACATCGGGCTCCCTGCTCCGCGGGGAGTCTGCTTCTCCCTCTCCCTCTGCCTGCCACTCCTCCTACTTCTACTCTCAATCTCTCTCTCTTGGGCAGCCTAGGTGGCTCAGGGGTTTAGCGCCACCTTCAGCCCAGGGCGTGATCCTGGAGACCCGGGATCGAGTCCCATGTCAGGCTCCCTGCATGGAGCCTGCTTCTCCCTCTACCTGTATCTCGGCCTCTCTCCCTCTCTCTCTCTTTCTCTCTCTCTCTGTCTCATGAATAAAATATTTAAAAAAAATAATTTTAAAAATCTGTCAAATAAACAAACAAAATAATATTTGTAGCAGTATTATTCATAGTATCTAAAAACTGCAAAAAAAACCCTAAGGTCCATCAAATAGCAAACAGATTTTTGAAAGGGAGTACATACATACACAGAATATTATTCAGCTATGAAAAGGAATAAAACATTTATACTTACTACAACGTGGATGAACCTCTGAAACATGCTCAGTGAAAGGAGCCAGACACAAAAGTCCATTTGTTGTATGATTCTACACAAATAAAATGCCCAGAAAGGACAAACTTATAACAACAGAGAAATTACTAGTGGCCTGGGCTGAGGGTAGGCAAGAGGAGTGACTACAAATAAGCATAAGGAATACTTTTAGAATGGTGGAAAATGTTGAGGCACCTGGTAGCTTAGTCAGTTAAGCATCTGACTCTTAGTTTCAGCTCAGGTCACGATCTCAGGCTCATGAGATCAAGCCTCACACTGGGCTCATGTCTCCTTCTCTCCCACTCTCTCTTCCTTTGTCTCTGGCCCTCCCCTCACTAGCATGCTCTCTCATTCTCTCTCTCTCATAAATAAAATCTTTTTTTTTTAATTGTAGAAAATGCTCTAAAACTGGTTTGTGGTGATGGCTACACAGCTCTGTAAATCCACTATGTATCACTGATTTCTACACTTAGCGTTGGTGATTTTTTGGAGATGTAACTTACACATTAATAAATATGTACAAAGGAAAAGAATAAAAAAAATTTTGGGAGACTCTTGAATTATCTAAAGTGATAATAATGATAATAACAAAGACTCACTGAGTTCGCTAGGAATCAAGACAGGTTCTAAGAGCTTAACATGGATTAACTCATTTAATTTTCACCATAATCCCATGAAACAGGAACTATTTCATTTCCATCTCAGAGATTAATAAATGACACACATGGAAGTAAGTGGCCCAAGATCAGAGAAGTAATATATCAAGAATGTATTAATTTATACTCATAAAAATAACTAATTCTACTTTGAAATGCTAAGTAACAGCATTTACTATATACAACAAACCAAGACAGCATCTTATGTGTATAAACATGGTAACTTTACCATAAGTAGCATATTTAAGATGGTCTAATAAATTACCATATTGCAATACTTCTTTCTGCTAGCCAATGAAACCAGCCATTAATATATGTTCATTGTAAGACAGCTTGGTCAGTAACAAACATATGTGTTAGGGACTTAATTATTATAAACAAATACAAAGAATATCCATCATCTAATACACTGAATCTCTGTATTCATAAAGCTACAAAAATATAATCATGGTATATATAAATATAACTTCATTCTGCAAGAATCATGCATAAGTATACTCACAAACACACATTGAATGACATATACTATATAATAAAGTTTTTCTAGTTCACCATGTCACCAAACTAAAGGCATATCATTGCTCCTATAACTGAAAAGTACAATGGGACAAGATGAGATGACAGTGTGTTTTATCTTCTTCATATGAAAGGTTAGTTATAAATTTCACATGGCAGTAAACCAATATAAATGGAAAACCTGGTGACAATAACTTCTCATGTATCTTTCAATAATACACTTCCAAATTTGAAAAGAGCTCTAGATAAGAGAGCTGATAAATAAACCTTGTATGTAGCTAATTTTTTTAAAACTAAGGCACTTCATATAAATGATCAGCAAGCCTACATATTTGACAACAAAGTCTTTTGAACAGTCTAATAAAACCCAATACTCGGACTATGTAGGAAACAGGATATCTAACTAAAACTACATTCACCTTCAATACATTTGCAGGCTAAGACTGAAAAGCCCACATCAGCACTTTCTGTCTAAATGATATATTGATGGAAAGCTAGAATAAAAATGGTGCTGAAAAATGTACCATTTATAACTGAGAATAAATGTTTTAAGTGCTGACAAGCTTCTGTCAGTTAAATTGCTTTAACATAGAAATATTTTTCCCTAAATGTTTCTCTAGTATTTTTATTAGAAAACTTTATAATTAATTTATGTTCTAAACTAATAATTAAACACTTTTTTGCGTGTTAGTTCCAGGAATTAGTAATGTGTGTGTTTAATGCATTCATTTATACTTGAAGGAAACATTCCATAATAGAAAATTAATTCCTATTCTTAATTTTCTTAGAGCATAATATGTCTGCCTAGAAAGCAATACATCAATAATAAATTTATGATTCAATATGGATACCAGAACATAGCTAAAAATTTGTAGATCTATACAACCAAGTACATTAAATAGTCCCCCTGGGTAACATACAGCCACGCGTATTTCACAGAAGTCAATATATACATACATATAATACATGCATACATACATACAATAAGAACATTATAACAACGTGTGTTCGTTTTGAGTCCCAGTCCATTTTAAAAGAAGCTGTAGGTGTTATGAATGTAATGAATGAAATCATCAACTTGAACCCCCCCCAGAAAACAAAAGAAAACAAAACAAAAATTAACAAACAAAAAAACAAAGAACAAAAATATGAACTAAAAAGTATCTTAACCACTGTGAAAAAATTCTATTTTAGTTTTTTTTTAAGATGTTGGTATAATTTTGATACTTTGATTAAATAATCTTTTGATTTCTATATAAACAATTCTTTGAAATTCCTGAAAATAAAAATACACAGTGGGACACCTGGGTAGCTCAGCAGTTGAGCGTTTGCCTTGTCTCACTCGGGTCCATGGTCCCGTGGTTCCGGGATCGAGTCCCACATCAGGCTCCCTACATGGAGCCTGCTTCTCGCTCTGTCTCTGCCTCTCTCTCTCTGTGTCTCTCATGAATAAATAAATAAAATCTTAAAAAAAAAATACACAGTAACATAAAGCTTGCTTCTAATAGTAACCAGATTCAATATTCAGGTTTAAATAAACTTCATTCACTACAATAAATATAAGCAGAAAAAAACAATGATGCTGGACTGCTAAAGGACTACTTTCCCAATCATGTGTGTAACTAGAAAAGTAAGCAAATTATATGAGTTTATCTCAGCTACTGGGGAAAATGGCGAGACAGGCCTGTGACTATTAGGAGAAGGGAAACA
The DNA here is from genome assembly GCF_048164855.1 of Canis lupus baileyi. Lineage (NCBI taxonomy): Eukaryota > Metazoa > Chordata > Mammalia > Carnivora > Canidae > Canis > Canis lupus. The sequence continues at coordinate 9,673,080 of NC_132855.1, read as the reverse complement.
AAGTAGGTGCTCTCCAAAACTGCCCACATTTCAAACTGGAAACCAAGCCCAGATTGTGGTATAGGAAAAGGGGACCCAAAAAGAGCCTCACAGGCTGAATATGGAGAGATACTGAAACTAGTGTTTGAGAAGGCTGAGATAGCCAGAATTTGTGGGACATAGTGCTGGTGAAAAGGGAGCTGTGCAGAGAAAAAAGCTATAGTAATTGACATAGAAATCCCCTTAAGGCTTTAAATATCAAGCTGTGTTTCCTTTTTTTTTTTTTAAGATTTTATTTATTTATTCTTGAGAAACACAGAGAAGAGGGAGGCAGAGACACAAGCAGAGGGAGAAGCGGGCTCCATGCAGGGAGCCCGATGCGGTACTCAACCCCAGGACTCCAAGATTATACCCTGAGCTGAAGGCAGCACTAACCCACTGAGCCACCCAGGGATCCTTCAAGCTGTGTTTCTTAGGGTGAAACTTCAAGAGGTCAATTGAAGAACAACTAGAAAGGAAAAATCAATTTCAGAGAAGCTATCAACTGAACAATTCCTTAATTGTAGAGACCATGTTGAATACTCAGTAAATTCCATAGACTCCAGAAAGTTCATGCCTTAATAGTGAGGGTAAACTAGCTCTAGAATAAATACTATCCTAGATCATCCTATGAATCCTGATATTCATTATCTATTTTTAAAAAATACTAGAAAGGTATCTGACAGGTAAAAAGTCAGAAAATAGTACCCATAAGTAGGGGGGTGGGGAAATCAGTCAATAAAAATGGACCCAGAAATTGAAAAGATTAATATAAAAGGACTTTATAATAGCTATTAAAATAAGCTAGGTAGGATTAAAGACTTAAAGGAAAACACAAATACAATGAGAAAGGAAAAATATTTAAAAGAACAAATTAAACGTTTAAAAATAAAATACATAAAAAAAATAAAAAATAATAAAAAATAAAAAAATAAAAATAAAATACATGACATAAAAATTTCACTGAATAGGATTATCAGCAGATTAGACAGCATAGAAACAACTTGTCAGTGAAACTGAAGACATAGTCCTGTGAATTATCTTAACCAAAGTACAGAGGAATAGTCAAAACATGAATACAGTCTCAATAACAGGTAAGACAAAATCAAATAATCTAACATTTGCATAATTAAGAGTCCTAAAGGAGAAAGAAAGTCAAAAAAATATTTAAATAAACCATGCCCCCGAACTTTCTAAATTTAATACAGGCTATGTACCTATGAATCCAAGAAGTTCAAGAATGCTGAGGCAGATTAATAATAATGAAAAAACACAAGACGTGTTATAATCAAATTGCTAAAAACCAGTAATAAAAACAAAATGTTAAAAACACACTGGGGAAAAAAGGTACATATACCCACAAGAACAAATATACAAATAACACAAACATTTCGTCAGGAACTATGCTGGCCAGAAATATAATAGAAAAATGTTTTGTTTTGTTTTTTAACTTCTAAAAGAAAAAACTGTGAAACTAAAATTCTCTATCCAGCCCCAATAGCTTCCAAAAATGAATACAAAAGTAGAGGGAACTTGGAAAGATGGTGGAGAAGGAAGACCCTAAGCTCACCCTGCCCCATGTTTACAAGTAGATTCCTTCTACATCCAAGTCAATAAACCAGAGAGCAATCTGAAGACTGGCAGAAAAAACTCCACACCTAAATATAGAGAAGAAAATAAATCTGAAAGGTCAGCAAGGTCAGAAAGGTGGAGGGAAATAGCCCAAGGAGGGAGGGAGCTGCACATAGGGAGAGGACAGAGAAACAAGCCCTTACACCAGTGAACTCACATAGGGGAGACTAATCCCAAAAAATTTGGCTCTAAAAACCAGAGAGATTGAATTCCCTGGGCTTTTAAAACCAGTGGGATTTTTGAGCCTGGAGCTTTAAAAATCAGCTGACTCAACAAATTTAACTATTAAAGAGACAACTGTGTTTTGAGACAAAGTAGAAGAGAGTTTTAGTTATTTTTAAGTACCTAAAATGTTCAATTCCATTTTATAAAACTTTAATGATTTAAAATTGGTGAAAACATAAAAAATAAAAATAAATAAATAATAAATAAATAAAATTCAGCTGATTCAGCACTGAGCTGAAAGGGGGAGTGATGCCTGGCAACCCTTTTTAAGGGTTGCCACCCTTAAAAAGAGAGCAGCCTACACAAAGAGGCAACATAAAAACAGCAGTATACACAATGCTAGGGACAAACGGGAAACAGATCTGTTCATACTGATTTTGGAGCATGTTGGAGGACTTCTCCAAAAATGAGGGAGCTGGTAGGGACCATTTTACTCCCCTACCCACCAGCATAAACATAGAATAACCTGCGAGGAGTGGTGCTACACAGACACTTGTGCCTAACCTTCTAGCAGCATGCCACACCCACAAATTCTTCTGAGGATTCATCCACTCCAAACCTGCTAGGCTGGACCCCTAGCTCCAGGGCAAATTTTGTTAAAGTTGCATGCATGCTCTACTTAGCCTCCAAATGCACTGCTGCTGCCATATGTCATATCCAGCCACCCCACAGAGCCTAGCCACCACCTGGTACCATGCCCAGGCTCAAGTCCCCAGCTGACCCAGTACACAGTCCCCAGATATCACAGTGCTTCGGAGGATACAGTATAGGCTAGGTGCCCAGAACAAATTTTGCTAAAACCACTGCCCTGCTCCCAAGTTCCCTGGCAAGCATTCCCTCTCAGAGCTGGTCTGTCTGGGTCCCGTTAACACCAAAAAGACCAAGTGGAGCCCACAACAGGCAGGGAGTCAGTGCAGCCAAATGCACTGAAAGGAAAAGTGACTCAGAAACAATAGCAGGATATAATCCAAAAACATAGGTTACTCTTCTGAAGAGGAAGGGTCAAGCAAAGAGAGGACACTGCACTACAAGGGCACTCCAGAACCTCTTCTTCATAAGTCACTACTTTCAAGAGGAGAAGACATAGCTAACTGAGAGGCAGACAAGAGAGAGGAGAAAGAGAAATGTATCCCAAATGAAAGATAGATAAGGCCATGGCCAGACGTGTAAGCAAAACAGACATAAGCAACATTCCTGATAGAGAATTTAAAGCAATGACCATAAGGATACTCACTGGACTTGAAAAAACAGTGGAAGACATGAGTGAGACCCTTAACCCAGAGATAAGGAATAAAATAGTTGAGATAAAAGGCTTAATAAAAAAAAATGAGAAACACACTTGTCAGAATGAACATCAGATGGAAGAAGCAGAGGAACAAATCGGTGACCTAAAAGGTGAACAAAAGAGAGAAAAAAGAATTATACAAAACAAGAATGGACTTAGGGAACTCAGTGACTCCATTAAGGGTAATAACATTCATATTATAGGAATCCCAGAAGAAAAAGAGAAAAGGGGACAGAAATTTATCTCAAGAAATAATAGCTGAAATCTTCCTTAATCTGGGATATCCAGATTAGATATCCAGATCCAGAAGGCACAGAGAACTCCCACCAAAATCAACAAAAGCAGACTCAAACCAAGACATATTGCAATGAAATTGGCAAAATATAATGATAAAGAGAAAATTTTAAAAGGAGCAAGACAAAAAGAAGTCATTAGCTTACAGGGGAAAACTCAGACTAGCAGATTATTCAACAGAAACTTTGCAAGCCAGAAGAGAATGGCATGATTTATTCAAGTGTTGAATGGGAAAAATCTGCAGCCAAGAATACTCTGTCCAGCAAGGCTATCATTCAGAACAGAAGGAAAGATAATAATTTTCCCAAACAAAAACTAAAGCACTTCATGAACACTAAACTAGCACCACAAGAAATAATAAAGAGAACTCTTTGACTGGAAAGGGAGATCAAAAGAGCCACTATAAAGGCAGAAAAAAAAGCAGTAAAAATGAATACTTCTGTAAAAAATAAGACAAGGAACTCACCAAAAAAAGAATATAAAAAAAATAACATATACCTAAAACATGGGAAGGAGAGGAGAAAAGAATGGGTTCAAACTTAAACAATCATCAATTTAATATAGACTGCCATATGCAGAAAGAGTTATATACAAACTGAATGGTAAGCATATACCAAAAGCTATTAGTAAGTATGCAAAAAATAAGGAGAAACAAACCAAAATATATCACTAAAGAAATTTAGCAAAACATGAAAGAGAGAAAGCCAAGAAAGGATCAGTCAAAATCATTAGAAACAACCACAAAACAAGTAATAAAATGACAATAAATACATATCTATCAATAATTATTCTGAATGTAAATGGACTAAATGCTCCAATCAAAAGACATAGGGTGACAGAATGGATTAAAAAAAAAAAAGACCCATTTATATGCTGCCTACGAGAGACTCATTATAGACCTAAAGACACTTACAGATTGAAAGTGAGGAGATGGAGAAATAGCTATCATGCAAACTGATGTGAAAAGAAAGCCAAGGTAGCAATCTTTATATCAGACAAACTAGACTTTAAAACGAAAACTGTAACAAGAGACAAAGAACGACACTATATAATAATAAAGGGGACAATCCAATAAGAACATAATAATCGTAAATATTGATGCATCCAATATGAGAGTACCCAAACACATAAAACAATTAATAGCAAACATAAAGGAACTAATCAATAACACAAAATAATAAGGGACTTTAACAACCCACTTACATCAATGGACATATCATCTAAACAGAAAACCAACAAGCAATCAATGTCTTTGAACGACACACTGGACCAGATGGACTTAACAGATAAATTCAGAATATTCTATCCTAAAAAAACAAAATACATATTCTTTTCATGTGCACACAGAACATTCTCCAGAATAGATAATTTACTAGCTCACAAAACCAGGCTCAACAAATTCAAGATTAAAGTCATAACATTAAAAAAAAAAAAAAAGCCATGCTATGCATCTTTTCTGACCATAACGCTTTGAAACTAGAAAGCAACTATAAGAAAAAAAATCTAGAAAGAACACAAATACATAGAGATTAAATAACATGTTACCAAACAATGAATGGGTCAACCAGGAATAAAAGAATTTAAAACTACATGGAAAGAAGTGGAAATGAAAACACAATGGTCCAAAACCTTTGGGATGAAGCAAAAGCAGTTTTAAGAGGGAAATTTATGGCACTACAGGCCTAACTCAAGAAGAAAAATCAACCTAGGCTTGCATCTAAAGGAGTTAGAAAAAGAAAAACAAAATCTAAAACCAGCAGAAGGAAGGAAGGAATAATGATTAGAGCAGAAATAAATGACAAAGAAACTAAACAAATATACAAAAACCATCACTGAAACCAGGAAATGGTTCTTTGGGATGGGGGTGAGGATGGGAATCAATAAAATTGATCAACGTCTTGCCAGATTTTTCAAGGAAGAAAGAGAAAGGGCTCAAAATCACAAATGAGAAGAGAAATAATCACCAAAATCACAGAAATACAAAGAATTAAAAGAGAATATTATGAAAAACTATATGCAAACAAATTAGACAACCTGGAAGAAATGGATAAATTCCTAGAAACATATAAACTACCAAAACTGAAATTGGAAAAAAAAATCAAATATTTGAACAGATTGATAACCAGTGAAGAAATGGAATCATTAAACAAAAAAAACCCCAGCAAACAAAAGTTCAGAGCCAGAGTTTTCCTATCTTTTCAAACTATTCCAAAAAACAGAAAATGAAAGAAAACTTCCAAATTCATTCTAGGCAGCCAGCATTATCTTGATACCAAAATCAGATAAAGACACCACAAAAAAGGACAACTATAGGACAGTATCTCTGATGAACATAAAAATAAAAGTCCTCAACAAAAGACTAGCAAATGAATTCAATAATACATTCAAAAAATCATTCAACACAATCAACAAGGATTTATTCCTGGGTTACAAGGGTGGTTCAATATTTTTAATATATCACATTAAGAGAAAGGATAAGAATCATATCATCGTTTCAATAGATGCAGGAAAAGCATTTGACAAAGTACAGCATCCATTCATTTTAAAAACCCAGAACAAAGTAGGTTTACAGGAAACATACCTAAGCAGAATAGAGGCCATCTACAAAAAACCCACAGCTAACATCTCCCTAAATGGGGAAAACTGAGAGCTATTCTCTCAAGCTCAGGAACAAGAAAAGGATTCCCATCCCCACCACTGTTATTCAGTATAGTACACAGCAATCAGACAACAAAAAGAAATAAAAGCCATCCAAATCACTGAGAGGTAAAACTTACATTATGTGTAGGTGATGTGATGTGATACACTACATAGAAAATTTGAAAGACTCTACTCAAAAAAAAAAAAAAAAAAAAAAAAACTAGAACTGATAAACCTTACCAAAGAGGTAAAAGACCTGTACCCTGAAAACTATAAAACACTAA